>NC_092789.1:2867857-3183928 GCF_047496795.1 Chiloscyllium punctatum | reverse complement strand
TTCCTTGATACCACAGAAAGAGGAAAACTTGCGCCGACACGTTCAAACTCACCGCCGTCCATGGTCCTAACTGATTCTTTCGCATATGCACGGTGATTTAGCTTTGTTTCCACACACAGCATCTGTTGTGTCCTTTGGTTTTGGTGTGGCATACTCGACATTGGGGCGACAGGACGGATACTTGTGGAACCTTTCTGAGAACATCTCGAGGAAACAGGGACTAAATAATCCCATCTCCCTGTTGCAGAACACTTTAACTTCCCCTCCCAACCGTCAAAACATGCAAGTCCTGGACCTCCTCCAACGGCACACTCTAGGACCCGATGTCTGGCGGAAGAATGCCTCAACCTCCGCC
Source organism: Chiloscyllium punctatum (assembly GCF_047496795.1). Classification (NCBI taxonomy): domain Eukaryota; kingdom Metazoa; phylum Chordata; class Chondrichthyes; order Orectolobiformes; family Hemiscylliidae; genus Chiloscyllium; species Chiloscyllium punctatum. The sequence continues at coordinate 3,183,573 of NC_092789.1, read as the reverse complement.
CATGGCACCCTCCAACCACACGGGATCGATGCAGATTTCACAAGTTTCTTCACTGTCCACCCACCCCACTCACGATCCTATTCCAGAGCCAACCTTCCAGAGCCCTATTGAACTATCCTAACTCTCCATTTTTCATCCCACCATTTTGCTCCAACGTCCTTTCCGAATAATCTCCATCATCGCCCACCTCCATCTAAAAATGGCATTCTCAGTTACCTTCCCCAGTATCACCCATTTATCTCTCAGGCCCCTTGGGCCACCCCCTCATTCAGAATGAACGGCTGATGCTCAAAACTTTAACTCTCCTCGACTTCGTATGCTGCCAGAACACCTGTGTTTTCCAGCACCACATATTACGGCACGGGGTACATTCTGACAGTGTCTATGCGCGAGATTATCTGAATATATGAGTGTTTGCCACTGATTGTGTGTGTGTGTGTGTGTGTCTGTGTGCGAGGAAGCGCCTGTCTGCGCGTGTGTGTGTGTATGTGTGCGTGTGTGTGATAGAGAGATGGAAAAAGAGAGAGAGAATTTCTCTGTGCATTTGGGAAAGCATCTGAACGGTTTTGTGTGAGTGATAGTGGGTGTGTGCAGTTTTGCAAGAGCGAGAGTTTGTGAGAGAGTGTGTGCGTGTGTCTGTTTGACTGATATGCTGTCATCTTATATTAAATACATTAAATCTACCGACGCAGAATTCTGATCCAAGTATTCGCGGTCTATCAAACAAATATAGCCAACTACTGCTGATGATTTCAGGTGATCCTTCCACATTTGCTCGTAGATAATTAGGTCCATAGCTTCGTGGATAAGAAGCAGAGAATCAATCGAATTCGTGTCCGGTAATGTTCTAACATAGCTTTACACTTCACCATATATACCAAGGTGAGTAAGGACGAATCAACGATCGATCTACGAGCAAACGTGCATCAGGAACCAGTTCAGGACAATAAGTGAAGGGTACAACACGGATTAGACATTTGATAAGGACACTTAGCACTTACGGGGGACACTGACCGCAGCAAGTATTGGGTAGTATATCCTCTCAAAATCCTGAATTATAATTTGGATGCCCAAGTTCCCATTAATCCATGAATATGCTTCGGAGGATAGTTCAAGAATATGTGAATAGAAATCATTGAAATCCATGACGTATTTTCTGCCAGTGGGTGGAGGGTAATTCTGTGCAGTTAAGCCAGGAATCCTTTTATGCAGCAAAAAGACAAGTCCCTGAGAGACTTTATTCATTAATTGTGGAGTTGGCATTAATTCATCATCAACACCTGGGTTCCATTAACAGGATTGTTTATTCCATGTACAGTCACTGAGCAGATGACTTCATTTATCCCTCGGAATCCAGTATCTATTTTTGTTAAACTGAAATAAGCTTGTCAATCTAAACTCAGAAAATTGCAGAGTATATGAATCACTCTTTTTAGCTGGCTGAACCGAGAGCACTGGTCTTGGTCTTTTGGAATACAATGTAATTTAAAATAAATATTTATTTTGTTTTATACTGTACATTGAAATGGTAGAACATGATTATTTTTAAACATTGAGGATAGTTCAAAGGATTCCTGCAAGTTTGGTAAGTAAGTCACCTCACTCTCATTACTGACTTCATGCATGAGAATTTCACCCAATTCCAGTGCCTCGAGAAACAAGTTAGGGAACATCAGGTGGAGCTGGATGAACGTTGGGTCATTCAGAAGACGGAGGCAGTTATTATGTGGAGATACAGGGAGTTAATTACTCTACAGCAACACGACGATTGTAGAGAGGTTAACGTCTGGATTAAGGAAGGGAAAGATGAGGCAGTGCAGGGATCTTCTGTGGTGATTCTCCGCAACAATTATACCATTTTAGATATTGTTGGGGGACGGACTAACCAGGCGTAGATAATGGGAAAGAGGTCGCTGGTGCAGTGTCTATCCCTGCTGCTCAGTGGGAAAGGGGAAGAGGAGCAGAGCTTTCGTCATTGGTGAGTCCACAGTAAGGAGAAGCGATCGGAGGTTGTGTGGAAAAGAGAGTAACACACGATTGGTTTGTTGCCTCCCAGGTGTCAACGTTCGTGATGTTGCAAGGCTTAGAAAGTGTGAACGCTGGGAATTCATTTCTATTAGATCTCCCCTCAACCTTCTAAGCTCCGATGAATACGATCCCAGCATCCTCAGCCATTCATCATATGTTAGGCCTAACATTCCAGGGATCATCCATGTGAAACCCTGCTGGTAATGCTCCAGTGCAAGTACGGATTTCCTGAGGTGTGGGGCCCAAAACTCGACATAGTATTCTAAATCCGTCCGAACCAGATTGTTTTAAAATATCAGTCGCACATCTCTCCTTTTACATTCCAACGCTCTTGAGAAAAATAACAAATGTACATCGTTCGTGAAAGTCGACACACACGTTGGTGCAGTTTTTTTACAAGACATATAGATTGTTAGCTTTTATTAGTAGAGGGATTGAGGTTCAGAACCAGGTCGTTCTGGAGCGGTGCAAAACCCTATTGCAGCCGCACTTGAATTGTTATGGATAGTACTGGTCATTGCATTATTGGAAAGATATAGAATCTTGGGAACGGTTTCAGATTTGATTTCCGAGGATGTTGCCTGGTATGGAGGGAAGGTCTTACGAGGAAAGTCTGAGGGACTTAAGGCTGTTTTTGTTGGTGAGAAGAATTGAGGGGGACTTGGTAGAGACTTATAAGACGATCAGAGGGTTGAATCGGGTGCACAGCGAGTGTTTTTGTTTTCCTCAGACGGTGTTGGCTAGTACTAGGGGACATTGCTTTAAATTAAAGGTTGACAGAAACAGGACAGATGGTCCGAGTTAGTTTTTTTACTCTGATAGTAGTAGGGGTGTGGAATGCACTGCCTGAAAGAGTAGTGGACTCGCCAAATTTAAGGGCATTTAAATTGTCATTGCGTTTTCATTTGGACGAAAATGGAATGGTGGAGTTTAGATGGGCTTCAGATGGGTTTCACTGGACTGCATAACATTGACGGCCAGAAGGACTGCACTGTTTCATGTTCAAAGTTCCACGGCATTAAAATAAAAAAGATTAGATTAGATTAGATTAGATCAGATTAGATTAGATTAGATTAGATTACTTACAGTGTGAAAACAGGTCTTTTGGCCCAACAAGTCCACACCAACCGGACGAAGCGTATACCACCCAGACCCATGCTTCTACATTTACCTCTTCACCTAACATTACGGACAATTTAGCATGGCCAATTCACCTAACCTGCACATTTTTGGACTGTGGGAGGAAAGCGGAGCACCCGGGGGAAACCCACGCAGACACGGGGAGAATGTGCCAACTTCACACAGAGAGTCGTCTGAGGATCCATGACAATAAATCCCACTTGATTCGCAAAGCATCTGCACACATCCGCTCTCTTGGCCACCAAGGCTTAGTAGCAGAGTGTACCATCTACAAGACGCACTGTAAAAAAAATACCAAAATTCCTTAGTTAGCCCCTTCGATATCAATGTTCATTTCCATCGCGAGGCACAAGGGCAGCAGACGGATTTTAGCACTAACCCCTGCAATTTTCCAGCCAAGCCACTCACCATAATGACTTGAAATATCTCATCATTCATTCACTGCCGCTCGATCAGAATTATAGAAATCCTTCCCTGATGGAATTACTGGTCAACCCTGAGCACATGGACTGCATTATTTCAAGAAAGCCGCTCACTGCCACTTTCTCACCGGGGCAACTACGGAGAGCAATACCTGCTGTCTGAGAACGCCTTCCAAATCTCATGCATGAATCAGATGAAGTGTAAGTGAAATACATCGATTGTTCCTTCACTTTCACTCAGACAAAATCCCGTACCTGCCTCCCTGCCATTTTATTGCTGGTCTGTCTGCGGTACACGGACTGAGGCAGTTTGAGAAGGAGTTCAGCCCCACTCTCCTCAAGGGGTACAACTGGGGATTGGCAAAAAAACGGCAGAACGATCAATATCGCAGACCAATATCCTGCAAATGAAAAGCAATGAAGGGTGAGTGAATACAATGGTGCTGTGGCTTCAGATGGACCTGTAGATTGGACGTCCTTCTGCCCTCCCGACTCTGTCTTTCTGCAATCTCCAGACCTGACTGTGAAACTGCTAACTTTATACAAGCATTTAGAAATGACTGTAAGAAGCAAGGATCCTGACGATGGCAGAGGAACGTACAATCAGCAAACAGATCACACTAAGGTTCTCTCCCTCTTGCACATTTAATTCTTATCTCTCACTCTCCCCCTCATCAATCTCTAAGTCTCAATTCCTATCTCGACCGCAGCTATTTTTATTCCCTCGCCGTCGTCATTCAATGCCTGTTTTAGTCTTTCTCTGACGTTTTTATTCAAACACTCAATTCATTACTCAATATCAACTTTTTTTTCAATGATGTTTCCATGTAGGTCTCACTTTCACTCATTCTTCTCTCCACCTGTTTGTTTAATCTCACAGACCTCTTCACCTTTTTTCTCCGTACCTCTTTACTCTCTTTCTCAAGCACAATTTTCTATCTCTTGTGCATTATCCTGCAACGCCCATCTCTTTTTTCTCTCTGCTCTTCATTATTCTCCCTTCTCTATTTCGCTTTCTAACCCCTTTTACCTTCATTCCGCCTTCCTCATTACTCTCTCTCTAACACCTTATCCGTCTCTCTCTTTGTCTACATTCTTGTCTCCATCTCCATTTTTTTTCTGATATACTTTTGCTTATTGCATTTCTTGTCGCTTCCCATCTCTCCTCTTCCTTTCTCAACCTCTATTACCCTTGTCTCTTACTCCCTCATTTCTCACACTACGTTTATTTCTCACTCTGTCTTTTACCCTTTCTTCTGGATGTCTTAACTTTATCCTGTAGTTCTACTTTGCGATGCAGTGTGAATCTCCAAGTCCAGCAGGATCGAAATCAGCAGCAGGCCTGGCTGGAAATGATGAATGCTGTCTTCACATTGTCAAGAATCCTTCACATCAGTAACTGATGAATGCATCCACCTGTGGCTATTTACTTACCTTTCAGCCTCCTACTATCAGTGTTCGCCTCCTCAAAATGACACGTTCCGAGGAACAAGAGCACAGCTTTCATTCGCACCTACAAACTTCCGAAATACCCCAGTGAGATCGATGAAAAACAGGAGATACATTCAGCGGTTCGGAGACTCTGTCGTGAATAATCTCTGAAATTCTCGGCAAGGAGTAGCACCACGCGCACTTCTCAGCGAGCTCTTGACTTGTTGAATTGACAGTTCACAAACAGAGAACAGGCGAATTCGCTTCACCGTGCAATGGTTAGGCTCAGGAAGTCAAGTATCCTGAAAAGAAGAGTTAAAAGCCTACCTACAACACTCCCCTCCCCCCAATCTAGCCACTCTGGATTCAGGTGCCATCTTGGGATTTAGACTTGTTCTTTTCCACTTGTTACGAGCAGGATATGATTTCACCAGACAGTTGACTCAGAAGAAAAAAATCTCCAGCGTGATTAAGGTTCTGCAATGCAGAGTGGTGGAGAGGTCGAGCGAGGGCAAGAGCGAGATACATGAGCGGCATGGACGAGACGAGAAAACAGCTGGTCTCCGGATCTGAAAGTTTAAAAGCAAGAGGCCACCATTTTAAAGTGAAATGCAGGGCTTCAGAGGGGAGTTCAAAAAAATGTTTTCACCCACCGGCTGGTGCTGCGTCTGCAATGCCATGCCTGGGTTTATAATTGATAAGGGAAGATTCACCACTGGAAAGTGAACTTGGATGAGCCACTTGAAATGTCTGAAAATTAATGGCTCTCGATCAAGTGGGAAAGGGGGTGTGCTGGAGACCGTATTTTGGTTTGGAAGAACAATGTGCAAAGAGTCTTTGCTGTAAAATGACATATTGCTCTTTACCCCTCTCAAATGCTATCGTTGCTTACAGCAACGATAACCATTGGAGCTCTTACAGTTTCTTCATGGCACAGGGGAAATCCCGTTCAACTGCAGCAGTACTCGACATCTGGCACGGTTTTGTGCGTGTCCAGTATTCATTGATACGTACTCCCTTCAGGAGTTTGTGGCACAGTGTTAATGTTGCATCTCCCAGCGGTCCAGGCAGACACTTTGGGTTCAAAAATCGGATCAACTCTCAGGCAAGCACGAAGTTAGAGCAGAAGGAGTAGGTATACAATCACGTCATTAGCCCACTGGTTATTCTCCACCATTCGATTGATTAGCGTCATATTTGAATTTTAGGCAATACCGATTTAATAGCTGCGTAAACCAGTTCACTGTGGTTCTTTTTAAAATAAAGTCCATCTGGTTCACGTCAGGGAATGAAGCCTTCAGTCATCACGCATTTTGGGCCACACATGACCTCATTACCACAGCAGGGATCGACGTTGAACTGCCCAAAGTGAGCAATAGTTTTTTTTATTTGTTAAGTCAATTAATCTGTAGTACCTTACCAATCTAAATATTCAAATATTTTGACTCTATTGCCCAGGATATACTACCTTGCATCCTCTTCAGACGGGGAGAATATTTAAATGTTTTTTTTTCACTTGGCATCAGAATCAAGAGCAACGTTTTACACTTTACTAACTGACCTCTTAGCAGACCTCTAAAACTCTCATATTAATTTTCCTCTGCTGCTTCTCTTAAGCTGTAACATTGAAATCTGCACTCTGTTGTGTTACTGTACCGTACTTTGATAGTATGACCTTCCTGTACGGCACGGAAAACAACACTTTTCACTGTATCACAATACATGTGACAATACCACTAAATCTACTCTAAATTTGTGCTGAGTGTATTGGATGACATTGTCAATGTTTAAATGATTTGCTGTTACTTCCTTTAAAGTAGAATCTAACATGTTAACAATGACGGAAGTTAAGCTAACTATGGTTGTGTTATATTTGTCTCCATATCTTCTCATATAATGATGCCTGTAGTTTTTCCAATTTTCTGGAACCAAGGGATGATAAGGAACATAAGACCATTAGAAACATAAGCAGAAATTCAGACCAACGAGTCGGCTCTGCCATTAAATCATGGCTAGTAAGTTTCTCAAAGTAATCTCTCGCCTTCTCCCAGTCAGCCTTGATCCCATTAACAATGAAGAACCTATCAATCTCTTTCTTAAATATATTCATTGACACGGACTTTGCAGGCTTTTGTTGCAATGAATTCCACAGATTCACAATGCTGTGGCTAATTAAATGTTTTATTATCTCTGCGGTACACGGTCTTCACTTTTCTCTAAACCTGTGCACTCGGGCTCTGGTCTGTCATGCAAATGAAAACATCTCCCAACATCCACTCTATATCGGCCGTTCAGTATTGTTTACATTTCAATGCGATCGCTGCACCATCCTTTTACACTATACAGACCTACAGACGGAACACGTTCCACATATGTTTATCCTGTCATTCCTGAGATCATTGTCCTGAACCTCATCAATACATTCTTCCTGAAATAGGGGGCCATGAGGGTGGCCCGGTGGCACAGTGGTTAGCACTGTTGCCTCAGAGCGCCAGTGACTTGGGTTCCATTCCCAACTCAGGCGACTGACTGTGTGGAGTTTGCATGTTCTCCCTGTGTCTGCGTGGGTTTTCTCCGGGTGCTCCAGTTTCCTCCCACAGTCCAAACATGTGCAGATCAAGTGTATTGGACATGCTCAATTGCCCGTAATCTTAGGGGAATGGGTGGGTTACGCGTCGGTGTGGACTTTTTGGGCCGTAGGCCCTGTTTCGACACTGTAAGTAATCTTTAAAATAATGCTCGCAATAGTCAAAATGTGGTCCAATCTGACTAGCACCTTATAAAGCCTCAGAAGTGCATCCCTATTATTTTCGTCTCACTCCCGCCTCTCTTGCCGACAGTCTTAAACGTGTCAATCCCTTACTTAACGAGAGGAAACATAATATTTTTCCTTCCTCCGTTAACAGACATTAAATGATGTACCCCAGTCAAAGCCGTCCACATGCGATGACAATTTTTCTTTAGTTTTTGAAATTTTCACCTTATGTTGCCAGTATGTTATTTCATCTTGTCGAATATTTACCAGGGTCATGGAACAGGTTGATTGTCGGTTCTCATTCCTTCTGCTTGGAAGGAATTTACTGAGCTTTTCACGAATGAATCACAGCATTATTCGTTTCACAGAGAAACATAGAAACTATGAGCAGCAATAAACTGCTACAACATTCAATGTGACCTGGCTGAACGTTCAACACAATCCCTGTTCCTGCTTTATGCCTGTAGACTTTGACCAATTGAGCTGCAAGAACCATATCTAATTACTTACAAACCAAACATTCAATGTTTTCACCTTGACTACTTTCACTGGCAGATAATTCCACAGTCTCCCCACTCACTTGGTCAGGAAAGGTCTCGTGCCTCAGTCCTAAATGGCTTATCTTGTTTGCCTTCGACTTAAACCCCACTTGGTTCTGAAGTCCTGTGATTATCAGCAACATGATTTTCTGCTTACAATTATTAGAATTTATTGAATTCAGGACAATGAACCCCTCGAGCCATCCAATGAGGTCATGACATGATTTTCTGAGAATACCCACTGTCTGCCCCATATGTCTGAGCCACAGTGAATATACTGCAAACGATCACATCTTTCTTCATAGAACAGTCCCACCAACTCAGGAATCAGTTTGGTACACCTTTAACGAACTGACTCCGTAACTACTCTTCCTCAGATGAGGAGGTCAAAATTGTAACATTAACGAAAGGAACATTACGTTATATTATATTTCGTTGTCTTACATTATGTCATGTCATATTACATTATACTATACTATCACTGGAGAAATAAAGAAGGTAACATTATGTTATATTATATTACCTTGTGTTATATTCTGTCATGTCATGTTATATTATACTATATTATAACTGGAGGAATAAAGAAGGTACTATTATGTTATATTATATTACCTTGTCTTACATTATGTCGTCATATTACATTATACGATATTAGAGGCTTCGGTGGAACTTTACAAAAGCTTTTAAAAACGTGAGGGGCATGGGTATGATGAATAGTCCATGTCTTTCCCCCAGGGTATTGGAGTCCAAACCTATGTGGCATATTTTTCAGTGTGGTGCGGACAGACTTAAAATAGGCGACTCTTTTTTCATTCACAGTGTGGTCCGACCATGAAATGAATTGCCGGAGCAAGTGATGGCGACGGCTACAATGACAACATTTAAAAGACATCTGAGTGAGATTTTAAGTAAGACAGGTTTGGAGGGATACGGACCAAATATCGGTACATGTGATTCGATAAATTTAAGATATCTTGTCGTCATAGGTGACTAAAGGTTCTGTTTCTATGTTCTACATTTCTAAGATCTATGACACCAGACCCACATCACTATGGGTACTACTGACCTACTCTGTCGCAACATCTCCTTCGAGAACAACGGCACAATGATGTCCCTAGATCAGCTTCCAATCTGCATTTGACTCCAAACCAAAAGCACTATGGTTATAAGTCATCTGAACAATCTACATGTGACTCGAGATTGTTAACACTCTGTTTATCACTAATCTGCTCTATCTCTAATCTGATTCTAGAATAACAGCACTGTAAATATACTGATCTTCCCTGTCTCTACATGTGACTCCCGACCCACTGCACGGTGACGACCACTGAACTGCTCTGTACGTGACTCCAGACCCTCGGCATCGTCGTTACCACTATCTGCTTTGTCTCTGTTTCTCTGAACCCACAACACTGTGGTTACCACTGTTCGACTCCGGCTCTACATGTGACACTAGAAGCACATCATTGTTGTTATTTCTGAACTGCTCTGTCTCTAAATGCAAATCAAGCCATACCGCACTGTGGTTTCCACTGATTTGCTCCTTCTCTACTTATAAATCCCAACACATAGCGCTTTGGTTACCACTCATCTGCACAGTACCTGAATTTGAACCAGCCCCACAGCAATGTGGTCAGTACCCACCTGCCATGTCCGTACAGGAGACTTCAGACTCACAGCACCATAGTTATGACTGACCTGCTCCGTGACTACAGGGTCATAGCACTGAGTGCACTATTAACCAACTCTGTCTCAATAAGTAAGACGGGGGGAAAATCTATGCTTAGCAATGATGTACTTTGTTTCTAAACGTGACTCCAGACGCTGAGCACAGTGATTACCACTGACCTAAGTTGTCTCCATACGTCACTCCAGACCCACAGCACTGTGGCAACCATTGACCTGCTCTCTGTCTACATTTGATCAGACCCACAGCACCCTGGTTACCACTGACTTGCTGTGAATCCACACGTGACTGTAGCCCACAGAACTACAGTTACGACTTGTCTGATCTGTGTCTTTATGTAACTCCAGACCCTCAGCTGTGTGGGTACCACAAAAGATTTATAAGGATATCGTCACGTTTGGTGGATTTGTCGTTGAGGATTAGTCTCAAGACGCTGATTAGAACACAGAACGTAGAACAGCACAGCACAGCACAGGCGCTTCAGCCCACAATGTTGTGCGACCATTGATCCTCCTGTATGCACCCTCAAATTTCTGTGACCATATGCCTGCCCAGCAGTCTCTTATCTGTCCCCACTGCCCTTGAACCCACAACTGCTCCTGGCAACGCATTCCAAGCTCTCACAACTCTCTGTGTAAATAGCCCGCCTCTGACATCCCCTCTTTACCTTCCTCCAATCAGCTTAAAACTTTGACACCTCGTGTTAGCGATTTCTGCCCTGGGAAATACTCTCTGGCTATTGACTCTATCTATGCCTCTCATTATCTTGTATAGCTCAATTAGGCCCATCTTCTCCTCCTTTTCTCCAATGAAAAATGTCCGAGTTCAGCCAAACTAGACAGGTTAGTTCCACTGTATCCCATTCCTCCTGACCTTCTGAATGATCCGACCATTGGGAACTTTATTAAATGCCTTGCTGAAGTCCATATGCACCACATCCACAGCTCGACCCTCATCAACCTTTCTAGAAGAAGAACTCGATAATGTTTGTGAGGCGTGACCTGCTCCTCACAAAGCCGTGTTCATTGCATTCAATCAAGCCATGCTCTTGCAGATGGTCATAAATCCTATCCCTCAGAATCCTTTCTAACATCTTTCAGATGACAGACGTGAGACTTACTGGCCTGTAATTGCCGGTGATTTCCCTGTTTCCTTTCTTGAAGAGAGGAAGTACATTTGCCTCTCTCTAGTCCTCAGGTCCGACTCCAGTGGAGAGCGAGGATGAAAAGATCTTCGCAAGTGGCAAAGCAATCACATTTCTCGTTTCCCAAAGCAGCCGAGGACAAATCTGGTCCGGGCCTGCCGACTTGTCAATTTAATTTTTGACAAAGCTTTCAGCATATCAGCTTCCTCTATCTCTATCCATTCCAGAATGCACACCTGCTCCTCCAAGGTTTCATTCACTACAAAGTTCGCTTCTTTCGCAAAGACAGAAGCAAAAAACTCATTTAGTCTTCCCCTACCTCCTCAGACTTCACACACAAGTTCCCTATGCTATCCCTGATCGGCACGACTCTTTCTTTGACCATTCTCTTATTCCTCACCTAAGTGTAAAAAGCCTTGATATTCTCCCTACTCCGTTCTGCCAAGCCTTTCTCGTGCCCCCTCCAGGCTCTCCTCAGACCATTTTGAGATCCTTCCTCGCCTGCCTGTAATCATCTCGAGCTGAGCTTGACCCCAGCTTACTCCACCTTATGTGAGCTACGTTCTTCCTTTTCACGAGATGCTCCACCGCTCTCGTCATCCAAGGTTCCTTTATCTTACCCTTTCTTGTCTGTCTCAGATTGACTTATTTATTCATCACTTGCAAAACTGTTCCTTAAACAGTCTCCACAGGTCTATAGTGCCTTTACCGTGGAACAATTGCTCACAGTCCATGCTTCCTAACTCATGTCTAATACATTATAGTTTCATCTTCGCCAATTTTGCATCATCCTCTCCTTCTCCGTGGCTATGTAGAATGTGAGGCAGTTGTGGTCACTATCACCAATATTCTCTCCCAACAAGATCTGATAACTGCCGCGGCTCGTTTCCGAGCACCAAGTCGAGCATGGCCTCTCCCCTTGTCGGCCTGTCACCATACTGTGTTAGGAAACCCTCCTGAACGCACCTTACAAAAACATCTCCATTCAAATCTTCTGCTCGAAGGAGGATCCAATCAATATTGGGAAAGTTAAAGTCACCCATTGCAACAACCCTACTACGTCTACACTTTTCCAAAATCCGCCGTCCTATGCATTCTTCAATCTCCCTGCTGTTATTGGGGGGCCTGTCGTAAAACCCTAATGAAGTGACTGCTACCTTGCTGTTCCTAATTTCCGCCCATACTGAATCGGTAGACGTGTCTTCTTCGACAATGGAGCCTTCTTAAGCTGCCATACACTCTATGATTAATAGTGCTGCCCCCCCTCCTCTCCCCCCCCCCCCCCCCACCCTATTCTTTTTAAATGCTCTAAACCCGGGAACATCCAGCAACCTGCCCCTGAGAAACCCACGTCTCTGTTATGGCCAGAACATCATAGCACCAGTTACTGATCCATGCTCTAAGATCATCAGTATTACTTCTGATACTCCTTGCGTTAAAGCAAACACACTTTAACTGATCCCTTGGTTCCTTCCCAGGAATATTCTTCTAACTCGCTGGTCAACCTCTTGCTATTGCCTCGTCTGCATCAACTCTCACCGCCGGGATATCGCTCAGGTTCCCACCCCCCTGCCATGCTAGATTAAACCCTCTCGAACTACTCGAGCAAACCTTCCACTCAGTACAATTGTCCCCTTCCAGTTCAGATGCAACCCGTCCTTCTTGTACAGGACCCACCTTCCCCAGAAGGCATCCCAATTATCTACATATCTGAAACCCTCCCTCCTACACCAGCTGCGCAGCCACGTGTTAAGATGCTCCCGCTCCCTGTTCCCGCCTCGCTATCTCGTGGCATCGGTCGTAATCTAGAGAACACGACTCTGTTCGTCCTGCTTTTCAGCTTCCAGCCTCACTCCCTGAAATCACTTTTTATATCGTCAATCCTATTTTTGGCTATACCCTGATTCTTCCTCTTCTCTGGAGTGATGGGTGACCTTATAAAAATTAAAAATATCATGATGGGCATTGGTAGGGTGCAAAGTGTTTGTCTTTTCTCCACGGTAGGGGTGACCAAAAGAAAAGAGCCTCTGTTTCAGGCTGAGAGGGGAACGATTGAAACGAGAACTGAGGGGCATCTTCCTTTCGCCTCGAGGATGGCGCATGTATGAAATGAACTGCCAGAGGAAGTATAAAAGACCGCAACAATGATATAAGTTAAAAGGCATCTGGTTGCGTATTTCAATAGGAAGCAATTCGAGCGAAATGGGGCAAATGCTGCCAAATGGGTTTAGATTGATTTCGAATATCTTTTCGGCATGGCCAAGTTGGAGAAAAGGTTGTGTTTTTTATCTGTGTCATTCTATGACGCGAGACACACAGCGCTGTGATTACCAATAGCACAATCTGTCTCTACATCTAACTCCAGAACCATACCATCGTATTTTCCACTGACCTGCTCGTCATTACATGTGACTCCAGACCAGCACGACCTAGTTTTTACTGGTCTGCTCTGTCTGTAAATATCCGCTGCACTGTTGTTAGCACTGATACAAGACACAGAACTGCACGGCACACCGATGGGCCCATCAGCCCATAATGTTGTGCAAAACATGACACCAAGCGGAACTAATCCCTTATGTCTGTCCTTGCTTCATATCTCTCCATTCCTTATATATTCATGTGCTCATCTAAACGTCCCCGACGTACGCTGATCGTTACTGCCTCCACCACCATCGTTGCCAGTGCATTTCAATATCCTACCACATTCTGTTTTACAAACCTGCCCATCACGTCTCCTGTGAATGTTCACCTCACCTTATGCTTCCACGCATAGACCTTTTAATTCTGGGGAAAAGATTCTGTCTGTCAACCCCGTCTTGTCACCTCATAATCTGACAGATATCTATATAGTCTCTTCTCAGTCTCTTCTGTTCAATAGAGATTTTGCTCACCATTCCTTACCGATCAAACACTGTAATCCAGGCATCATCTTGGTAAATCTCATCTGCACCCTCTCCAAAGCAGCCACATCAATCGTGTAATGTGGCGACCAAAACTGAACGTGACACTCTAAGTGTGGTCTCACCAAAGTCTTAGAAAGCTGCAACATGACATATTGAACATTGAACTCAATTCCCTGACCAATCAAAGCAAGCACACCATATGACTAATTTACCACCTATCTACTTGCATGGCCACTTTCAGAGAGCTATTATCTTGAATCACAAGTTCCTTCTATACATCAATGCTGTTCTTCGTACGACTATTAACTGTATACATTTCCATAAGGTTTGATCTCCCAAATTGCAGCACCTCATACTCATCCAGATTAAACTATATCTGACATTACTGTACCAATATCTGCAACTGCTATGTATTCCCAGTATCCTTTGAAAAAACTCTGCACTATACACAAATCTTCCGAACTTTGTATCATCTGCAAACGTATTCACCTGCTCATGTAAAATTTAATCTAATTCATTTACATACAACAGAAGATAGTAGATGTCCTAAAACGGATCTTTGGAGAAAACCATTAGTCACGGACCTCCAGCAGGAAAGGCACCATTCCACCATTATTCTCTCTGGACAACCCAATTGTCAATCCAAGTGGCCAAGTCCCCGTGTATTCCATTAATCTTTATTTTCAGAATGAGTCTACCATGTAGGTTATTTTCAAAGCCTTACAAAAGTCCATGTAAGCAAATCCTCTGGTTTACCCTTATCAATGACATTTGAGACCTGCTCAGATAGATCAGTTTAGTTAGTGAGACATGACCTGCCCTGCAAGAAGTTATGTTGACTGCACCTAATTCGGTCATGCTTTTCCATACGTGCGTAAAACCTATTCCGAAGAGTTCACTCCATTAGTTTCCTACCACTGATGTGAGACTTATTGGTTGATAGTTTCATGTATTATCACTACTTCTCTTCATGAATAGGGGACAAGATAGCCTACTCACCAGTCCTCCGGGATCTCTTAACTGGTTCGAGAAGACCACTTTCTTAGTCAAAGCTTGAGCAATCGTCTCATTTCCCTCACTCAATAAACTGGAGTAGCTATTATCAGGCCTTGGGAAGCTATCTGCGTTGATACTCTTCAAGTGATCCAACGCCACCACTTTCTTGTTGTTTAATGTTCGAGCCTATAAATATCTCCACAAATGCTCCATGTGCTATAAATGCTCCACAAATATCTCCCTATCCTCCATGTCGTTTTACGGAGAGAATGGTGATGCAAAGTATTCACTTTGGAATTTAAACCTCCTCTGCCTCCAAGCATAAGTGCCATCCTGTATCTTGAGTGGTCCTACTTTCTCCCGAGAAATACGTCTGTTCTTATTATATGTACAGAATGCTTTGCGACTCTCTTTAACTTGAATTCTCAAGGACACTTCATGCCCCCTTCTTGGACTCTAGTTTCCCACTTCAGAACTTACGTGGTTTCCAAACATTATTCACTGGCCCGTACTATTTCAGCTTCTTAAAACTTACACATGCATCTTTTTCTCTTCTGAAGAAATTCACAGTCACCCTCCTTTTCATATTTCGCTTACCTTGCTACCTTTGTCCATCCACCTTACTGGAACATATCGGTCCGGAACTCTCTACACCAGTTCTTCATAAATTCACACATGTTACATGTTGTCTTGTCCGATAACTGCGTCTTCCAATTAAAGCTCCTTAGCTCCTGTCTCATGCTGATGTAAATTGCCTTCCACCAGTTTTGTACCTAACCGAACCTCCTGACTTCTCCCTGTTCATAGCTATCTTAAAACTTAACGAGCTGTGATGACTGTTTTCAAAATGGTCTCCCACTGAAAGGCCATCACTTGACCAGGCTCATTAGCCAACACAAGTTACACTGTGGCCGCTCTGCCTGTTGGGCTATCCACATAGTGTTTCAAGAAACAAACACATCCATTTAAGGAAGTCCACTCTGTTTCCTGCTCTTGCTGTCAGGGACTCCCAATGAATATTGGGGAAGTTAAAGTCACCCATTATGAAAATTCTTTTGTTCCCTAATCTTTCAATAATCGGCCATATATTTGTTCCTAATTGCTGTTTGGAGATCCTACGTTAGAATCCTGGCGAATTGTTTGCACCCACCTAATGTTTCAGCTCTAGCCCTCTTGCCTCAATGGATGTGCCCTTCTGCATTTCCTCTCAGAGTGAAGATGTCACATTCTGCCTGATTCGTAATACAACTCCTACATATCTTTTACATTCTTCTCTATCTCGTCTAAACCAACGAAATCCTGGAGCCTTTCCAGTCGCTTTCTCAAAAACGTCTCTGCAGTGGGCACAGCATCTTCCTCTTACCTAATGATCCAAGTTCTATGCTCACTTATCTTACCGGTTATACTCCTTGTTTTGATGTAAACACACGTTAGACCATGAGTGCTGTTGTGTTCATTCACCCGTCTCTGCTTTCCCCTTCTTTCTGATTCACTGGTCTCAGCACCAGCCTTCCTATCAATCTCTTCAATTGTTGTCCTGCTGCTGTAATTGCATTCCCTGCCACGCTAGTTTAAGCCCCCCCATGTAGTAAGACCGAAAGTTGCAGCGAGGATATTGGTTGCTCTCCACTCTCTGAGCAATCAGTGCCTCGTTTACAGTTCACCCTGGCAGCAGGAGAGCTTCCATTGATCCAAGATCCAAAAAAGCTATGCACCTTGCATCAGTTTCTTGTCCATGTATTCATCTCCCCTATCTTTCTATTCCTTGCAACACGAGTACGTGACCCTGGCAGCTCTTCAGAGATTAATATTGTTGAGGTCCTGCTCTTCAGCCTCTTTCCAACTCCCTCTCCTCATTCTGCCGCATCTATAGTGTCTCTGTGTATACGGCCAGGCCCGCAGCATGTGATCCGATCCTCACAACACTCTGGTTCTCATTGACCTGCTCTCTACCTGCAGATGGATCCATTCCCACAGCATTTAAATTCATATTAACCAGAGTCACAGCGCTATCGTTACCACTGACATGGAATTTCCGTGCAATTGTCTACAGACCCTCAATACTGTGTTTCCCAGTGACCTACTCTGTTTCTACAGGTGATTCCAGACTCCCATCACCGTGGTTATCACTGACCTGTTTCAGTTCCAGCAGTAACTCCATATGCATAACACTGTTATTACCGCTGATCTTCTGTGTCGATACATTTGCGGGCAGGCATATGGTATTGTGATTAGCACTAACTTGTTCTGTCTTCACAAGTTCATCCACACTAACAGCCGTATTATTATCACCGACTTACGCTGTCACTACATTAGACTGTAAATCCACTTTGTCATGATTGAAGAAGTGACGCAACTGGTGTTCTCTCGCTAGTATGCCAGCAAGCAGCGCACATTTTCTCTCCTGCTACTTCCCAGTGTGCCTCCAAATCCCCCTCCTGTCCTGGAGCTGGGAGAGTGATGTACTGGAGATGGCCACACTGCCCACATGAATGGAACATCACGTTCCCCTTCCCCAAAGGTAACAGATGAAACGAAGAGCCAATTACATTGTCTGCGGGCTGCTGTTTGTGTCTGTTCGATCAGAGATTCAGAAAGGCTAGGAGGTTACCTTCAACGCCGTTCCAGATCTTATGCTTTTCAATTCCCAATTGTGTCCCCTCATTGGACTGAGGAGAGCAACTGCTTTCTGTTGACTCTTGCTCCTTATGAACCACTTCACATGAAATAGGCATTCACAATATTGTCTCTGCCCCAATGAAAACAACCCGTTTAAATCCAGCCTCTCACCGAAGCTAAAATGCTCCATTGAACACAGAAGCGAATAGCACAGGAACAAACAATTCTGCAATATGTCTGTGAAGACAAGTGTACTCTTCCAAAGCAATCCTATCTGCCTTCCCATGGTCCATAACGCTGTACACATTGCCTGTTCTTCCATCTATCTAATTGCCTGACAATTTTGCTATTCTATCCAAGTCCATCACCTTCTTTGGCAATCCTTCCCAGACATTTACAACTCTCTCTGTTAAACTAAAAATGTCTCATGCTTATCATTTTAACATGTCCCCCCACCTTAAACCATTGTCCAATAAATTTCCAACCTGGGCAAATGATTCCGGCTAGGTAACCTATCCAAGCCCCTCACCGTTTTATATACTTCTTTCAAATCGCCTCTCAGCTCCAAAACCAGAGCACGAACTGCTCAAATGTTGTCAAACGGCTGTTGGTAACCAGTCGTCTCTGATCCAAGGAACATCCTTGTAAACCTCTTTCCCTGCCTCTCCAAAGCGTTTACATCCTTCCTTGTGGGCGGCACATTGGCACAGTGGTTAGCACTGCTGCCTCACAGCGCCAGAGACCCGGGTACAATTCCCGCCTCAGGCGACTAACTGTGTGGAGTTTGCACGTTCTCCCCGTGTCTGCGTGGGTTTCCTCCGGGTGCTCCGGTTCCTCCCACAGTCCAAAGATGTGCAGGTGAGGTGAATTGGTCATGCTAAATTTCCCGTAGTGTTAGGTAAGGGTTAGATGTAGATGCAGATGTAGGGGTATGGGTGGGTTACGTATCGGTGGGGCGGTGTGGACTTGTTGGGCCGAAGGGCCTGTTTCCACACTGTAAGTAATCTAATCTAATCTATGTTGTGGCGACATGAACTGCAAACGATCCTCCAGTTGTGGCCACACCAAAGACACACATGTCAGCTAAGCTACGACAGTGTAAAGATCATCAATGCATAATAACCATTTTCTGAGCTCTCCCTTCCTTCCTGACATTTTGTTAAGACATTGACATGAAAGTGAAATGAGACATGAAAAATCAATGTTTGCAATGTCACCCAGTTTTATTCACGTAGTTTAGAAAGCAGTGGGGCAGCGATCATTCAGTTGAAACAATACCATGAAGCCTGAATTGATGAGAAAACAGAACTCTCCAATCAGAAACACAGATGTTTTGCAGTGTTGCATGTTGCTCTTTCCTTCTTCGATTTCACAAACGTACGCAACACACTTGAGAAATGGGGCACACTCCTTTAACCCTCGTTGAAATACCCTTCTCACATGGCACACCGCTACAGTAACTCCCTTCTAAAATACATTAAAATATTGGCGCTACGAGAGAGAATAAAAAGAAAAACAAAGATTCGTTGATGTTAACAGTCAGATGCGATATGACATCCACCTGCACCTGACACAGATACGCAATGCCAGAACACTGCAGATTTCACCCTTGCTGTTCTAACCAGACATTCTTGGAGTTGGAATGGTGCATATTGCTTGATCTGTGTTCCAATAATTGTTCGTGCAGACCAGAACTGGATGCAGTTCTCCACGTCCAACCTCATATTGGTACAGTCTACTGACAACTGCGAAGTGCGTTCTCACTGTGAGGCATTGGGGTAAGGAATTGTGATGTACTCATGCAGCTTGCCTTCAGGGAGTGAAAATGCATCGACAATTTTGGCGAGCGTAGGAATGGAACGATCCCAAAGTCAATAACTCTGTAACTTATTTACCCAGAGAGGTGCTGGGATTTGGAATGCGTTGCCTTGGAGAGTGGCAGAGGCTGATTCCACAGCAGGTTTCAAAAGAAACCTGGATGTGGAGTTCAATGGAATGAATTTAGATGGGCTATCAAAATAATACAGGCGAATGGGGCTAGATGGACAGCACTTTCCAGCATCAGGACATACACGATTGTAAGAATGCCCTATTTTAACTGTACAATTCCATGATGATTATGTGACAGAGAACTCAACAGGTCACGGTAAGGAAGGTTGCTTCAAGATCGGGATTAAAAGAGACTGGCGTCTGTGAGTAGGTACACGAACGGAGAACAGACGCCATGAGTCAAGATCAATAATGCCAGCTCACTAATAAAGCGTCGAGAACAGAATTCCCACTTGGACAAACTCAGATTCCACGACGTTTTTCAACCTGCATCCATTTGCAGACACTGGACAAGAAATTGGACGTGCAGAAGGCGGCCGTTTAGCCAGTCAAACTTGCTCTTCGATTTGATGATATGTCAGTGCGGATGTTTGACTGGGGTGGACTTTTTTTAAATATAAAATCGCACGGCATCAGTTTATAGTCCAACAGGTTTATTTTAAAGTGCAACCGGAGAGCGCTGCTCCTTTGTTGCGTATCTCGTGGAGTAGGATTATAGGACACAGATGCATTTAGAGCAAAATATCAATATGTCATACACACATGCAATATATTAAACAAACCGAGGTTGCTGTTCAATCTTTTGTCTTTTAGAATGGGGCTGCAGGTTCAGATTCCTTAATATGTAAATCCCAGAACTTCTTTCAAGTTGTATTCCCGAGATAATTAAAGGTTGTAGTTAAGAAGAAGTCACACCATCGACTTTTGTGCGTTTCTGTGTGCATGTGATGGTGAGAGATCGTGAGAGAGAGAGTGTCTGTGCACGTATGTGTGGGTGGGAGAGAGGGGGAGTGTGTGTGTGTCTGTGTATCTGCACATGTGTGTCTGAAAAAGAGTGTGTATCTGCAAGATGGTCTGCGTACGTATGTTCGAATGTTAAACGGTGTGTGCATCTGGCGTCATGACTGAGCTGATCATCTCCACTTCCCTTTCCTACAACTCCCGGATAATTGCTCGATTCCCATCCTGAATGAAAATCTGTCAACCTCACCCATAAACGTACTGAATGAAAATGCACTCTATGCTGAAGAATTTCACCGTTTCAATGTCCTTCAAAAGAAGATAACATTCTTCGATGCCGACTTAAATGGGCTATACTTTGTTCAGAGCTGATGCATTCTGGTCCACAATTCTTTTACAACGGTAAACAACATCTCCTGTTCTCCACTGAATATTTTTTCTCAGAGTCCTTCATGTTTCAGCAAGCTGAGATCTCATTCTTCTCAACTCACACCAATATTGTCCTGTACTACTCAATCTCTTCATAGCTGATGTTAGTTCGGTGATCTTCTCTGGAATGCCTCAAATTCTGCTCCGACTGGAAACAAAGAAATGGTTGAGGAGCTGAATGAGTAATTTGCGTCAGTCTTAGCTGTGAAAAGGGTGACTAACATCTTTGGGGGGTGGGGGTAGACAGCAGAAATTAGTACGATGGCCAGCAACAAGGAGAAGGTGGTGCAAAAAACGGAAAATATGGAAGTGTGCAAATTACTTGATATAGATGGGCTACGTCCAACGGTTCTGAAGCATATAAGTGAAGAGATAGTCGAGCCTTCAATAGTGATCTCCGTGGTGTCACTAAATAAGGGGAGACTCCTAGAGTACTGGAAGCTTACTCATGTTAAATCCCTGTTTCAGAAGGGAATAGGGAGAAAGACGGGAAATTACAGAATGAAAAGCCTGACTTCAGTCAATGGTCAGATTTTAGAATCCATTGTGAAGGGTGGGAATTCTGAATACTTAGAAATGCATCATAAAACAGGGCAAACTCAGTATTGTTTTATCAAGGGGATTTTTTTTAATTTTTGAGGGGACACAGAGAAGGTTTGACCAAGGAGAGCCAATCGATGTTGTCTACCTCCACTTCCAGAAGGGTTTTGATCAGATGCCGAAGTAAATAACATAGTAGGAAACAGCCGGATGTTGTCAAACGCCAGGTACTAGCACGCAGAGAAGATTGACTGTCTGGCAGAACGCGGAAACTGGGATAAAAATAGAAAAGAAACCCATGGCCAGTGGTTTTCCACAAAGCTCAGTGGTGGGACTCCAGCTTTTCACTTCATATATTAGCGATCTACATGAAACAACTAAGAGCATTTTGGCTAAGTTTGCAGATGAGACAATGAGAAGTAAGGGGCTGGTAAAATTGAGGAGACATGGGTGCTTCAAACAGGTTTAGAGATTAGGAGAGTGGGTAGAAGTATGCGTTATTTTCTAAATGGGCAGAAAAATCGGAAATCTGAAGTTCAAAGGGACTTAGAGTCCTGGTCTATGATCCTCTTCAGGTCAACCTACAAGTTGAGTCGGTAATCAGAAACGCAAATAGAATTTTGTCAAGCATCTCGAAAGACAAGAACAAAGACGCACGGATGTACATCTGAGGCACTGTAAGTTGGAGTATTGTGCACAGGTTTGAACCTCATTCCTCAGGAATGATATATTGGCTCTGCAGCGGTCTGGAAGGTGTTCACAATAGTCATTCGAGGAATGGAAGACTGAACATTTAAGGAAGATTTGCGTCCTCTGGGACTGAACTCGATGGAGTTCAGAACAATCACTTATACCTGATTGAAACTTTCAGAATACCGAAAGTCTTGGACAAAGTGGAATTTGGAAGGTGTTTCCATTGTGAGAAAAAAACGAGGAATCGAGGAGTCAACCTTTCAGTGTAGGGAAGAACTCTCAGTATGGAGATAAACAGAAATATTTCAAGACAAGGAGTGTTGAATCTATGGGATTCATTGCCACAGAAGTTCATGGAGCCAGGTCATTTAGTACATATAAGATTGACCTAGTTAGAATCTTGGTTGCGAAGGTGATTAAAGTTTACAGGAGGAAAGTGCGAAAATGGGGTTGAAAACTCTACCAGCCGTGTTTGAATGGCAGAGCACACTCGCTGGGCGATATGGCCCAATTTCTGCTCCTGTGGTCTTCTGATCTTATGAGCTTTCCTCAGATAAGATTTCCTCCGTTACTTATAGTATTCCACGAGTATTTTTACGAGTGTTTTGTTCAGTCTTAGCAAAACGTCCTGACCTTTACATACCAACTTCACGGAATAGCTATGAATGTATTTTTGAACAAACCTGTGGGAGCTGTTTTCGAATTACACTGTTCAGCGATGTGGTGACAGGCATCTGGAGTAGGTACGGTCTGAAAGCAGTCCTTCCCGGTTTGCAGCTGCGACATTTCCATTGAAATACTACAGCTGGCTGTCTTTTAGATGCAGCATGTGGATGTGACGACTGAGATGACAGGGAATTGTATTGACTTGGTCGTCAATACGTAAAAAAGACAAAAAAAAATCACCCGAACAATTTCTGAACCCAGTGGGAATTCCAATCAGTGTTATACTGATTGGATTTCTTTCTCTTCAAAGATGACAAAAACAGTATGTGCTGACGGAATGGACACAGATGGCAGCATACATCGAAAGAACAAAGCAATTACTGTTCCAAGCCATGCTTCCCATGTTTGCCAAAGCGGAGACTAAAAACCTTGCAACTAAGACAAAAAGTAAAATTTATCAATTGTGGTGGCTTTCATAAATACCAGGGTTCCAAGTAGGAATAATAGTTTCGCCCACATCATCGTTGTGGTTGTGAGAGAAGAAACATTCATCCTCTCTTTATGGGTTCACAGCTTACGCTGGTGGTATCAATTATTGATGCAATGGCGACTGGCTGCACTTTACGTTCAAATAAGGTGTTGATCACTAACTCAGACTGACAGAAACTGGAATGAAAAATTGGAAATATCTCCTTAACACTTTCATCATAAAGCGAGCAGAGTTAAGATCCTGAGTATTGAGTGAACTGTCGAGGATTGAAGTCAAATTGTCACAAGAATGTAGGTACAGGATTAGGCAATTTGGCACATTGTGTCTGGTCAGCTCCTCGGGAAGATCATGTCTAATTTGTAAGACAACTCCATATGCAAGGCTTGGGACCATATCCCTTGCTCCTCTGCCTCAATGAAAATGATCAATCTCACATTTAATTATAACAATTGAATTAGCATCGCTAACCATTTAAGGGTGTGAGTTCCAATCCTCCAGAACTGTTTTAGTGTAGAAGTGGGTTCTGTCATCTTTCCAGCATTGCCTGACCCTCGTTCTCAGACTATAATGTGGACATTTCTGATTGGGGGCAAACACTGAATGCCCAACCCGAGTTGTCTCGGTGAGGATGTGGCGGTGAACTGCCTTCTTGAATCGCAGTAATCCATACGTTGCAGTTTACCCACAATGACCCGAGGGCGCGAATTCCGTGATTTTGTACCAGCACATATTTGACTTCAACGTCAACTTGTGCACATTGTTAGTTCTTATATACCTTATCTTTCCCTGTGAGTCATCCGAACCTTCAATTACATGTACCAAGAAACTTCCAGATTCTGTGAGACTGCAAGCCTAAATAAAGAACGTAGAACAGTACAAAACAGTAAAGGCATTTGGCCCTCGGTATTGTGCCAGTCTTTTATTTTACTCTAAGATCAGGCAAACCGGCATACCTTTCATCGCACTAATAGAATTAAAATCCCCACTGTGTGGAAACACATCATTTGGCCAACAGGACCACATTGGTCCTCTAAAGAATATCTCACCCAAAACTATTGCCCCACACCTATGAAGCTACATTTCCCCTGCCTAATATACCTGGCCTACACATCTCTGACCACGAATGGCAATTTAACATGGCCAATTCACCTAACCTGCATATTTGTGGCTCTGAAAAGAAACCAGAGCACCAGGAGGGCAAGCACACAGAAAAGGGGAAAACGTGCAAACTCCTCATAGACATTCCAGTGAGGATGGTATCGAACCCGGGTCAGTGGTGCTGTGTAGCAGAAGCGCTAACCACTGAGCGAACGTGACGATGGACTAGTCGCTTAAAAACATATCTGATTTTATTATCACTGTTGACAGTATATTCCACACACCCACCAGTGCCTGTGTAAACAAACCAGCTCTCTCTTCTTCTCTGAATATTCCTCCAATGAGCTTAGATTTTCCCCCTCGTGATAGACATGAACGTTATGGGCAAAAATCTGTTTTATCGATTCTATCTATGATTCTCAACATACTGTGCAAGCAAAGCAAGTCCCTTCTGATAAGTCATCACTCAAATGAGAAAAGTCATTACTTGCCTCAGCCTTCCTTCATAAGATATGCCCTCCAGTCCAGGCAATATCCTGGGAAGCCCTCTCCGCACTTTCTGTCAATCTTTCTTTTAATGAGGCGATCAAACTGAATGCAATGTCCCAAGAGTGGTCTTACCAGGCGTCTATAGAGCTGCAGCATAACCGCGCAGCTGTTAAACTCAATATCCCTGCTAAGGAACGTGAACACATCGTGCACCTCCTGAGCAAAACTGTCAACTTGGATGGCAAATTTGTTGGATCTATGGACATGGTTCCCTCTGTTCCTCCGCATTGTCATGAATTCTGTACGTTGCGTTACCATTCCACCTTCCAAAGTGAATCACTTCACACTTTTGCAGGTTGAACTTCACCTCCTACTTATCAGCCAATGTTTCCATCCTTGCAATGTCCCGCTGCAATCTACAACGGCCCTCCATACTATCCACAACACCACCAAACTTCCTATTATTGGTAAACTTATGAACCCACCTTCAATTCCTCACCAAAGTCATTGATAAAAATCACGAAGATCAGAGGTCCTAGAACTTTCACCGTGGAACCCCACTCGTCACCGAATTCCTGGCTGTAAACTTTCCATTTTCTATCATTCTCCATTTTCTATCTGCCATCCAATTCTATATCTGGGCATCCAGCTTCTCTTTATCCCGATCCTCCTTATTTCCTGAATAAGCCTAAAATGGAGAACTTGACCAAACGCCTTGTGAAATTCCATATTCACCACACCTACTGCTCGACCTTTATTAACATGTGTTGCCAAATCCTCAAGTAATTGAATAAGTTTTGTGAGGTATAACCTGTTGCTCACAAAGTTATACTGACTGTGTCTCATACAATTACTATTTTTAAGTAATCATAAATGCTGTCTCGCAGAAAATTATACAAAATTTTGCCCATTCCTGTCGTAAGATTAGCTAGTCTGTAATTCTCAGAAACATAAGAATATCCTTTCCTGAAAAAGGGAATAACATTTGCCACACTCCAACGATGTGGCACTAAACCAGTACACAGTAATGAAGCAAAGATCATGGCCAGTGGCAAACTCTTGTATGGTTTCCTGTAATATCCTCGAGTACATTCTGTTATCGAAAGGGGTTGATGTATTCTTGCATTTTTCAAAATATTCATCACAACCTCCTTCCCAACACTAACAGCCGATTATATCAATCTACTTCATGCTGTCACCAGAAACGTCAAGGGCGCCATCTATTGTGAATACTGAATCAAGGTATTTAGAAATGACTTCCTCTTAGTCCAGGCGCAAGTTCCCTCCACAAGCACTGATCGGCCCGAACTCACAGTGGCCATCCTCTTGTCCCTTAAATAAGTGTAGAGTGCTTTCGAGTTCCCTTTAATACTAGGCTCTATTGCTTTTTATGGCCCCAAATAGCTCTCCTGAGACCACTCTTCAGGTCTTTGTAAATTTCTGAAACCCTATGTGATCATTGCTGGCTCAACCTTAAGTAAACCTCCTTCTCCCTAATGACAAGACGTTCCATCATCCTTGTCACACAAGGTTCTTTCAACCTCACATCCCTTCCTTGTCGCAATAACACAAAACTATCCAACAATATCAGCTGGAGCTTCCGAAGCAACCTTCAAGTTTCTGCCGTGCATTTTCATGTGAACATCTATTCGCATTTAAGAGCCTCAATTGCAGACTGATAGAATTGTAATCCGCACCCCCCCCCCCTACAATTACATACCTTCTCAAACCGTTTGTTCCTATATTCTCCACGAGAAACTTCAACATCTGGGAGTTGTGATCACTGTCGCTGATTACACTCCCACTTGCCACATGAAAACCTGGTGTGTCTCATTGCCAGACACCAAGTCCAATGTGGCCTCCCGTCTCGCCGACCTATCCACAATTTGAGTCAGAAATGCTTTCTGAACACACCCCACAAAAACTGCTCCATCCAAGCTGTTTGAAATAAATAGATTCCAATCATTATTATGGATGTTAAGTCACCCACGATAACAATCCTGCTACTTCTGCACCTTTCCAAAATCTGACTCCCACTGTCTTACTCCGTGCCTCTGTTGCTCATGGGGTGACTGCGGAAAACTCCCAATAAAATGACTTCCAACCAGACTGACTCTGGAGAAAAACCCTCCTCCACGATCTTCCTTTCTGCAGCTGTGATATTATCGCTGATTAGCAATGCGATTCCCCCACGTCTTTTACACAAAACGTCAATTCTGGATTGAAACGTCCAAACCAAGGAACATCCAATACCACTCCTGCCTTTTGATATCCAAGTCTCTGTAATGACCACAACACGACTGATCGAAGTACTGATCTACATTCTGAGTTGCTCACAGTAAATCTTGATACTTGTATTAAAATAGCCACAAATAAACCCATCACAATGACTGCACTTTTGCTCCATCAAGTGCTAGCCCCTTCTCAGAAATCATCTGCAGGATGTGTCCAGCACTACACGACCTACCGCACCATCTATTCCAAGGCCCCGAGCTATCTAGTTTGAAGCCTCCCAAAGAACCCCAGGAAACATCACGCAGAGCGTATTATTGTCCCTCCAGTTCAGGTGCATTCGCACTTATTTACAGGTCCCATCTCTCCTGAATGTATCGAATAGGATTCGAAAATTACTGCATGGAGTCTATTCCGCCATTTAATCCTGGACAATAACTTTCTCATTTTTATTTTTCCGCTTACCCCTCGTAATGGTTGATCCTATGATAATGAAAATCTATCTATCTCAGTCTTAAATGTTCTCAAAGACCTGACTTCAAGAACCGTCTGTGGCAGTGAATTCCATAGATTCATCAATCTCTGACTGAAAACATTTCTCTTTGTCTCGGATTCTAAAGGGCTTCTCTTTACTCTCAGGGTGTCTTTTCGGATTTTATTCGCTCGTACAAATGGAAACATCTTTAAAGTATGCAGTCTGACCTGGTCATTCAATATTCCATGTCGGCACTTTTGGGAATCTGAATGCAATTCTTCAAATAGCCATCAATGGTCATTGAATGGTTAACTTTTGAGAATAAAGCAGAAACTGATTGATAGAAATGACAGCGAGCATTAGTGGGAAGTCAGATGGGTCTCACAATCGGAAACCCCCCCCCCCCGTTTTTATGTCTTATATTAAAGCAGCAGATGGCATTGAAGGAACATCTACGACACGCAATCTCATTTGCATGACAGTCTTCTTCTCTGCAGATCCCTCCTTCACACTCACGTTCCAGCTCATTCACTGCGAAATGCAAATGAGGTCTCAATTAATAAAATGTTCAATATATTGTGGCACCAAAACAGCATCACACTGAGCATAACGGAGATCAGAACTGTGCACCATACTACGGTGCTCCTAGCATGGTCGAACAGAGGTTTGTTATTATTGGAGCAGTGTACATTACTTCCAGCGTGGTCTAACTTAGAGACATGGAGAATAGAACCATGCACAGTGATGGAAATTAGGTGTAACTTCGAGGTAGTTGAGGCAAGTATATTAACAACATTTGAAAGGCATTTCGGAAAATACTTGAATACGAAAATCTTAGGAGGATATGAGCGAAGTGCTGGGAAATCAGGTGAGCATAAGGTGGACATGTTTACCAAAATGGACCAGCTTTAGCGAAAGGTCTGTTTTTATGCTGCATGACATGTTAGAGGGAATTAAGGATAGATCAGTGGCGGGCAGTCGTTTTGGCTACTGTATGGAAAGTGATAATGCCATTATTATCATCAAAATAGTTGATGCTCAGTTGATAGCTTTTCCTCTGAACATGTTTTTTTTTCCAATTCAGGCATCACAATTTTCTGATGGTATGAAGGCACAGATCAATCATGACGAGAAAGTGAGGACTGCAGATGCTGGAGATCAGAGCTGAAAATGTGTTGCTGGAAAAGCGCAGCAGGTCAGGCAGCATCCAAGGAACAGGAGAATCGATGTTTTGGGCATCAGTGCTCTCAGTACTTTCTCATTAAGGAAGGTAAAGAGTAAAATTATCAATATACTCCAATTGTGGTCACTGAGAGAAGGGTGTGTTCTGTCCTACAAATGTCGTCGAACTGAGCGATGTGGAGACGACAACTATGTACAGTGTGGTCTTACAAATGGAGGTGAAACTGTCGCTATATACATCGGGCAAAGTGAAGTTGAACTAAAGGATACTGGGACAAGGACGGTGTACAGAGCTCCTTGGGGGATTAAGAAAGGTATACAGAGAGAAGAAACGAGCACAGTTCTCCTACTGCGACTTAGTTGAGCCACATGCCGTCCCCCGCTATGCATAGTTCTCTCAGTGTTGTCCAACCGAGGGATAAGGAAAGTCAGATTCACAGATTTCTCATGTCGTCTTACAAAGAGGTTCGATGCCATCCCTAAGCACACTGTTTCAAATATATCCTATCAGGAGACATGTGGACCCGAACTGAGCATAATGCTTCATGCGTGACTTTATCATTGAATATGTATAGAAACTCTGTGCACAGAGTTTTCTTTCATACTGGAAGATAAAAAAAGTGATATACGCAAGCAGATTCCCAGAGAGTTTTGTATCGTGGTTCATTTTAAGTTAGGTTTTAGAGTATAAACTGTGTTTCAACGGAGTGCATTCCACAGCTCGGGGCTCAGGCAGTTGAATACAATCCAAACAATGACCTCTAAGTTTATCATAATTAGAATGGAATGGGGATCCTGAAGTGTTGCCGCGACAGAAGGATATTGCAGAGATCGGGAGTGGCAGGTGAACAATGGATTTGAAATTATGTCCCTGTTCAACGTGGAAACCAGGCTGCTGAGAACATTTTTGCTGCATAGTTTTGAGAGTAGATAATTAGCAAATTGAATTGAATAGTTCTTCGAAAATTCTCCAAAATGAGATGTTAACTTTTCATTCAGAACTGGCCGGAATGGAATTGTGGCTGCTTGAAAGAAAGCAAAATAGATGTCAAAATTCTATTCCACAACAGCACATGATTGTGGAGCTGATGGCGGTGAAATCCGGTTTGACATAATTGTTCTTACAAACAAAAAAAAACTCTAGATTCTCCATCCACAGTATTGGGTTTGACAAGCACCAAGACGATGAGCAGGAAAACCGGTGATTTCATCTTTCTCTGTAGAGTCTGTCAGCTGCACGATGCGATGACTGGAAGAGGAGACTATTCATAGCAAATGAGAAACTACTCTGTAGTTAATAATCACAGATCAACGCTGAGGATTAGATCCACGTTGTGTTCATCATAATGACAATTCATTAACGAAGACCAAATGTAACTAGAATCCTAACCCTACATCGAACAAATGGTTTGCATATTCACGGGTCCTTGAAGATAACAGTTAGGTACATAAGAATGATTTTAGAAGACACATGGGATATTTGATTTTTGAAGGCATTTTGGGTAACTTGACATTATTAACTGAAACATGTATTGCATGAATTAGACGGAATCATAGACAGTTACGAAGATGATCATGAATTGCAGAAGGACCTTAATCAGGCTGAGAAATAACAAAGAACGGTTAGTATGGATAAGAGTGAGGCCTTGCATTTTGTAAAGTCAAATCAAGATTTTATTTTCATGGTGAAACTTAAGGCCTTAAGGAGGGTGCTGGAACGGAGTGACCTTGGAGTTCAGGACAACAGTTCTCTGAAAGTGGAGTCACAGGTCGACAGATCAGTGAATAAGTCTTTTCACACACTGACAGGACATTTTCAGACAGGACGTTGAGTACTGAAATTGAGAAGTTGCTTTGCCATCGTACAGGACGTTGGCGAGGTCGCATCTTGGAGTACTGTGCTCAGTTGTGTTCAGCGTGCTACAGAACATTTGTTCTTAAACTGGGAAGAGTTCAGAATGTGTTTACATGCATGTTGCGAAGACTCGACTTTCAAAGTTATAGGGAGAGGTTGGATTAGATAGAACATTTTCTTTATAGCTGAGGAGACTGAGGGAGGATCTCATCGGATTGGATAAGATCATTAGAGGCAAGGACAGTTTTTCCCGGTGTTGTGGAATCAAGGACAAGAGCGCATCATTTAAACATTAGATGGGAATGAATAAAAGGGAACACGAAGAACATTTTTTTATGCATAGGCTGGTCGGCATATGAAATTACCAGCTAGCAGAACTGGTTCAGCCGAGTACTCTAGCAACATTCAAAATGCATTTGGACAAATACATTGGAACAGAAAGGTTTAGAAGGATATGGGGCAAGTGCAGGGAAGAGGGGTTAGTATAGGTGACCTTTTAGTCGGCATTGATCATTTTGTGTGAAAGGGCCTGCCTCCGTACTGCAGGACTCTATGAATCTATAACTATGAAAGAGCAGTCAATCTTAATTTTGATGAAAACACTGCTCTTATTTTAAATTTGGTTTCGTGCTTCCTTGGTATGATGAAGAAATTTCGAAGATGAATCTGGATCTGCTGAAACAAAGAGTGAACACTTGCATTGCACCACATGAGCCCTCTGTAACTCGACTTTTATTGCGGCGAATCAATGTGTGAGTATCAGCTGCACACTAAACTCAGTTCACGAACAGAAAAGCAGCCCAAACGCCCCGTGGATGGCACAGTTGACAGAAACACTTATATTTCAGTGATGTGACAGGAAGCAGTCTCTGACCATTTTGAACAGTTCATCTCTCTGTTAAATATTCGCCACTAACACGGACTTCACTGGCCACAAGGCTCCATTCAGTCTGAGAGTTTAACAAAGTTTGCATTGTCACACAGTAAAGACTAGAAATGATCCAGCATCTCTTTGTAAGCTTGTGTGTTTAATGTTCGGACTGTACTCTGCTGCAAGTAAATGCGGTCCAAATGTTGTGAAACTGAAAAGGTAACTTGTGGATTGTGAGGCAGGAAGTTTGAAGTTGGTGTTTGCACAATGCTGGCATGAAAGCATTGCATATCCGTTTTTGTAGATTATGTGCATTTTCTGTTGTTAGAGATTTAGAATGGATATCGGTGAGCAGTAGCCTGAAAGTTTGCACGTACACAGAAAGTACCCGAATTGAAATGTGTATCAAAGGGCCGTACAGGCAGCAGGACAATCAGCAATGTTTTACCAAGACAACAGGCTTTTGAAATTAGGCAATCAATTTGAACCAGGCACTTAGTTTCCTGAATCCGATAAATTTAAGCCTGATGGTTCTGACAACACAGGACCAATCTGATGTTAAAAATTATAGATATCTCACCAATTGTATAAAAAGAAGGGGGCAGTTGGACAAAGGCCTCAGAGCTGGCTACCATCTTCCAGGACTCACGGTCGTCAGCTCCAGACAGCAAATGTATAGCCCTCACGGGTCTCTATGATGGAGGTGAAAAACCATCGAAATATCAACGAGCACAGCGACACAACTAGAGAATAATGCTGATGTTGAATCAACAGAGAAGGCAAAAAAAAAACACCGCGGAAGTCATGTAACTTGTTTATAATTGGGTAGGTTAATTTTCTAGGATTTCTAAAAGAAGTAGGACCTGTATCAATTGGAACAGCACGCCAAACAAGGTATTATTTTGTAATTAGAAGGGGTTTATTCAGTTTGTTAATAGTTCAGTTAGTTTTTTTACTGTTAGAGGTAGATAAATGAATTGGTACTGGGTGATTTATAAATTAGTGTCAAGGATTTATTTTGCTTGATGGTAAGAATTTGATGAAAAACAGTTGACACTACTCACGCTGTGTACATTGCAGTACTGTAGACATTGCATCACGTAGATAATACAGAGTCTGCACAATTCTGAGAGTCCAGGTATCAGTTTTTGTACACAGTAGACATTATATTGCTGTCGATGGCATGCAAGTGCAGACTGCTGAGTGTTAAAATATCAGTTCATATGGTTGTGCAATGTTATAGAGTATTCCTACTTCCACATATTTCCTGTCATTGTCCCTGGTTTCCTCTAAAATGGAGTTGGGTTTGGGCTGCTGAGCACCAGGTCGTCTGCTCAATCCGCTTTTATTTTCGTTTCATACTTTTCTCTTCTTGTGTAATATTTTTACCATCTTCTATTTCCTTTTATTTGACTTTCAGTGAAGAGCTCTGTGGCGATAAATGGGCCCAGCAGCGCGGACTGGTGACCGAGGCTTCTGCATTGTTGAAACAGTCTGAACGCAGATTCCTTGAGGCTGTGGTCGAGGCGCGTTTGGGCCTCGTACGACACCTGGCGGCCTCAGCCAGGGCTACATGACCGACGGTAGTCAGACACTGTCTTGGAGAAGCACCTACGAGAAGAGGAGGAGGAAGGTATTCGACCTTTTGAACCTGCTGCATAATTCAGCATGACCATGGCTGATTGCCCAAATCAACAGCCTCATCCTGATTTCTCCCCAAAATCAACAGATTTGTGAAGCATAATTTCCCCTTCATAAATCCATGTTGAATGTGACTGATCCAGCCGCTGATTTCTAAATGCTCATCTTGATGGAAGTTTGCCAGATTCTGCACACGTCAGCACCAGTGGTGTCTGTGTTGGTGAGGTCCAGCGAGGAATCATAGTGGCAATGGAAATATGGCGCTAAAGAGGAGTGATATTTGTTCCAGTTGCAGTGCCAGGGCATCCCTCGTGCCTGGCCCCTAGGTGCATTGCCCATGAACGAGCAGTAAAGTTGGAGAGTTTTTTTAATCGAAAGATATGCAGGTTAGATGAATTGACAATGCTAAATTACCCATATTATTCAGGGATGTGTAGAGATGTGCATTAGTCAGTGGAAATGTCGTATAATAGGAGAATGATTCTGGATGGTATACTCTTCAGAAGGTCTGTGTGGACGTTTTGGGCCTACTGGCCTGTTTCGACATGGTAGAGATTCTATGAATTCTCTGATGTCATTTATTCATTTTCGAACATTATATTCTATGTTTTGACATATGTTTCTTTTGCTTTAAAATGGCACTCGAGAGCGGCCTCAGTATAAAATACTTTTCACAACGTTTAGGAACGAGATACGAGTGACAATAAATATATCAATGAATAATTTAATCAGCTTCAGACAGCATTCCCACCTCAAAAATCCTCCTGTTATTTTCAAAACAATTCCCACTTCCTCACGATCATTTCATTTGAGATGACATTCCAAAAGCCACATTGTGCTGTTGGTTTAAACAGTATCACCACTTCGACATATTGCAATTATTTTGGACAACATTCCTACTTACACATTTCTTTGTTATTTTTCAGATATTCCAGCTTCCAAATGTTCCCTGTTTTTATTAGACACGATTCCCACTTCCAATTGTTCATTGGTGCGATCAGCAAAATTTGCACTTCCACCTGTCCCTCTCTTTTCAGACAATATTCCAGCTTCCATATTTCCCTGTTATTTTGACTGGAGTTGCCACTTCCACATAATGTCTCATGGTTCATCCAGTGTCCCCACTTCCACACGTTCTCTGTCATTAAAGGCAACATTCCCAGTAACTCATGTTGCTGTTATTTTCTACTGTTTTGTAGAGGTTTTCAAGAGGCCGCTCGTGTCATGTGTTTAGACATTGATCTTTGTTCGGACTCCTTATCACTTCAGTTGGGGGAGGTCATTGCAGAGAGAGTCCAATGCATTCTGCACACTCCCTATCTCCTAATAGAGTACAGGATGTTCATACATTCCCCGTTAAAATGATTACATGCAACATTGATATCAGCGATTGCCACATCTCTTTTATTCGATGTGCCCTTCTAAAGACAGTTGCCAGCTGCATCGTAACGGAATGGGGGATGAGTGTCATCTTATGCAGCTGTTAATTAACATTTTTCGTAAGACATGCATTATCACTTGTACATTTAAAATAAAACTAAGAGCTGCGTGTGCTGAAGATCTGATACCAAACTCTTTTGATGAAAACTCGTCAGAATTGAGATATTAACTGCTTTCTTCCCGCAGATTCAATGAGACTTGTACAGTTCCATGAACAATTTCAATCCCCACAAGTCAAACTGCCTGTTTACACATGCACAAAACTTGTCCTGCGGTTTTGAAATCGATATGCAGCTCTCTCCAACATTTGTTTCTCCTTGCTGTTTCTGAACTTCACTCAAACTGATTATGTGGAATCTGGGCTGAGGCGATCTTAGTGGCAGATTCGAGCTGGATGTTCAGTGAGGCCAATTTCGATTTTGAGATCATCTCGCTGCCTCTTGTTCGTTCTTCTCAATTGGAATGGTGAGATTGTCATCAGGTTACACCTCACCGTGAAGGAGTGGAAAGGACAATGCTATGCTTTCCTCCAGACATCCGAGACTGCTCAAAGCTAGATCAGCTGCCGTCGTCTGGTGTCATGGCCTTCACTCCTGGTTTTGGGGAAATGAGGTCCTGCATGTGTGCTTCCCCACGCAGTAGGAGTTACATGCATATGTGCGCAATGCGGGGGGAGGGGTGTGTCGGTTAGTTTTTGAAGATACAATGCACATCCTTCAAAATGACATTCTTTCAGCTTGTCAGCCATTATTCCCTTCCCGATTGCAACTGTATTTTGCCAGTTGGACTGATCAAGAACAGGCCTGATTGGAAATATCTCAGGGGCCACCATCACGTTCATGAATTATTTCCTCTCCCATTTGCATGACAGGATCACGATTGTTCATGACACTGTGAGAGAGGTGGGAAAAGAGCAACTCTGGAAATCGTCAAAACTGGCTTCAGAAACACATAAATCTCAATGACAGCAGATCAGATAGATTAAAGAAAACATCGTGCTGATTGACATCCCCTGATCTCCCCAGTACACCCTTCGATAAATTAGGACTCATTGATCATGAAAACAAATTGGAGACTCCACTGAGGGTGAATACGGCACACATCATACTCTTCAATGTCCATCAGCATGAATTTCTCCACTGACCAAACTTTGACTAAGCAGGTCGAGACAGGAAAGTCACCAAAAGCTCGACTGCAGTAAGGGATGACTGAACCGACAACGGTGATGCATCTTGGTCGAAATGTTTCTGAACCAATACACTTGTCACAGATGAATTGCCCATAACAGAATAGCCAGGAGTGTCCAGACCACAGTCCTGGTGGAGTTGGAATCCCTTCTGTCACAAACATACACTCGATATTTTCATCTCATGGAGTGGCATCCAGCGAATCTAAACTGGCCGTCCAAGAGGAAATGTGAGTTGTCAGCAACAGAAGAAGTGCAATCAAGCACAAACATTTAACTCATACATTTTCAGGATTTTCGCCTGTCAGAGGGTGTGACTCTGGAATACTTCACTGTAATGCCTGTCAAAGCTTGACGATTTTGTGTATATAAGACTGGAATATGCATTTCAAATCAGTACAGGTTTTAAGAAATATGGGAATAACGTAAGACAGTGATACTAAAGATTGTTAGATAAGTTAGGATTTCATTTATTAACTGAGCAGAGTCATTGGGCCAAATGGTCTTCTTCTCATTCTAAGTCATATGGTGTAAAGATATGCCTGTATCGAGATGTGTGATCTGCCGTCTGACTAGACAGACTGAAAGGAAAAGCCTGGGTCGTGTAGAGGAGCTCATCAATTCGAGATCAACCAGGAAATCAAGGTTTAAAGGGCCAGTACGTGGTGAAAAAGGAAACAATAAAGTGACAGTAAAGCATTCAAATTCTGATCCAGAAAGGTCGAATTACGAAACAAAGAGTTCCTATTTGACTGCTCTGAGTTTGTCGACAGACACTATTTGTGCTCTTGGTCACATTGCATTGCTCTGACTCCCCTTAAGGTTCTGGGTCCCGATAGTGCCATCTCTTCTGCCACTAGTTCCCAACTTGTCAATCCAAATGCACCTCGCCTATAGCGGCTGCCATGTTAGAGTGACAGAAGTACCATTTTTATTGCAAAATATATCTCTGAGTTGCCGAATTGAAGAGCGCGCAATTTCGATGCGAGAAACCAACGGAAAGTCTCAGCAGGTCGAAG
Source organism: Chiloscyllium punctatum (assembly GCF_047496795.1). NCBI lineage: Eukaryota > Metazoa > Chordata > Chondrichthyes > Orectolobiformes > Hemiscylliidae > Chiloscyllium > Chiloscyllium punctatum. The sequence goes on along the minus strand of NC_092789.1, from coordinate 3,146,813 downwards.
ACAAATACTTAAAATACAGTAAGAAGCTCGGTGAAAAGCTGCCAATTTCCCAGAGTTCATTGTGATCTGCGTCAGAGACAGAGACAATTTTTTTCAGCCAGTTGTGATTGTGGGAGCAAAGGCCAGCACGGTTCCATCTGCTGGAGAGGTGTCACAATCACTGCTTGGAATGACGCAGCAGCAAATTATTGCAGACGCTGGATTCATGAGTTTGCGCAGAGACGTTCGTCTTCAAAACGTTCAGACACGGAGGCATCATGAAAAAATCGAGGGTCATTAGAATATGCAAAAATGAGCAGAGATGGTTGCAATTTCTTCATTTATATTTATGGATATAATAGAAAATAAATTAAATGTGGACGTCGTATGAGATTCAATCAATTGCACATCACATGCCTCCATCCGCATGGCAATCCATCACTGCATCCCTCAGAAGAAGCTCTCCTCCTCCCTCTAAAAGGTCTCAGTGAGTATATCATTCCTGAAGAAGGGCTTATGCTGAAACGTCGATTCTCCTTCTCCTTTGATGCTGCCTGACCTGCTGCGCTTTTCCAGCAACACATTTTTAAGCTTTGATCCCCAGCATCTGCAGTCTTCACTTTCTCCTGCATCCCTCAGTACCTGCTAACAGTGGCCCATCATGTATTCTCAACTTAATCAAAGCTTTCCTCAACGTTCTCGAGTAAACTAATCAATTTTCTATATTGACTGACTTATTTTTGCCATTTAACGATGACTGCCAAATGAAACTTAGAATGCAGCACATTCAGAACTTTACATTATTCTGTGTACAAACCTCATTATACCTTATTCATCTCAATTTGATCACCACACATAATTCCTAATCAACAAAATAATGTCAACGACCGCTCAATGGTTTTGAATCCACATTATTTTGCTGATGTTAAAATACGCTTGTACAGGACATGTCCACCCAGTAAATACATCATCATCGTTTCTTGGCAGCTTGGAAAATCACAAATCTGACAAACAATCCATGAGTTGTCATTGATTTATCCAGAAGTATGAATAAAACCATGCTCGTTTAATGATGCTTCTGGAGAAATATGTTTCGGTCAGGTTTATGCCATTCTGCCAAAGGCATTCATTTTAACTTAATTTTTTCAAAATCTGATTTCTTAACTCCAAAAATCAGAGCGACTGGTCCAAGGCTCTTATGAAACGACAGAGTGTGCAAAAAAGATTTGCAAGATATTCTGCCCAAACTTTTTTGGGATATGGGGAGGCGGGCAGGTGGTGGTGTGACTATGGTTGAGTTATACAGAGAGGCTGGATAGGCTGGGATAATTTTAAATGGACCCCAGGATGTTGGTGAAAAACAAAGGTCTTTTGCCAAGGAAAGGGAAGCACAAAGCAAGAAGGCATAATTTTAAGCGAGACGGGAAGATTTCCAAGCGACTTGAAGGGAAATCTTTTCGTACAGACTATGGTTTGTATATGGAATACACTGCCAGATACAGTGATAGATGCAGCTACCGCGACAACATTAAGAAGTCATTTAAAGAGATGCATAAATAAGAATGTGTTAGAGGGATATGACATAAATGTATACAAATGGTAATAGCTTAGTTTTAGGCTCGTTCCACCAAAATAACTTCCCTGGATGTATTTCCGGGAATATCCTCCCTCAGCTCAGCTGTAATGCTATCCCTTATCAAAAATGCCACTCCTGCCTCTCTTGCCTCTCTTTCTATCCATCTTGTATCCTGGAACATTAAGCAGCAAGTCATGCCCATCCCTGAGCCATGTTTCTGTAATTGCTGTGATATCCCAGTCCCATGTTCCCAACCACGTCGTGAGTTCATCTGCCTTCCCTGTTCGGACACTTGCATTGAAATAAGTGTCCTTTATTCTTCCTTTATTGTCCCTTCCTGCCCTGACTGTTTGACTCGCTTCTGTTCCCAATTGTACAGTCTCAGATTGATCTCTTTTGTCACTATCTCTCTGGTTCTCACGCCCTCACCTTCCTAATTTAAATCCTCCCGAGCAGCTCCAGCAAATTTCCCTGCAAGTGCATTAGTCCTCTTTCAATTTAGGTGCAATCTGTCCTTCTTGGACAGGTCACTTCTACCCCAAAGCAGATTCCAATGAACCAAAAATGTGAATCCTTCTCCCATACAACAGGTCCTCAGCCATGCATTCATCTGCTCCATCCTCCTATTCCTGCGCTGAACAGCGAGTAGCACCTGGAGTAATCCAGATATGACATGTCCTCAGGACCTCCTTTTCAATTTTTGACTAACTCCCTGTAATCTGCCTCCAGAATCTCAACCTTGAAACTTTATATGTCGTTGGTTCCAATGTGGACAATGAACTCTTACTGACCCCTGTTCCCTTCATCATGCCACCAGGGAAGCAACGCAGCGTTCTACTTTTTCGCTGCTGGCCACAGAAACATCTGTCCGTAACTCGGAGGAGAGAACATGATCTCATGGAGCCACTCGTACCCCTCGCTGCATTCGAGCCTGTCTCAATATCAGAAACGTGGCTGTTCCTGCGACGTCCCCCTGAGAATCCATCACCCCCTACATTTTCCCAGCATACCTGCTGGAAATGGGTATATCCACACAAGACTCCTGCACTACCTGCCTATCTCACTTAACTTTCCTGGAGTTACCCCATCTATGTGACTGCATCTGAGACTTCTCTCCTTCCTATAATTGCCATCCAGCACATACCGTTGCTGTTGCAAATTCCTCATTGCTTCTAAGTGTCTCTCCTTCTGATCCATTCGATCTGATAAGATTGGCTGCCAAAAGCATTTTCTGGTGCTTTACGCTGGCAGTTTCGGCATAAAACACGAGATTTATGGACATAAATAACGTTCAAAATGCCTTCTGTCTGTAATACTGAAAGAAATGTAAACTTGCCCAACTCTGTCAGAAATATGAATTACGGCCAATAAAGGTATTCACACTCCTGAACAATGAAGATTGCATATTGGAGAAGCGCATGCGCATATTACTTAATGACATTGTACAGGCCAATTTGGGAATGGCAGGGATGGATACAAGCTCGATAAAACACAATATTTAATATTGTTTAATAATTCGTTCCCTTCGATGTCAGACCGTTTTTACAATCGGCATGTTGTGGTTCAGAGATTAATTAAATGGACGATCGTTGGCATTTGTGCAAAGTGCCCTGTGTTTGATAATTCCAGCGGTTTTTGCGTGTTTGTGTCGATCACGGATAGTGCCAGTGAATATGGACTTCCTTCTGCATTAAATAGCATCTGGTTCTGTATTTCACTTAGAGTTTCTCCCCATCTCTCACTGTCAGATTCGTGAATGTATATAACTGTGGGATTCTGTTGCTGGACATGTACTGATCGCGAGATTCATTTTGTCTCTGAATCATACTCTCTGTTAGTGTGTATTATGTAGTTCAAATTCTCCTGTCATGTATGCAAGTTTGAGATTCACTCAGCACTCATGTCACTCTTATTTTTTGCATTCTTGATGAATTATGTCCATGCGTTTAATTTTACTGGAAGGGACTTGAATTCCATCTTCAATACATCAATACAAATGGAAGTAGGGAGGAAACAAAATTAGTGTCTGTTAATGACAGGATAATGCACAGTTACCATGCACAAGTTAACAACACTAAAGAAAATAAAGTCAGATGTTACAATCTGGGTTTCTGTGTCTTGTCATCGTCCCTGTTTACAAGATACTCAATATCTATCAGATTATGCGTGAATTCTGCCAGATGTCGCAACACAACTCGAAAATGTCTGGTGTCACTCGGTTTAAAACCATCTTGTTCCAGCAAATGATCCTGGATTAAAGCTACCAGTTCATTGGATTTGCAGAAATGTCGATTCAGTCCCATTTCCGTGTGAAAAGACTTATGAAGCTTTTTACTGGAATTAACAGAGCTGGGAGTTTCTTCTCAGGGGATTCTTTCCGACTGCAATCTCTGATTCAAACGAAAACTCTCCATGTCCGGTTACGATGTACAATCTTGATGCGCATGACAAATTCCAATAACCGGAATGCTTGTCAATTTGAAAAACTAATGCCAGTGTCATGTTTTCATTATTTCAATGAACTATTCGACTTGCCTGCCAAGTGAATTGAATCCTAAACGCCCATGATACAGACCGGGTTACTAACCACTCTGAGAACGATGAGTAGACATTGAAGCTTTGAAATTTTGGCGTTTCGATCAGATATTGAATCCTCCATTTGCTAATGAAGGGTTGGGCTAGTCTATTCAGATATTTAACTGCATCTATGGGACTGATCAGCTGTGTTTGCCTTCAGTTCATTCGGATTGAGAGTACGAGGATGACAGGGAACTGTTTCTTGTGTGCACTGATTTCACTTCGATTTGTCAAATTTGTCCATTTGCTATTTGTCAAATGCTATTTGTGAAATTTATTAATGCAAGATTGAGAAGTTTGTTGAATTGCCGAAATTCTCTCGAACATCAATTCACCCCGACCTGCATGACACCACATTCTTTGATCTGCGTGCGTTTGGAAGTATGCACAGGTCTGAATATCTCTGGGGTGATTAAATGCCTTCCTTTGTGGCCTCCGGAAACCATGCACTTGCAGCAGTAGATTTAATCGAAAACCATTCGGGATTCAGTCAGAGGGGCAGAGAAGAAGGACAGTAGTTCACTGCATAATACAAAGTGACGGCTCCAACGACACACACACACACACACACACTCACACACAAAAACACACACACATACACACAAACATAACACACAAACATACACACTCTCACACACACACATATACACACACGTGCGCACACTCTCAAATATGCAAAAACAAACACATAGACATACATACATACACAGACACACAGACTTTCAAACAGGCAAAAAGAAACACACAGGCACGCACACACACACACACACAAACATACACCAGATTTAAGATGAATTGTGACTGGAATGACAACCCTCAGAGTCGAACGTGCCCATGAGGAGAAATGTTTCTGCTCCTTCTGTAACGAGGAAGTAACTTAGTTTTGGGCATCATTCGTGACACCGAGTATTTACCTGGAACTATTTTCAGGTACCTCTGGTTGAAGACATTTTTCAGAAGTTAAGATGACTTTTATTGCACATTACCACTTTTCTAATCTCTCTCATTGATTCGGATGAAAATGTACAAGGCATATGTAGTAAGTTCGCTCATTCCAATAAAAAATGGATGAGTCGTCGACCGTGAGGAAGTTTATCCCAACTTGCATCAGGACCTTTATCAGCGCGGAAAGGTGGCCGAGAAATGGCAAACAGAGTTTAATACAGGTAAAGGTGAGGTGTTGTATTTTGAATTAAGCAACGTTCAGAGTTTCATGGTGAATGGTCGGACCTTAAGGAGTGTATTGCAACAGAGGGAACTTGGAGTTCAGGCACAGGTCGATTCGAAGTGAAGTTAGAGGTGGACAGGGCAGTGAAGAAGGTTTTCAGCACACTGGCCTTCATCAGTCAAGGTATTGAGTATTGAAGTTGGAAAGTGAACTTGCAGTTTTACATGATGTTGGCTAGGCTGCAGTTGGAGTATTGTGTTCTGTTTTGGCGACTTTGCTATAGGAAGGATGGTATTAAGCTGGAAACAATGCAGAATACAATTAGATAAAATGTTGCGCGAACTCAATCGCCTGAGTTGTCGGGACAGTTTGGTTAAGCTAGGGTTTTTTTCATGACAGTGTAGGGCACTGAGGAGTTATCTTGAAGACCACGAGAAGTCTGGGTAGCGGGAATACACTCAGTATTTTTCTCAGGCTTTGTGAATCGAGAAGTGCGGGGAACTAGTTAAGGTTCGAGTGGAAAACGTAAAAAGGGAAACTGATGAGTTTTTTTTTAGACAGAGGATTGTACGCATATGAAGTGAGCTGCCGATGGAAGTGGTTGAAGTGGGTACGTTAGCAACAAGTATACGTCATTTGGACAAATACCTGGATAGGAAATTGGCGTGTATGGACCAGTTGCAATTAACTGTGCTCCACGTGGTTGGAAGTTTTCATTGGCAAGGACCAGTTTCGATCAAAAGCCCTGTCTCCTTTCTGTAAAACTCTCTGTCTCTATGATTCTATTGCAGAGACTCCATTGAACAGAGGTGCACAATACAACACAATCATTGTTACACGCATCAATGCGCAAACCCACGCAAGATAGACACGCACATATAGAAGCACATATCAACACAGATAAAGACACACGAGAGAAATCATAGCCGTGGATACGTAGATATTGAAAGAGTCTGATCCACGCACACATAAACACACCCCGCTCCACCTACACACACACACACACACACACAGACACACGTTAAACAACACATTCCAGAAACAGCTACATATGCAAACTTACACAGCACACACACATACGTAAACAGAGGCATACATATTAACATATAGACTAACGCATATGGAGAATCACCAACACACTCTCAAGAATGTGGTTTATCTGTTTTCACTATAAGGTCTTTAATTTCTGTATGGGGTCTGTGTGTTCAGTGTGTGGTCCGGGAGTTCTGTGTCAGGGCCGCATATGAAATGTGAGCTCCCATGTTCAGTGTGGGCAACTGAGAGAGAGTCCTTCCAAAACTGCACATATTTCCCTTCATTACACCCTGTTCTTGCCGAACCTATTCAGCGAAAATAGATAGAATGCACATTCCCAGGTGTATCGCGAGATCTGTACCATGAAACGTGTGTGAATTTAGACGCAGGTGATCAAGCAATGCAGTTTTGTTTGTATCCTGAAACCTGGGGGAGTGGCATTGGCCGGGGCGGGGGGGGGGGGTTGACATATGCCCATGGTAACGGCACCTAAGCCTTCTCAGGAATGCCTGAATTAGGATTAGTCTTTCTTGGAGGTTTGGAGCCTGTCATATTTGCTAACATCTTCTGAGACCGAGATGGAACTTTAGGGAAGCATGTCAGACACTGGATACAGCCTGTGTGTCCCAGGTTTGTCCTGGATGAGAAAGAAGTATGGGGCAGTTCCAATCAGGTTGACATCTGTTATGGAGAAGGCCAGACTCCCTCAGAATATTTTAAGGTGACGCACCAGAGCCGAACATTCTTTCTTAGGCGGATGGACAGTGGAAATTCCAGGAGTGGTGTAGCTGGTCAAACAGTACGTTTTGGTGGAAAACGAAATTAGTTTGAACACTAGGTATGAAACAGGAACAGAATGAAAACAGACTTTTGAATAACTTCACGTATTTGAAAATCCAAACGCCTCTATTGCAAGTTAGCGAGGGAGCGGTTCCAATTTCTGCAACATTCCAGAACGCACCACTGAGCAAAATGCAAATTAAAACTCAGGTTCAACGTACAGGAGACCGTTCAGAGAGAAAGCTGGTGATAAACATCTGTTGAAGCATGGAACTTCTTTTTGTTGTAGCTGCTTCTCTGTTACCAGGGTATTTCTAACAACCTGCTAAAAAATGAACAAACTAGAAAATACCATGAACAGGGAGAACTTGCCAATTCTCTCCTTCTACTGAAAGTAGCCCGCAACAGACATATCAGAAACTCTGTCTTCACGATCTCTCTTCAATATAACCAAGGACAACGTAACTTTGTTAAAGGGCCAGAATCGACACACACGTCAGCATCATTGGTAAAAACTACAAAGGGAAAACGGATTGCTGACGCAGCCCATCAGCCCAACAGCCCCACCCTCAGCCTGTTTACAGACACTTCACAAACACAATTATCTTTCAGATTATCTATTCATGCCTTCAACCCTTATCCCCCTCATAGCCTTCCGAGTCGGCCCCATTCTCAGTCCTTCAGTCCTTGTTGCCACTGAGACTTAAATTGTGTTATACTCACTGATTTGCTCCCTGCCAACATTTAATGTCTTGAAACTTACCATGAAGAGAAAATCTAACCATTCCCACTTGACGTTCAATGGTATCTGCATTATATTACACACTGACAACCACCCATTCCCCACCCTTCCACCAACAGCTTACAATTACCAACATCCTGGGTCTGAAAATTGAGCCAGAAACTAACCTGGACCAGCCATATCAATAAAGTGGCTAAAGAGCCACTCGGAGGTGAGAAATCCTGCAGTGGCTAATTCAGCTCCTTGCTCTCCCCCGCACTCACCTCCAACCCTCGCAACTCGCAAAATCTATCCACCATTGAGAAGGCAGAACTGAGATATGTGAAACCCACTTGTTTGGATTTTTGCAGCTGCAATTACACTCAAGAGACTCGATTCAGGGCAAAAAAAGTTCAATTCTTTGAGAGAGCATCCACACACATAATACTCGCTCGACCACCAAATCTCAGTGGCAGTGTGTACCTTCCACAAGATGCACATCAGAAATTCACCAGTAATCCTGATTGAGCACCTTTGTATCCCGTGATCATTTCCATCCAGCTGGACAGGAATGCAGACGCATGGGATCACAGCCTCTCCAAGCCACTCACCATTGTGACTTGGAAGTGTATCGCATTCCTTCACTGTCACAGGTTAAAATTCTGGAATTACCTCCCATATGGATATATGGGTCTACACAGAGCACACAGACTGCTTTGTTTCAAGAGCTCAGCCCAGCACCACCTTCTCAAGGGGAACTATGGAGACCAAAAATGTTAGCCGAACAGGTGGCTCTCATTTGAAGTGAATGAATAGGAATGAAAGGTAAGTGAAATATTTCGAGAGTTCCTTCAAAGTCACTGGGTCAAAATCCTCCAAGTGCCTCCTTGACGGCTTATTGTTAGTCTGCGTGCAGCACACTGACCACTGCAGTTCAAGAAGGAGTTCAGCCACATTCTCTTCTCAAGGGGCGCAAATAGGGATGGACAACAAATGGTGGACCGGCCGATGTGCACCACGTCTTGTGAATAAAATATAATGAAGGATGAGTGAAGGTAATGATGATCTGCTTTCAGAGGGTACTGATCTATGAGATGTCCTTCTTCTCTCCGCCAACATCTGAGATCCTGACGTCATCTTATTGCATCCCTCTCGCCGACGGACCTTCTATCACTCTGTCTTGATCCAATTACCGACCTCACTGTGAAATGTTATTTCACACAAGTGTTTCGACATGAATGTAAGAAACCAGGATCTTTACGACGATAGAGTAATGTACAGTCCTCGAGCTGACATTTGCTGAAATACATCCGAGGATATCCATAACAAAATAGATTACACTGAGGTTCTCTCTATCTATCTGTGTTGTTGAATGTTCTTTTCGCACTTTATTAATTTCTCTCTCCATCCTCATGAATGTCTCTGTTACTGTTTCTATCTTGAACGCTGTTATTTTTACTCCCTCACCTATGTCACACAATGTATGATTCACTCCCTCTGTAATGTTATATTCAAACATTCTTTCACTCTCATTGACCAATCTCTCTTTCTCCAATTCTTTTTCCATGTATCTCTCTTTCATTAGTCTTTGTTCCTGTTTTACCTCTTGAACACATTCATCTTCTTTCACTGTCCCTCATTAATCATTCCGTCACCCACACTTCTCTCGTCATTCTCTGCTCTGCATTCCACTCTAACACATTTATCTCCTTTCTCTCTGCCACTCGTTATTCTCTATACCTGTATTTCAATAGACAATAGGTGCAGGAGTAGGCCATTCTGCCCTTCAAGCCTGCACCACCATTCAATATGATCATGGCTGATCATCTATAATCAGTATCCTATTCCTGCCTTATCTCCATAACCCTTGATTCCACTATCCTTGAGAGCTCGATCCAACTCTTTCTGAAATGAATTCAGAGACTGGGCCTCCACTGCCGTCTGAGGCAGACCATTTGATACAGCCACAACTCACTGAGTTAAGAAGTTTCTCCTCATCTTTGTCCTAAATGATCTACCCCGTATTTTTAAGTTGTGTCCTCTGGTTCAGCACTCACCCATCAGCGGAAACATGTTTCCTGCCTCCAGAGTGTCCAATCCTTTAATAATCTTATATGTCTCATTCAGATTCCCTCTCAGACTTCTAAACTCAAGGGTATACAATCCGACTCCCTCCAGTCTTTCAGCGTTAGTCCCACCATTCCAGAAATTGACCTTGTGAAGCTACGCTGCACTCCCTCAACAGCCAGAATGTCTTTCCGCAAACTTGGAGACCAGAACTGCACACAATACTCCAGGTATGGTCTCACAAGGGCCCTGTACAGCTGCAGAAGAACCTCTTTGCTTCGAAACTCAATCTCTCTTGTTATGAAGGCAGACATGCTATTAGTCTTTTTCACTACCTGCTGTACCTGCATGCTTACCTTCATTGACTGGTGTACAAGCACACCTAGATCTCTTTGTACTGCCTATTTACCTAAATTGATTCCATTTGCCTTCCAGTGCTTGCCACCAAAGTGGATAACCATACATTTATCCTCATTAAAATGCATCTGCCATGCATCTGACCACACACCTACCCTGTCCAGATCACCTTGTAATCTCCTAACATTCTCCTCATATTTCACACTGCCACCCAGCTTAGTATCATCAGCAAATTTGCTAATACCATCTTCTATATCATTAATATGTATTGTAAACAGCTGCGGTCCCAGCACTGATCCCTGCGGTATCCCACTGGTCACTGCCTGCCATTCCAAAATGGAGCCGTTTATCACTGCTCTTTGTTTCCTGTCAGCCAACCAACTTTCAATCGAAGTTAATACTTTGCCCCCAACACCATGCGCCCTAATTTTGCACACTAACCTCCGATGTGGGACTTTATCAAAATCTTTCTCAAAGTCCAGGAACAGTACATCTACCGGATCTCCCTCGTCCATCTTCAGAGTTACTTCCTCATTAAATTCGAGAAGATGAGTCATGCATGATTTCCCCTTCATAAATCCATGCTGACTCTGACGTATCCTGTTACTACGATCTAGATGTGTCGTAATTTCATCGTTTATAATAGACTCCAGCGGATTTTCCACCACTGAGGTCAGACTAACTGGTCTATGATTTCCTGCTTTCTCTCTCCCACTTTTCTTAAAAGGTGGTACAACATTAGCCACCCTCCAATCCGTAGGGACTGATCCCGCTTTCTAACCCGTTTACTTTCCTTCTGCATACCTCACATTATTCTCACTAACACATTAACCTTCTGTCTCTCTATCCCTCATTATGCGTTGCACCTCAATTTCTCTGTAATACCTGTTTTTACAGTATTTTGTCTCCCGTTAGTCTTGCAATCTCCATTGTGCTTCTCTCTTACTTCCTCATCACTCCCTCGACCTTTATTTCATGCTCTCCCTCTGTCCATTAATCCTCCTTCTGCATGTCTTAACATTTATCTTGTCTGCATTTCGTGCCACAGTATCAATCACCAAACTCAGGAGGATCTAGCTCAGTGGCAGGCCTGTCGGGAAATGGTAAAGGCTGTGCTCAATCTGTGAAGGGTCGTTCACATCAATTCCTGATAAATGAAACCACCTGTGGCAACTTATATAATAATAAACCTCCCACTATCAGTGTTGACCTCCCCAAAATCACGTATTGCGAGGAGCAACGGCAGAGCTTATATTATCGCCCAACAAGTTCTGCAGAGTCACAGTGAGATCAATGAAACAAAGGAGCCCCGTTCAGAGGGCTTGGAGATTATCTGTCGTTAATAATCTCTCAAGTTCTTGACTTGTTAAAGTGACAGTCCACAGTGAGCAGTCAATGTTGCATCACCATCGAAAGTCTACCACGGTGGGGTGAGATCAAATACCATGAAAAGAAATGTTCAGTTCCCACCCATCCACCGACCTCCACACATGCCCCCACAACACAACCCCCACCCCCACCCCACCCTCCGGCAAGCCAGCCGTTCCGGATTGACGTCCCACCTGTGGTTTTTGAATTCCAGTAGCAGTGTCAGGAATTAACTCATGGCTGAGTGTATTACATACATCTCTCTGCATCAGTGGTGCTAAGATGATAATGGTCAGGAGCGTTACCAGACGGAACGATCACCCACAACCTGTCCAGAGCTTCCCCACTGATGTTACGGTGAAGAATGCATAAGAATGTCTCCACGTTCTCAGAGGGCTATGGAGATTCCTTATGCCCATCAAGAAGCTTACTTTTTATTTCTCGTGCACTATACAATGTATCCTGTCTGTGTTTAACACAACTTGGTACGGTAACTGCTGTGCCCAATACCGCAAGAATTACCACAGAGTCATGAACATGCCCAGTGTAGTTTCAGATTAGTCGACAATCCATTAACTCTATCTATGCTTCCCGCTGCCTCGGGAAAGCAGCCGACAAAATCAATGATCCCACACCTCACCAGGATTATACTATCTTTCATCCTTAACTGACGGGCAGAAGATTTAAATGTTTTAATTCAAATATCAATAGATTCAAGAACAACTTTTCCCACTCTGATCACAACCTTTGAAATAAACCTGCGAAATTCTAATCTTTGTTTTCACTCTGCTGCGTGTCTGAAGCTGTAACAATGTATTATGCACTCTGTTCTTTTACGATAATGTACTTTTATGACATGATTTGCCGAGATAGCAAGTCTTTTTCATTTTATGTCAGTACATGTTACAATACCGCTAAACCTACCGTTAATACGTGCTCAGAGTGTTTCGTGATACTCTGAATTTCTAAATAATTTACTGATACCTCCTTTATAACAGATTCGAACATGTAACAAATGGTAGACGTTAAGCTAACTTTCGTTGTGTTATACTTGTCTCTAAATCTTTTTTGGATAAGGTGGCTTGCAGTTAGCCAATTTTAAGGACGAACTAGTGATAAAGCCCATAAGACCATAAGACATAGGAGCACAAATTCAGGCCATCGAGTCTTCTCTGGCATTCAATCCTGGTTAGTACGTTTCTCAAAAACAATAATCCCTCGCCATCTCATGGTGACCTTAGGTTTCCATCACAGGGAGAAACTTCTCCCTCTCAGTCCAAAATGAATGTAATTACTTCGTCTACAGAACCGTCTGTTGCAATGAATTCCATCGATTAGCCACTCTCTTGCTGAAGATTAGTTTTACTTATCTCAGTTCTTAAGGTTCGGAAAGAGGCTTGAGGGGCTGAATTGCCTGAATCTGTAGCATTCTAGCAAGAGTATATAGGTTAAACGCAGGAAAGCATGTTCGCGATGACCACAGGAGTTCAAAACCAAGGGGGTCTCAGTCGAACGCATTCAGGATAGGCCATTTAGAACCGAGGTAGGGAAACTTTCCTGACTCAGAGAGCGCGGAGACTGTGGAACTGTCTGCCACTTAGAGCAATCAAGGCCACAGAAAATGAATATTGTTTTTCGAATTAAGTAGATATGGCTCCTGGAACGAAATGGATCAAAGGGTATGGTGAGAAAACAGTAACAGGGGACAGTGTTGGGTGATCACCAAAGGTCACATTGAATGTTATACCATGCTCGAATGGTTGAATGATCTATCCCTGCTCATAGATTCTGTTTTTCACTATGAAATAAATGGTGCTGTGATTCATTCTAGAATAGCTGCATAACTTCGTTTGAAGTCGACAGAATGACAACCGGCAGTTAATCTGTTCCATGAAGGAGGTAAATATTTTACATCATGAAAGCATGAAACAATCTGTTGGCAACTCAGGTGAAACTTTTAGAAATTTATGAATAAAATCTTACACGTTATGTGGGCATCGCAGACTAAGTGCATCATTTTCTGTTTGTTACCAGAGTAAAGAAAAATATTCTGTTTCCTCTCGTTTGCATATCAGTAATGAGGGGGTTCACACTTGCACGATTGTAAACAAGACAGGTCGGAGCGAGAATAAAAATAAAGGGATACAGTTCTGAGGCTTTATAAGGCTCTGGTCTGACCAGACCACATTTTGATCATTGTGAGCAAGTTTGGGCCTATTTCTCAGGAAGGATGAGCTGGTCCGCGAGCGCGTCTGTAGGACGCGGGACAATACTCCCAGGAATAAAAGACTTCACGTATGAGGAACGTTTTAGGAATGTGGGCAGCTAGAATCTCGAAGGGTGAAGGATGAGCAATTTGAAACATACGGAATACTGAAAGGCCTCGATGGAGTGGATGAGGGAAGATGGTCCATTTCGCAGGAGAGACCAGGATCAGAGGGCACAGGCTGAGGTGAAGATTGCGATGGTTGACGGATTTCCACCCCAACTGCTTGTTCTGTGGTGCTGGGGCTTTCAGGACCAATGATAGGTTGGGTGTTTCGTTTTGAGTTTCTTGAAAAGCTCCTCCTCTGCATTTGGTTGCACGTAAGCCCCACACTCCTGATCTTTGCGCACCCAATACCAATAGAAAAGGATAGGTCGGAGGAGCTCCTCGTGGTCTGCTACTGGTCCTGTGCAAACTGGTCATAAACAGGTCTAGGCAGCGGGACGTGGAGGGGGTCGTTATGACCGATTGCCTACCCGCCTTTTGTGGTCACGTTTGAGTCCGGATGTCCCTGAAGAATGAGCACACGGTGCCTGCCAACATCCTCGAAATTGTCAGGGAAAGGCGGGTACAGCTGGGAGTGGAATGTTTTATTTCACCCTTCCTACTCTATTTTGATTTTATCCCTGCTCTCCCCTTCATCCTTTTGATCGTGGAACATTGCTCTTTGGCGCGAAGGGCACTTTTTGTCACTTGCCCCTGTGGAGCTACCTTCCTTCCTGCTGGTGGAAAATGAATAAGGGTTTATACACCTGCTGTTTTTCGTTCTGTCTCGCAACTGAACATACACAACTTGGGTGCTGAGGAAGAACAGAAATAAAAAATAAATGCAAACCGATCAGTCTTCACTTCGAGCACCAGTCACTCCAGCCCAGGAATCAGTTTCGTATCCATTTGTTGCTCTATCTCACTTAAGGAGGTCAAAACTGGAATAATATATTAACTAACATTGCTTTATATTAAATTATATCATGGTATATTATGAAATATTGTGTTATACCATATCAAGGAATGTTTGAACATATCGATTTCCTTCATTGAACAGTACAATGGATCAGTGGTTCTCATTCCGGTCTCACAGCGCCAGGACAATTCCACAATTGCATACTGGCTGTGCAGAGTTTTTACTTTCACCTCATTTCTGTTGGGTTTCCTCTGACTTATCCAGTTGTCTCGCACATTCCAAAGATGTCGCAGTTTAATTGAATTAGACTTGGTGAATCAAGGCGAAAAAGGGGAAGGTGAGAATTTCATCTGGTCTTGAAGCTCTTCAGGGGGTCGGCATGAACTCGATGGATCTATATCATAATATCTTTATATTCACTGTCTTTTACTGGTCATATATTGACGACATCAATCAGGTCACCGCTTCAACTTCTCAATTCCAGAAAATACAGGTCTCCTCAAAAGGTAACCCACGAAGTCCATGCATCATTCATGTAAACCCATATTTTACTTGATCCAAGGCAGATTAATCCTCTGTTTCTCAGATCTGCTCACAGTAGAGAAATGGCGTGTAAACAGGGTGTTGTGAAATCGTAGCACAGCTTATATGCCGTCATACTCCATTCCCTCAAGTTGAACACAATATTCTTTAAACAGCCTTGAACATTTTCAGCAAAATGTCGACTTCCAATCATGTTTACTTCCATTCACTCCTTTTCACAATCTGTGGTATCGATCTCCTACCCGTGCTGAGCAAGCGAGTAACTGCTCCATTTGTAAAATATCAGATGGATTATTTGATAGTGGGAACAAACAGAACGTGCCAAGCTTTCTCCAGAGGCCAGACTTAAGTTCTTGAGGGATATAGATTGGAATGGCATTAAGGCAGATGTAGTTTGAACTGAGTAACATTCTCAAAGGAGTTGTTGGCGCATGGAAATCAATTGACGATCATTGTGTAAATCTTCAATGATTCCACGAATACCCGTGAATACGTGTATCTGTTACCATGTGAATCCAAACGACAACGTTGTGGTAACTACCCACCTACACTGTCTCCACAAGTGATGCCTGACCCACGGCACTGTTGGTACTACTGACCTGCTGTGGACTTATTTGCGAATCCACACCTATTTTACAATGGAATGCTCTGTCTTTGCTTGTGACTCCAGAAACAAGCACTGATTGTACCACAGATCTGCTCTGCATCTCCATGTGAGTGCACGTTTGCAACTATCTGCATACAATTGACCGACTGTATCTCAGTATGTGACACAAAGCTGTGCTTCCAAAACATCTGTTGTGTCTCAGCATGTGACCTGAGATGCACAGCACTTTGGATACCACCGATGTGCTCTGTCTCCATGTCTGCCTCAAGGCAGACTGCATTATGATTACCAATGACTTGGTCTGTCTCTACTTTTGAATCCAGATTCACAGCAACTTGGTTACCACTCACCTCTTTATTCTCTACACGCGACTGCAATCCACTGCACTCTTGATACTACTGGTCTGCACTGTGTCTTACGCCAGATCCACAACATCATATATTCACGTAATCCCTACAGTGAGGAAATAGGTACCTTGTTCAACAAGTCTAGACTGAGCATCTGAAGAGTAACCCAACAAGAAGAATTCCCCTCCCCTATTAATCCACATTTCCATGAAGTAATGAACCTAACCAACATATCCCTGAACACACAAACGGACATCTTAACATGGCCAATTCACCTAAACTACGCATCTTCAGATTATGCGAGGAAACTGGAGCAGCTGAAGTAAACCCAGGCAGAGGTGAGGAGAATGTGCAAACTCCACATGGAAAGTCGCGCAAGGTTGTAATCAAACACAGGTCCCTGGCACTGGGATACGGCAATGCTAACCACTGCGACACCGTGATCTTTGGATAGCAGAAAACATTGATAAGAATGTTGCCAAGTATGGTGTTATTGGGCTTTATGGATAGACTCTGTGTGTTTTTATCTGCAGCATCAGAAAAAAAACACAATATTTTCCCATGATCTGCTGTCTGTCTGCATTTCAGACCAAAAACACTGTGGTTATCACTGATCTGCTCGGGCTGCGTATGTGAATCCAGATTCACAGCACTCTGTTTCACACTCATCTACTCTACCTCTCCCTGTGACTCCAGAACATCAGCACTGTAAATATTCTCATCTACACTGTCTCTTCATTCGACTCCAGACCCACAGAGCAATATCTACCACTGAACTGCTCTATATAATTCCAGGGCAACTGCATTGTGGTCACCACAATCTGCGATATTTCTGCTGATAACTCCAATCCCACAGCACTGTGAGCAACACTGATCGTCTCTGTCGCTGCATGAGACTCCAGATGCACAAGAGTGTATATATTATTAACTTGCTGTCTCTACATGTGACTCCAGACCCAAGGGACTGTGGTTTCCACTGACCTGCTACCCCCTACATCCGTGTCCTTACACACAGGACTGTGGTTACAGCTTACCTGTTCTGCATCTGCATTCGAATCAGACCCACAGCAATGTGTTTACTCCAACCTGCGCTTATCTACAAGTGACTACAGATTCACAGTACTGTTATGAATGACCTGCTCTGGAACAACAGGCACAAAGCACTGGGTGTTCTATGAATCTAATCAATATATGCCGCATGGCCGACGTAATTTTGCGTTGAAATAACCGACTCTCTGTCTGCATGTGACTCGAGGCACAAAACATGGTGATTACCAATGACTTGCTTTGTCTCAACATGCAAATCCAGATTCAAAGCACCGTGGTTGCCATTGATCTGTCCTGTCTCTACATTTGAGAGCAAGCCCAAAGCACAGTGGGTCCCACTGACCTGATATCTATCTACAGCTGACACCAGTCCACAGCACTGCAGTTGACACTGGTCCACCCTGTTTCTGCACTTGATTCCAGACTTACAACACTGCCCGTAACACAACGGATTTGTAAGAAATTTGCCAAGGTTTGAGCGGTTGAGCTTCAGGGAGAGCCTCAGCAAGCTGCTGTTTCTATTCCCTGGAGCCGATAGGTGGCCTTATTAATGTTTACAAAATCATGAGGGGCATGGATAAGCTGCAAAGTTCATACCTTTCCCCGACAGTAGGGGAGTCCAAAACTGAAGAGCATTTGCTTAAGGGTGAGAGGGAAAATTGTTAAAAGGGGCATGAGGGGCGACTTTTTTCACACAGTAGATGATGGGTGCATGAAATGTCCTGCCAGCGGACGCGATCAACACTGCGACAGTTACAACATTTTAAAAGTATCTGGATGGGCATATGAGCAGGAAACATTGAGAGAGATAAGTGCCAAATGGGAAATAATGGGTAATTAGACCAAAGGTCCTGTTTCCCTGCTGCACATTTCTGTGATTCGATGACACTGGACCCACAGCATTGTGAGTACCACTGATATACTATGGCTCTACATCTGCATGTCAAACTAAATCATTTCAATATATCAGAATTCGTAGAGGTCCCAATAAGAACCTTTGTGGACAACCATTAGTCACGGACCGACAGAAAACAAATACCCTCCTACAGTCATCCTCTTCCTTATTTGGATAACCCAAAAGTGTACCCACGCGGCCCTGTCACCATGGATCCCATGCATCTGAAGATTCTGCATGAGTCCACCAGGTGGTATCTTTTCAAAACATTTACTAAAATCCATGTCAGCAAAATACTCTGCTCTACGCTTATCGATCATCTTTGTGACCTGCTCAAAAAGTCAATTAGGTCAGAAAAACATGACCTGTACTGCACGAAAGCATGTTAACTGCCCTAAGCAGGCCATTCTTTTCCAAATGCACGTAAATCCTATTCCAAAGAATTCTCTCCAAAATCTTCTCAAACACCGATGTAAGTCTGTCTGGCCTATAGTTTCCTGTATTACCCCTATTTCCCTTCTTGAATAAAGGAAAAACAATAGCTATTCGCCAGTCGTCCGAGATCTGTTACGTGGTTAACGATGACACAAAGCTCTTGTTCCAAGCCGCAACAAACATTTCTCTTCCCTCTCTCAAATAACTGTGGTAGATACTTACAAGCCCTGGCAACTTATCCATCTTAATGCTTCTCAAGAGTTTCAAAACCACATCATTCTTGGTCTCACTGTGCTCTGGCATATCTGTATACTCCGCACATACTTGATTCTCCTCCATGTCCTTTTACTGGGTGAATGCTGATGCAAAGTATTCATCAGTATCTCATCCACAGCTTCTGCATCCAAGCACAGGTTCCCTCCATTCTCCTTGTTTGTCCATTTTCTTCCTCGTTATGCTCCTGGTTCCAATGTTAGCATTGAATATATTGGAACTTCCCTTTATTCTGCTTGCCTCGGGCATGTCATGGCTCTTTCTTGCTCCCCTAAACCCTTGCTTTAGTATCTTCCTGCCATCCTGATATTCTTCATCGGCCTTTTGCAATTTATGCTTCCTGAAACCTACGTATGCTTCTTTTTTTCACTTTCACTCAATTCAGAACTCCCTCGTTATCCATGTGTCACTGACATTGCTTTCCTTGCTTTCCATTCATCCATTACACTATTGTTGTCAATTCTCGGCAAGTAACTTCAGACAGAAGCACTGTGTTTCCCATGGCCTACTCTGTCGCCAGACGCACAGCTCTGTGGTTAACCTGACATACTCTGTCTGTTCTGATGGCTGAAGACCTCCAGCACTGCGGTTAGCACTCACCTGTTGTACAACTGCATGTGAATCTTGGCCAACAGCACTGTCGAAGTGCCTGATCTGCTTTTACTCGACATGTGCTTATCAGTTACTGGATTAGTGGTGCTGGAAGAGCACAGCAGTTCAGGCAGCATCCAACGAGCAGCGAACCCGAAACGTTGATTTCGCTGCTCGTTGGATGCTGCCTGAACTGCTGTGCTCTTCCAGCACCACTAATCCAGTATTTGATTTTCAGCATCTGCAGTCATTGTTTTTACCATGTGCTTATCAGTGTCCTATCTGGCTCTGCACGTAACTTCAGACACAAAACATTGTGTTCAGCACTGGCCTTGTCTCTCTCTAAATGTGATACCAGAACCTCCATAATGTCCTTGCCACTGACATGCTGTGTCTCTTCATATGACTCCTGGTCAAAAGTACCTGTGGTTCTCATTTACTTGTGCAATCTCTGCATTAAACTCCAGCCCCACAGTACCTTGGTTTCTATTCTCTGCTCTGCCTCCAAAGGTGTCTCTAGATACACAGAAATCTGCTTATTATTGATCTGCTGTGAGTATACATGTCACTGCAATCCTACAGCAAGATTGTTATAACTGACATGCTCTGGCTCTGCATGCGACCACAGACCCAAAGTACTATGGTTGCTGTTGATCTGCTATGCTTATATTTGTGATGACAGCACTGCTTTTACCAACACTCTGGTCTGGGTGTATTTATGAATCCAGAACCACAGTTGCATTAACCTACACTGTCTATACCTCGTCACTTAATGATAACTGCAACGCGATAAAATACAGACCTGCTCATCCCTTCAATCGAATCCATAGGCACAGTGCTGTGGGTATTACTGACCTGCACTGTCCCTATATTTAACTCCAGACTCACAACGTAATTCTGATCTTGACCTCGTCTGCTGTAACACGTGAAGGCAGACCCACTGCAACAGCGTTGTCACTGACCTGCGAATGGAATGTTGGGCTTTCTTTCAAATGGAATATAGCAAATGCCTTCACCATGCCCTCAGGCAGCACATTTTATTTTGGACCAACTACGACACCTATAAAACTGATGCAGTCTGCTCTTAGACACGGCCCTCATGGGAAAGAGATTTTCATAATCTATTCATCTCATAATTTCCCATTCGTCCTCAGCATTCTGGGCTCCAAGGAGAAAAAATCCAGCCTTCCCAGTCACTCGTCGTAACTGAGAACATCCATCCAAGGTAACATCATGCTGAATCACGTCTATTATGTCTGAGGTGGAAGCAGGACTATCCAAAAGTGTGGTGAGCAGAGCTACACTCAGTATTCCCACTATGGTTGATGCAATGATGTATAATTTTGTAAGCAGACATCCTTGCTTCCAATTTGTAATGACAGAATAGTGCAAACAACACGTAAGCCATCAGTATAACCCTGTCTACAGGCGTTCACATCTTTGGAGACCTACTAACTTGCACACCAAGTTTCCATTGTTCCTCAATATGTCCTGGGGGTTTAACATACATTGTGCACATCCTTACCCTGTTAGACTTCAAAAATGCATCAGCTCACACTTTTTGGGATTAAATTCTATCTGCCATAGATCTGGTCTGGGTGTATTTATGAATCCAGAACCACAGTTGCATTAACCTACTCTGAGCATTATCAAACTCAAAACTGAGACGATATTCCTCACGATCAACAACACTACCGAATTCGAGTCATTTGCAAACTTACTAATTGTCGCTATTACATTCGTATCCAAGTTTTTAATGCATAGTCCATATGCAAGAAATCGACATCCATTACTTTAGAGGAAGGAGGTGTCCATTTGAAACGTTGAGAGTGCTTGGAATTCCCTTTCTCAAAAGGTAAGGGATGCAAAGAGTTAAAAATTTGTTTTCCTGCTGATGTCGACATATTGTCTATCATTGACATGTGCAAATTGGTCAACGAATACGTAAGAATGCATAGTTGACGTCTCAAAAAATCAGCCACGACCTTTTTGCATAGAAAACCCAAGAATTGGGAATGCTGCAAATCAGAAAGAAGAACAGCAATTGCCGGAAATGTTCATCAGGTCTGGCAGCATTTGTGGATACAAATCAGGTTTTAACTTTCGGGGCGAGTGACCGTCCCTCAGAACTGTGGTGCCTTTCCCAGTTCTGAGGAAGGATCATTTGAATCGAAAAGGTGACAGAGATTTCCCCTCACAAATGCTGCCAAATCTGCTGAACTTTTCCAGCTCTTTCAGTTGGTCATGATCTCAATGATTTGAATTCTATTAAGCTGGAATTGCTGAGTGGACTACAGCTGTTCCTATTTGGTGTGTTAGGGTGACCACACATAGTACCCCTGGCAGTCTCCCAAACCGATAAGTCGCGATTGTATATTGGAAGTTTTTATTTGTTTTCTGCCTACTCAGAGATTCGTTCACATCATGACGTAAGCCAATCTTGGTATATATTTCCCTTTCTGTTTGATTAGTGTGGTTCAGAAGTGATGCAACTGATGTTCTCCTGCTTGTAGGCCAACATGACGAGTGCCCTTTGTCTCCTTCCCAATGCAACTCCCAATTTTCTTCCCCATCTTTGTGATAGGAGAGTGATGCATTGGAGATATACAAACATCCCTCTGTGTGCAAAAGCACGCTCCCCTTCCCCGAAATGAAGAGTGGACAATGAGCCAATGACATTGCCTGCGAGTTTCTATTTGTGTCTGTTGGAGCAGAGAATCAGAGAACCTAGGAGACGATCTTCAAGTCCTTTCAATTTCTATTTGTGTCCTCTTATTGGACTGAAGGGAGCAGCTGTTTTCTGCTCTCCCTGCCCGTGCTCCCCAAAAACTTGTTCACATGAAACATGCCTGCCCAATACGGCCTTTGCTCGAAACAAAAGTTATGTCTACGTCCAGCATCTCTCTGAATCTAAGCTTCTCCAGAGAAAAGTACAACACAGGAACAGACACTTCCGCCAGCATGTCTGTGACGATCAGTGTCCTACTCTCATATAATACCATCTGCCTTCACATGGTCAAGATCGCTATATAGTTGACATGTTCATCCTTCTATCTAATTGCCTGTTAACCTTTGCTATTATATCCAATTTTACCACTTCCCTGGCAGTGTATTCTGGACATCTTCCACCCTCTCTGTAAAAACAAAATGTCTCATTCATATTCTTTCAAACATTTTCCCCTGTGCCCGGTATGAAGCGGCTTTGGAAACTTGGGTGATTTATATACTTCTTTCAGATCGGCTCTCAGCATCAATCCTAGCACAAATCATCCAAATTTGGCAAATGGCTTTTGGTGACTCATCATCTCCGATCCAAAAAACATTCTGTTAAAACTCTTTCCGAGGCGCTGCAAACCGTCCAGGTCCGCCCTACAGTGTAGCAACCTGAACTCCAAACGATCTTACAGTTGTGGCCACACCAAAGGTGCACACGGCAGCTAAGCCGCTGCAGTGTAACTGCAATCAATGCATCTTACCCAATTTTTGACCACTCCCTTCCTCCCTGTCACTGGGATATTGATATGAAAGTTGCTGACTTCCACCCATACTGACTCTGTGATCAAACCCTCATCAACAATCTTCCTTTTTGCATCTGTGATATTATCGCTGATTAGCAATGCCAATCCCCCATTTCTTTTCCGCCCCACACACCCAATGCTTTTTGAAACATCTAAACGCTGGAACATCCAACAACCATCCCTGCATCTTTGGTTTTCAATTATCCATAATGGGCACAAAATGATGCTTCCAAGTATTGTTCCAGATTTGGAGTACTGAACGCTCATTCTTGATGCTTCTTGTATTAAAGTAGACACATTTCAACCCATCACACTGACTGCACCTTTGCACAATCTAGCGCCTATCCCTTCTCACAGACCCTCTGCAAGAGTAACTCGTGCATCACTGCCTACTGCAAAATTTGCACCATGGTGCTGTTTTCAACACTCCTGGTTATCTAGATTTAACTCTCCCAAAGATCTCTAGCAAACCTCCTGTGGTGACCCTCCAGTTCAGGTGCAATCCATCCTTCTTCTAAAGATCACATCTTTTCCAGAATGTATCCAATACGATGTGGAAATTACGCATTTCTGGTCATCGTTTCTACTCTGGCATTAAATCATGGCTGATAGGTTTCTCATTCCCATTCTCCCACTTTCCCCCATAACCTTTCATCCCCTCCATAATCAGGAAACCATCTGTCTCAGAATTAAATATACTCAACGACCTGACTTGCAAAAACGTCTGTGGCAATAAATTCCATCGATTCACCAATCTCTGGCTACATTCTGGATTAGTGGTGCTGGAAGAGCACAGCAGTTCAGGCAGCATCCAAGTAGCTACTTGGATGCTGCCTGAACTGCTGTGCTCTTCCAGCACCACTAATCCAGAATCTGGTTTCCAGCATCTGCAGTCATTGTTTTTACCTCAATCTCTGGCTAAATACATTTCTCCTTATCTCAGTTTTTAAATTGCTTCCTTTAACACCCAAACTTTGCTGTCGGGTCCTATTCTCTCCTATCAATGGAAACATCATCGCAACATCCACTCTTATCTGCCCATTCAGTATTCTGCTTCTGCACTGCAGCGAATGTAAATGCAAATCTCCAAATGACCATCTCTCTTTCACCCTTGTGAGATTGGGGGAAATGATCAGGATTTTGACGCAGTGAAGAAGGTGGTGAAATTTGGACAGAGTCTCTGAAATGCCGAGGCAGTGAGATGGAGTAATCCTGGGATATTTCAGAGCGTGGGTATAGATGTTAATTATTTAAAGCAGTCAAGAACTCGGCTTTTCGAATTCCGTACTCATTAAACGAGGTCTCTCTCGTTGTATTTTTGTTGGTCTGTTAGGCTTGCAACAACTCAGCTCCAGGGAATAAGACCGCACACTCCTCACAATATCTGACCTGCAAGGCAAGCAGATATTCTTTAGCCATAACCGACGGACAATCTGCAGTGGAAGCAGAATACGGAATTAAGAACTTCAAATCGATGTGAAGCGAGTCGATTGCAGTTAGAGAATGTGTGTGTGTGTGTGTGTGTGTGTGAGAGAGAGAGAGAGAGAGAGATTGAGAGCAATTGAGATTGTCTTTGAGCGGCAGAGAAACGAATGTAGAGAGAGTGACCGAGGTGGAGTAGCAAGGACAACGAAATAGACATCACGACAGACAGAGAAGGAAAGGCTGAAACCTAGATGGAGTGAGCAATGAGTGGGGGAGAGTGTGAGACGCACACAAAGTCACAGATACAAGGGAGACAGAGAGAGTGAGAGGCGGAAAGTGAAAGAGATTGATTCAGCATATTACACCGAGAAAAACTGAGACGAGAGAAAGTGAGTAGGACAATGTGAGCAAGGGTGACTAGCGACAGTGCGAGACATGAAACAAAAGTACATATAGAAGCAGTCAGAATGAGAGTGACAGAAACAAAAACTGACAAAAGAGATAGAGTGAAGATCAAAGACAGATTGAGCAACATATTGATAAAAGGAAAATGAATGAGAGAAATGAGGGAGTGAAAGGCAGACAGGCAGTAATAGAGAAACAGAGTAAGATAGAGCAGCATAGATTCCCCACTCACTGGCTGAAGACGTTTCTCCTTATCACTATTCTTAAAGATCTTCCATTTACCCTCAGGCTGTGCTATAATATCCTATTCTCTCGTGCCAATCAACACATCTTCTCAATATCCACTCTGACCAGACCATTCACTATTCTGATTCGACACCACAGGGATTCTAAATATAAAGCTTCGAATCGCCATCTCCCTGTAGCCCAGTAAGATTGGGAAAACGAACAGCAGCTTAGCCTAATGAAGTAGGTGATGAAATTTGCACAGAATCTCTGAAATGCTGATGCAATGTGCCGGTGAAAGCCCAGGATGTATCAGATAGTGGGTGCACAATTTACTGATTTCAAGTGGCCACGGATTCAGCCGGTAGTGATCCATCATACGAGGAACGAGGGTGTTCTAATCGTCCTGTTGTGGGTCCGTTCGGTCCAGAACTACACAGCTCCAAGGGTTTACGACGGACCCTGCACAGAATCGTTCCTCACAATATTCTCGCGTCGAACAGCACCACCCAAGAAAAATCGGCAGACATCATCCGTTCACTTTAGAGTAAAGAAGATGAAGCAGCGGATTTCATTCACTGTGTGAGTGAGTAATGTAATTCATGGGAAAAACTGCTGGAAAATATACAAGGGGAGCAGAATCCGGAATCAAAAACTAAAAATAGTTGTGAAGACAGTAGGCACAGAAACCAGACAGCAACAACGAGAGAATGAGAGAGACAGAGACAGAGACGGAAATTGGGAGCAAGTGAGTGTGCGTGTGTCAGCGGCAGAGAGGAATGGAGAGAGAATGAGAGAGGCAGAGAGGGATGGATAGTGAAACAGAGAGCGCGACAGACAGGAGAAGAGTGGCAGAAAATTGGATAGAGTAAGAAAGGAGAGGGAAGAGCGATTGGCAGAGAATGTCGCAGATACAAGTGAGGCAGTGGGAGTGAGAGGCTGCAAGTGACAGACAGTACGACATATTGTTACACGGTAAGTGAGACTGAGACGACACAGAATGAGAGACAATGTATGTAAGGATGACAAGAGACTGAGTGAGGTGAGAGAATGAGATGTAAATAGCAATCATCCTAGATACAGACAAAGTGAGAATGACAGACAGAGAGACAGAGTGAAGGACAAATACAGCTTTAACAATATATCAATGAAAATAGATGGAATGAGAGGATGTATGAGAGAAATGAGGGAGTGTAATGCAGACAGACAGTGACATAAGACATAAAGGGGGTAGTGAGAGAGTGAGTCGGACAATAAAATGACAGGCAGAGTGAGAATGATGAGAAGTTGTGAGATAGAGAGACATGAGCACAGGCAAAAATAAAAGAGATAAAGAGAGCGATTGAGTGAGTAATCATGAATATAGCAAGACAGAAAGTGAGAGTAAGACAGAATATGTGAGAGACGACAGAGGTAGAGTGATAGAGAAGTAGAAAAAGGCTGAGAGTCTGAGAACAAGACAAAAACAAAATAAGAGACAGAGAGGCGTTGGGACTCTTTGCTGCTATTGACAGACTGTTTTTTACTGGTCTCTTCCAGTTACCAGTTGGGAGGCCTCCGCTTTTTACTTGCCTCTTAATGTGGGGTTTTTCGAGACCATTCTTGTGGAACTAGGATTGTAAACGGTGCAAAATTCCCTCTGCCCTCTATACTCTCCCGGCTTGGAGGAGCTGACAGGAAGGAGAAATGTATACTCTTCCTCATCCTTGGATTCATGGCCATGTCTCTGTCCAGAACTGTCCCATTGCCACGGAGGCATGCCATCCACACAGGCCAGTCACCACCACATGTGGGCTTGTGGCTGGGGCTTGGCTAGTAGCTGACTGGCACAGTGAAAGTATCGTACCCGCTTTCCCAGGAGATGGTGGCTGAGCCAGATTCCAGGTTTCACTCCACTCAGGCCTATTCTTCCCAGTAATCCTCCAGTTCCCGTGAGTCCAATATCTGACAGTGCCTCCTGTGATATTTGCATGCAAACATTGAAAGGGGGAACGGAAACCGGTCAGTCAGCCAATCAGGCCAGTTCCACCATTTGGTCTGATCATGGTTGATCTTCTTACGATAGAGTCATAGAGCAATACAGAATGGAAACTCATCCTTGGGGCCTAAAATGATCCATGCAGACTATGGTGCCCACTCAGAATGATTCAATTGTCTGCATTTGGTCCATATCCGTCCACTCCTTCCCATCCATGTACATATCCCAATGCTTTTTAAAATGTTGAGGCTGCACCTGCCTCGAGCATTTTCTCTTGAATCCCATTCCACATATGCACCACTTTCTGGATGAAGAGGTTGCCCATCGGGTCTTTTATAAAATTTTCCCTTCTCACCTGAATCCGATGCCCACTCGTCTACACAACCCTGGGTAAAAATACAACATGCACTCATCACTGCCCCTGTTGAATTAACACTTCTCAACAAGATCACCACTCATTCACCTACCTTATAAGGAATAAAGTCCGACCTTAGCAATGCTTTTTATACAACTCTTGTCGACTGGTCTTGGCAACATCCTCTTCATAGAACGAGAGAAACAGGCAGAGACACCAAACACAGAAATTCGTAAACTAGTGTTGAACCTCGGCCACTTGGTCCATTCAATATGACGCTTGCTGATAATTTTGCCTTCGAAAGAAAGACAGAGAGAAAATAACACAAAGATACACCCACACAAACACAGAGAGAGAAAATCCAAAACACATAAAATAGGAACATGCATAAACCATTCGGCCCCTGAAACCTGCTCCACCCTTTCACCTGACCAGGTCTGGTCCTCTCCTGGAGGGTCAGGCAACCAAACAGATAGACTGACAGAGTGAAATTCACACAGGCAGAGAGGGAAAGACGCAAAACCATGCAAATTCGAAGAAGGGGTCGTCCAATTGACGCATAATATGCTGATAACTGATCGGCTACAATTACGTCATATAATTTGGTGGATGCCATTTTATTATGATGGGAGTTTCAAGTCTGGGGATGCAACTATTAAATGAGACATAGGGCATTCAGAAACTAAACAGAGTCTTTTTTTTAACACAGAGCGGTTAGTTTGTAGAATGAACTTCCTGAGACGTAATGCATGTGGGTTCCATTACAACAGTTAAAAATCATTTGGTAAAGTCCATGAGTAGGATAGGTTTGGAAGGATATGGGCCTGGAGCAGGTATGTGGGTGAGGTTAGAATGGAACATGCTTGTTGTTGAGACTTGCATTTGTAACTTCTATTTTTCGCAAATCTCTTGTAGAACCTGGAGTGAAAGTTGGATTTGATCTATGAGGAGCAGCTTGTATTTGGAAGGAAGAAGGAAATATATTTGTTTGCAGGAACTGGCCTTGATAGATATTTGCAGGTTAATTGCTGCTTCTGGAACGCTATTCACATTTTGGCATTATGATGCGTTGCTCAGGGAAAAACAGTTGTTTGGACCTTGGATGGGTCAATCGATGATAGACTGGAATAGCCATTCATTCAGAAAGAATCATGCAATATGCAGTTTGGAATATTTTAATCTTTAGTTTGAGCAGAAGGCTGTGTGCGTGGAAGCTGCTGGTCTGGAAGCTGTTTTGAGTTCTGCTCTCTCTTCAGTCTTATCCTCAGTTGAAGGATTACTGACATTTTGAGGAAGGAACGGCAATCTGGAAAACATCAGGACATGTTTGAGATTTCTGCTCTTTGAAAATCATTGAATGTCTTACTTTTACTGTGAAGTGATTTAGGGATACGGATGCTGATTTGGTTTGCAAGACAATCACTATGATGTCACAACAAGGTGAACAATAGAGGAAGGGGTAGACAGAAGTGAAGCATTGGACAGGGAGAAACAGGGGAGAAATCAGGGAGGGAGAAGATGTGGCAGGGAATCAGAGAGGAAGCAAGTTAGAAGAATGGACATAAAGGGATAAGAAAGAATATGGAACATGTGCATGTCACCTGCATTCCTCCTTAAGGCCTTTTTGGCAAAGTACGTGATTGTCTTTCTTTTGTCTTGGTCATTGTTCACTCCCTCAATATAAAAACGACAGCTAGCATTAGTCGGAACTCAGATGAGTCTCACAGTTGGGAATATTGCATTTTTGTATCATACAATAAAGCAGCTGATGGCATTGAAGGAACAACTCCTGCTGTGGGCAATCTCATGCGCATGGCAGCCTTCTTCTCTGCAGATCCTTTCATCACCCTCACGTTCCAAAAGATTAACTGAGAAAGGAAAGGAACTCTCAATTAATAAAACGGTCATTAAACTTCGGCATAAAAACAGAATCAGACTGTGCACGCTGCTTCTATTATGGCTGAACAGGGGTATTTGATTAATAGAAGAGAGTACATTATTCTCAGAGTGGTCTACCTTAGAGACATGGAGATTAAAACTATGCACAGGTTTCCAAATGTGGTATAACTTCGAAGTAGTTGCGGCAGGTACATTAGCAACATTGAAAGGCATCTGACTAACTACCTGGAGAAGAAATGTTTCAAAGGATGTAAGTCTAGTGCCGCCAAATGGGGTTATCTTAGGTGGGCATTTTGGCCAGCATGGACCAGCTTGAACCAAAGGGCATGTCTTCATGTTGATGGACTCAATTACTCCAGACGTGAGTGACACAGAGCCAACAAATGCATACAGTGTTCCACATAAGGTGGAAGTCAGGGTTATTGATTAGCAAAGTAAAGTCCTGAGTGCCCAGTTAAATCTGACCGAGGGATATAATGAAAAGAAGAGTGTACAGTACGCCAGGTATAGAGTAAGAGATGAATTTGATGATCAGAACAGTTTACATAGCTTCCAGTATGATCTAACCTCGATACATCAGGACTAGACATGTGCATAGTACTGTCCGAGTGGTTATTGAGGGACGTAGAGACAGAACAGTGCAGAATGCTCCATGTATGATCAGACTGATGAATATGTTCATCAGAATTTTGCACAGTCGTCAGACATGTTTGAACTTAGGGACTTGGTTACCAGGAAAGTGCACAGTGCTCCAAATAAGTTCTAACAGAGGGACGTGTCGAAAACTGCATAGCTTTACAGAAAAGGAGCTGATATCTCGCCTTCTCTCAGAATTTAAATTTCTGACATGACTGAATCACCTGGAGATGACTGAATGACCAATTGACTGGATGACATGAGCAGCTGACATGTTACATGATTATTTCCTTCGGTGGAAATGATTGGGTGCAAGGAGATTGTTAAAATCAGTGTGGGAATGCAGTGGGGTTTTGACGCTTTTAGGCATATTGGGGCTCCGTATCATGAGGCAACAATGACCAAGACAAAAGAAAGACAATCACGTACTTTGCCAAAAAGGCCTTAAGGATGAATGCAGGTGACATGCACGATTGACTGACTGGAGATAATTACCAAAGAGGAGTAACACGAGATCAATTGATCTGAGTTCTAACTGCGGTGTAGAATTGATGAAAATTATCCCCCAAATGCAACATGTTAGAGGGAAATATAAGTGAAGTAAGAATCGAACTGTGGTGGACAAGCGTTTTTGGTTACTTTATTAAAAATATTGGAATGTGCAGCCAGAGGAAGGCGTGGAAGCTTGTCAGAGGATAACACTTAAAAAGCATTTGAATGAGTATATGATTAAAAACGCTTTTGAAGGCTGAGGGACAAACAGAATGTGATATTGCTGGAGAACTCTGCAGGTCTGGCACCATCTGTGAAACCAAAACAGATTTCATGTTTTACTTCGCCATCCACAGGTATACCGTCCCACCTTCAAGGCCCGGTAGAAGCAATATATATCAACTACAAAACACACCGCATACCTTCTCCAAAGATCCTCAGACAGCATCTTCCAAAACTATGAACACTTGAATGGGGAAGGACAAGTGGAACACCGCCTCCTGCACGTCCCCTTCCAAGCCACTCACTTTTCTGACTTGAAAATATTTCGCTGTTGCTTCATGGTTGCTTGGTTAGAATCTTGGATTTTCTTTTGTTGTGGTACTATGGAACTGACATACAGAACATGGAACATATAAGTTCAAGAAGGCACTCCCTTTTCCTGGGGCAATTGCGAATCACGGTAAATACTATATCCACGAGTGAATAAAATAAAATGACTATTTAAACATCCGAAGCAGTTGAATGTTTCAGGAAATGAGAGCGGGAGAGACAGCATGAGGGGAAAAATGGGGAAGCAGACAGAGAATTAACTCATGAAACGTTAGGATACAGAAAGGGATTTATAATCAAAATCATCCAGGAAAATGGTGTGGAAGTAGGACGAAGGAGATAGAGAGAGACTGAGAGAGAGGCCGATGTCATAAGTAGAGACACGTATGGGGAGAAACTGACATA
The DNA here is from genome assembly GCF_047496795.1 of Chiloscyllium punctatum. Classification (NCBI taxonomy): domain Eukaryota; kingdom Metazoa; phylum Chordata; class Chondrichthyes; order Orectolobiformes; family Hemiscylliidae; genus Chiloscyllium; species Chiloscyllium punctatum. The sequence goes on along the minus strand of NC_092789.1, from coordinate 3,115,387 downwards.
GTTATGAAGAGAAAGAGAGATACAATCACATGAAAAAAGGAGTGAACGGTGGAGGTTAGGAGAAATGTGAAAACAGGGAAATAAAAGGTGAAACTTTCCTACTGTGACTTGGAAGAGAAATGAATTGCCAGTGAGGAGTGAAACTGCTGGAGCTGTAGAAGAGCTAGATACACAGTAAGGTCCCAAAATAAACACACATTCATGATGGCATAATCTGTTCTACTATTGCCTTTCTTTGTGTAAATATTAAGTGTCGACTGAAAGAACAACAGAAAATCAGCAAAGTGTCAGAACTATCGTCCTTTTTTTTTCCAAAAATCTGTGCCTCGGCTCAAGAAGACTCTGTCTTTCATTATCTTTAGATTGGCAGTAAACCGGGCCGGAGTCCGATCACTCTGGTTTGGCACAGAAATGAAAAGATTTTCGCGTGGTCTTTTACTTACATGTTCATGCTAAAGTGGTCATGTTTTCGAAGTGACCTGTATAGTGAAAGGGGAGTGTTCAGCTCTCCAGCTGACTGAGATGAGCTGAGCAATTTTAGTTCAGTCTCAGTTGGAAGATCAACTGGCAACTTTGTGGAAACTCTCTCTCTTTCCAGGCTTCAACTTCAACCTGTAAGCACGTGTTCCATTTATCCCTGTTTTAAAGAGAGTTTCCTGATTGGGTCTGTTGAGTATATTTGGGACAGCACAGTTAATTCGAGTTGGATAGGTTGAGTTCTGTAGGGATTCTTTATTCTGTTCTTTGTGCTTTATTCTGTAATTGTTTGAATACATTCTTCTCTGTTTTAAAATCTAGCAATCACACTGGCTGTCTTACTCCTGGTCATTTTCACTGTAATTTGCAAACTTATGATCTGAGGATGCCTGCTTAACAATGTTTTGAGTCGTCTGGCCTATTCTGTACCAGATTGTGGACTCTTTGCGGATGTTAAACAGCGAGTGGTAGCTGCTGGTGGCTTCATTTTGGTTGTTGCCTTGGTTGGGTAGACAACGTTTATGGTAGTAATGGCTTTTTCAGTAGCCAGAAGTTTTCAAGTTGTCGATGCAGTGGCTTTGGGAGATTTGCAAAAAGTGAATAAGACCGAGTTGCAAGAACTAACAGAGAAGCTCAAATTTGAACTGCCTGCTTCTGTGCAGAAAGGAGAGATAATTCCAAAAGTAGAACAGCATTCCAACTTAATGGAGAAACCAATAGTAGCTACAGAGATAGCAATAATTCAATTGCAGATGAGGGAACTTGAGACAGAGGCAAGAGATAAGGAAAAATGAACAAAAAAATTAAACAGTTTTAGTTACGATTGCAAGCAGGAGATAACGAAAAAGAGAGCAGGAAAAGAGAGAGAAACACAGAAAGCTTTTGAAATTCAAAAATTGACAGTTCAAAATGAAAGTTAGAGTTCAGGTTGGATATAAAGGTTGAATGTAGGCTTAGTGAAGAGGAGACTGAGGATGAACAAGCCCCTAGTAGTAAGAACCCGAATGAGAAACTGTTTACGCATGTACCTGCATTGTCTAAACTCAATGAAAAGAATGTGGAAGTCTTTTTCATCTTATTTGAAAAGGTGGCTATAAAAATGCATTGGCCAGTGGCAATGTGGATCTTGTTGGTCCAGACAAAAATTGCAGGTTGGTCTTGTGAGCTGTGCGCAGCCCTGTGGAGGTATCTGTGGATTATGAGGGGGTGAAAAAATCCATTTTAAGTGCATAAGAGTTTCTAACAGAAGCCTGTGGACAACGCCTCAGGAATCGAAGGAGGGACAACGGGTAAACCTACACGGAGTATGAAAGGTTTAAACAGAGTAATTTTGACAGGTGGTCTGTACCGTGAAGATTTGAGCAAAGTTACAATGCCCTTAGAGAGGTAACTATTTTGGAGGAAATCAAAAATCCACTGCCTGATATGTAGCGAACTCCTGTGGAAGACCAGAGAGTTAAAACAGTAAGTTTAGTATCTGAAGTGGCAGATGACTATGAGCTTGTCTACAAAGCACGGTTTGTCTTTTATAATCAATTTCAGTCCATGAGGGATAGAAACTGGAGAAAATAGAAATCCTCACGTGAAAAGGGAAAGGCACATCTCATTGAAGATCAGAAGGATAACTTACCACAGGATGAAAAAAAAAGAAATCCTTGAGGGGGACGAATAACTTAAGAGGCTTCGGTGTTTTCATTGTAATAAAGTGGGCCACACGAAATCACAGTGTTAGTGGGATCGGAGAAAGCCAGATGTCGGAAAATCAGACAAGCCTGGAAGGTTCGTTGGTCGAATAAATAAGCAAAAGTGAAGTGACACAACTCTCTCAGAGTGTACAAGATGATCAGAGGTTGATTATGGAGGAAGTGGTAGATGTGCTTAAAAATATACATGCAAGGTTAGAGAGTATTCACGTCGGCCAAAGGTTACATGTAGTGGGCTTATAATATTAAGGTACACAGGATCGTCTCAGTCTGTAATGCTGATGGATGAGGAGATATGCACTCCTGAGAGATTATTGCCGTAAAAGGTGCTGGTAACAGGCTTTCTGCAACAGGAAACTGAGACAAATTGTGCTTCGTTACGTGAAGTGCATCTGGTGAGACCGGAGAATTGTGGAGATATTGTGGTAGGAATATTGGACAGTCTCAGCTCCAGGAATACGATTTATCCTTACAAGTGATATAGCTGCTTCACCAATTTGGAGTAAGTTACCGGTGGAGAAAGATTCTTTCAACATAGTTTTGGCATTATAACATTTCAGTATTTATATTACCGGCAAGTTATCTGAGACAATTGTACACACAAATCACAACAAATTCACATTTTTGGAAAAATATAAGGTCAAAATTCCAGACGTTTTAAATGGAGTATGTTGTTCCAAGCGATTCAAGTTCAGAATTGCACATGTGACAACTCGGGAAAATATGATTTCTGATGCGTTATGAAGACTCGGATGAGACAAGGAAGTGCACCACGGCCTGAATTTGCATATGGTTGTGCAAGTTTGCATGTTTATACTTAGTAAAGTGTATGTCTATGTGTTCAGACTATCCGTGTTGTGAAAGGTTAAAAATGAAGCCATCTTTTTAAGTTCATGGTTCATTTTGTAAGTGGGTAGGTGTCAGAAAGCTACCCTTCTTTCTTCGTCAAAACTGTTCCATGGTTGAAGAAGACTCTGGCCTTGATTTTTTTTTTAAACAGTGGGCAATAAACCAGGCCGGGTTTCGAACAGTCTGATTTGGTACAGAGATGAAAATGATTTTGTGAGGCTTTCAATTTATATTTAAACAGATCAGACTTCAGGCCAAAGTGGTCATGTTTTAGAAGTGACCTAATTAATGGAAGGGGAGTGGGTAGTTCTCTATGTAGCTGAGCTGAGCTAAGCAGTATTAGTTCATTCTTGAACTGGTTGAATGTTGAACAAGGAGCTATGTGGAAACTCTCCCTCTTTTCTGTCATTCAACTTCAATCTGTAAGCATGTGTTCTACTTATACCGATTATTAAAGTGAGTTTGCTTATTGGGACTGTTGTGTATATTCGGAACAGTATAATTTAGTCGAGTTGGATAGGGTGAGTTCGGTAGAAATTCTTTCATCTGTTCTTTCTGGTTCGTTGTGTAATTTTGTGAATAAATGTTTGTCTGCTTTAAAATGTAGTACTCAACCTAGTTATCTTAGTCCCGGTAAATTTCACTGCACACTTACCGAAACCAATTGCGAACTTATGGTCTGTGGCTGCATGCTTAAGAATATTGTGAATCGTCTGGCCTAGCTCATAAGAAAAGGAACCGGATGAAACTTGAAATCCAAAGTGAGCTCTGCCTCTGTTGGTTTGTTCTGACAACATCTGCAGAGTTTTGACAGGCTGGCTCTGCAAGTGGTATCTGAAGGAACAACCTATTGCCGCAATTCATCCCAATTTCGAAAAGTTGAACTCAAAGTGCGGGCTTCAAGCTGATTTTAAAACGCGTAAATACAGGGAGATCCGCCAGAACACATAGAGTTTTGGCTCAGCCACATTCTCCGAATGAATGTGGAAGGAAATTGTCTTTCTGATCTGGATGGGCAACACACTGGGGTCAGCATTTTCCGAGTATAGGCATTGGTCAGTTGGTGACTGTTGGCTCTTGTTGGGGATTTATATCTTTGACAGGAGGGCAGAAAAGCATAAAGAGAAATACGCGGTGCTGTGTAAAACTTGGAGGACATAACTTCAGCGTTGAGAGTGAAAAACATGTCCCCATCTCTCCTGCAGCCTAAATCAAACCTCTCTCTCCTGGCTTGCATGGAAGGAGGAAGGGGAACCCAGAATCCTATGCCCATTAAGATCTGCGTTTGGAAGAGAGGCTGGTTCGATCCCAACCCACGAGGGAATTTAGCACTTCCCTGTTGACCACAACACGAGCTGAGAGACAAAAGGCTTTCACAGTCGCGTTGGATTATGGGAGGGGAGACTGCCATTGTTCGATCCATTGCACAGGGTCATTCATCAGCTGGACATGTTGGGACAAGCCTCTCTAATGAGTGGAATTTTAAACAGAACCTTCTGGCTCAGAGATAAATAAAATGGGAAATATCCGGAGCAACTCAGTAGCTTTGGCAGCACCTGCAAACACTCCATTCCCAGTGTCTGCGTGGGTTTCCTCTGGGTTTTGTGGTTTCCTCCCACAGACCAAAAATGTGCAGTTTGGGAGGAATTGGCCTTGCTAAATGTTCCACAGAGCTCAGGGATTTGTAGGGTAGATGCATTAGCCAGGAGAAATGTAAGTGTGTAGGACAGCGGACTGCATCTAGGTGTGATAATCTTCTGAAGGTCGGAATGCGCCCATTGGATCGAAAACCTGTTCCCTCAGTTTTGGGATTCTATGAAAACAGAGTGTATGTTTCGCAGCCACATTCAAAAACAAAATCTGGTACCAGCACCACGGAAGCTCAGAAACAACAGTGTCCCATGTGCATGATGAGCTGCAGAAATTCTCCAAACCTCCCTGATGATCTCCTTACAAGCCAAGGTGAGGTGAATAGTCAGAGGTCTGTCAGGGGATGTTCTCATATAATTTTGCATGAGGCGTCTGCCCTGCCATCATTTAAGAGATTGTTAATATATTAAGCTCCATTGAAGCAACATGGATGTCCAGATTTTAGCTTCACGATCTGTCCAGTTTCTGCTGTATATGGCACAATGACTATATCCAACAACAGAACTGTGTTCTCAGTGAAGGCAACATTTTATCTTCACCAGACTGAATGGTCTGTATTCCTACAAATGATGATGTGGATAGATGTATTTGAGGCAGGAAAATCGTAAGAAGGAAGGCAGGAGCGTTATTCCCCTTTTTGCAGTTTCCCTCGCCAGGAATATTTTGGCAATCAAACCTCGGATAATTGGAATAATCATTGGAGAAACCAAGATATTGAGGGTGGAGGCGATTCATGTTCAAAGGACAGAATGGATTTGGAGGTCTGGCTTCTCACTAATGGTTTATGACTGTTGTTTAACATTGGAGAGGACACGGCCATCTGCTGAAGGAGGGTGGTAGGTGGGAACCAGCAGGAAGATTCCTTTACCATATCTTCAAATACAACAGGGCCTCCCGGCGGGTGGTGATAGATGCGGGTGGCTGAACGATGTGATTCTGTGAGCCTGGCGTTGATGGAACTATAATTTTTGAATAATTCTGTCTTTTTTTTTCTATGACCTACCCTCCCTCCGATAAAATGGATGGAAAAAAAAACACGAGGTCATGGACAACAGAAAATGCAACGCATTTTATTGATACAATTCAGAAAGCAGCAGTTCAAGTGTCATTAGATCTACACAATAGAACATAGTCAATTTCCAGAAATCAGTTGGTCCGTCTCACGTTTTTCTCTTTAGATTCATTTTGCTTCACATTGATTTTCTCTTGCAGCAGTATCCTCCGACGACGCACATGCCCATTACCGGGATTTCATGCTGAAGACAAGGGGATCGTTTGCAGATTCCTTACTCAAATGCACAAGGTTTGAAGAAACCTATTAAAGAGAAAGTGATAGTGCAGTGATGTCCACTTCAAAACAATTAACACTCAGTTTCTCACTAAATCAAGTATAATGACATCCAGCACTTTATTTAGTAAAGCTAGAGTGATTCAATCGAGGAGGTAGACACCTGAGATTTGCACAGTATTCTCAGTGTGGCCTGACCAAGGGGTGTAAAGATGTTACCGCAACCAATGCTCTCAGTGCTGTGTTACGAAGGGATATATAGACTAGAACTGCCCACTTGCTCCCAATGTAGTCACTGGCAGAGGACTGTACACTGCCCTGCAATTGTTACCGAACTGAGAGATGTGCAGTCCAGAACCATGTACAGTGTGGTCAAACAAAGGCAGATTGAACCATCTCTATGTACAGTGAACAAGGTGGAGAGTAACTAAGGGCTATGTAGACAAGGTCCTATCTCAGTGTGGACTAAGTAAGGTAATTCCGAGAGATAAGAAGAATATGAAGCTTCACAGGGGTCTCGTGTTGTCTTACCCAGGGACATCCAGGCCATCCCTTAGTTGTTCCAAGTAGCATCCTACCAAGGGACAGAGGGACCAGAACTGCACAAAGTGTTCCCAGTGTCATTTAATCAATGGATGCGTAAAATAACTCTTTGAACAGTGTTTTCTTTGAAACAGGAAGAAAACAATACAGAAGGAGATACACACGAGCAGGTTCCCAAGCACTTTTCGATTAGATTCCCTACAGCATGGAAACAGGCCATTCAGCCCAACAAGTCCACATCGACCCGCCGAAGAGTCACCCACACAGACACAGATCCCCCTGACTAATGCACCTAGCACTAGCATTGCCGATCCAACTGACCTGCACATCTTTGGACAGTGGGAGAAAAATCCAACCACCCAGAGGAAATCCACACTGACACGGGGAGAATATGCAAACTCCACACAGACAGTCTCCAGAGTCTGGGACCGAACAGGGACCCTGATGCTTTGAGGCCTCAGTGCGAATCACTGAACCACCGTGCCGCCCATTTGTCAATTATTTTGTTTTAAGTAATGTTTTCGAGAATGTATTGTGTTTGTGCGAAGTGCATTCCACAACCCGGGGCAAAGGCAGCTGAACAATAAGCAAACAACGAGTCACTGCCGAATCTCTTAGAATTCATCAGAATTAGAGTGGTATGTGCATCCAGAAGCGTTTTCGGGACTGGAGACGATTGCAGAGTTCGGGAGCGGCGGGTCAAAGAGAGATTTGTCAAAGTCTCCTTTTAGAACATGGAAACGAAGCTGCTGAGAACAGCTTATTCGTGAATAGTTTTTGAGGGTCGATAATCAGCAAATTAAATTTAAAATTTCCTCGAAAATTTTCCAAATTGGGATGGTAACTTTTCATTCAGAGCAGGTGCGGATGGGAATTCGGCTTGAGTGAAAGAAGGCAAACAATCAGTCAAAATTCAATTTCAAAACAGCACACGTTTGGGGGGCTGGTAGTGTCCTAGTCGGTTTTCAAATAAATGTACTAACCAGTGAAGAAAAGCCTTGGTCTTGGTTATCCATCCACAATGATTGGCTCGACAAGCACCAGAACGATTTGCAGCAAAACCAGTGATTTCATCTTTCTCTATAGAGTCTTTCAGAATCACGATGAGCTGACTGCAACAGGGATGCACTTTATACAAAATGAGACGCTGTTGTGTCGTTAATAACATGAGATCAACGTTGAAGATTGGATCCACGTTGTGTTCATTATAACGTCATTTCACAAACTAAGGTGAAATGTAACTGAAATTAAAGATTAACCGTTTCTGTCAATCAGTCATTTATCAGTGAACATAGAGGTCCAACTGTGTAGTTGTTGACATCAGCAATCTTCACAGGAAATACTCAAACTGGACAAGCGAAGTAAACCATTGGTCTTGTGCTGGCTCTTTTCAGTTCTCCCACAAAGTGCTCGCAGTGACACACTGGACTGAATGGTTTACCCTTTTCTTTGCTTTTATGTTTCATTCGTTTCATACCTGTGAACCTTACTCCTAAATCCGATAAAGCAACACTGCGTGCTAATGCTGCAGTGAAAAATGTCATATTACATTGAAAACAACCAAACAGACGTGAATCCCTGAGAAATAAATGATTGACATAAACGCTTAGTCGTTCATTCAAGTTACATTTGGTCTTAATGAAATGTCTTTAAAATGAGCACAAATTGAATACAATTATCAACGTTAATATAATATATAATTTGTCTTTTGTGCACATCAGCGATGAGCTTGTGATTATTAAAGAACAGTCTGGAAGTTCAGATTTAGGACCCGCTCCAGTTGCTGTTACTCTTGGTGAGGGAACTCTGTCTTTCACAGTTTCAACGTGGGGCCAACTGCAATGAATCCGGGATCATGATCAACTATTATTTGCCCAGCACATTTACAATTCACAACTGTTCTCCGGCAGATCACTGTTTGAAGGAGAAGGAGAGGAATGAATGAAAACTGTGCTGCATTTTCTCAATGGACGCCTCGCCCTGTGCTGGTGCAGCCTATGATCGGTATTGCAGTTGTGGCTTTGGTTGATCTTGCTGGGCATGATTATATCATACCGTGCACTCTCGGTAGGAACATCCAGGGAAGGGGAAGAGACCATTCAGGTCCTCACGCATGTGCAAATGCAATATCATCGCGATAGACATGCTTTTATGTCGTTCGACTTCCTCACTCTTCTCTGGACCACAAAACCATAAGATGCCATTGCAAAAATTAGGTCATTTGACCTATGGAGTCTGTTCCACCTGTCAATCAGGGTTGATAAGTTTCGACCTCCATACTCCCACTTTCTTTGATCCGCTCAACGCTCAACTACCTATGTATCTCAGTTTTAAAGATAATATTGCGACACTGTGGTAAACCCTTCTGTAATTAAACCAAACACCCAGAAAAAATCACTTTGTCACGTAGTCGTTAAAATATGATTAACAGAGAACTTGAAAATTCAATCAGATAAAGAAAAGAAATCAAACAACTGATGCATAATTCACTGTGACTTCTGGAAGACCGTTTCAAATTTCCATGATCCTTTGTGAGTCAACACTCTTCTGAACATCTCTCCTGAGAACTCTGACACGAACAGTGAGACTCTGTCCACTAGTTCGAACATATCCAATCAGCAGAATAAATGAATATTAATCCACCTTTACCCCTCCCCATTCCACCACTGCCCCGTTGATAGCTTAAAGTTTTCCATCAGATCTCTGATATTGTAAAGTCTCGAGGCAAAAAGCTTGATTTGTTTAATCATCATAACTTAAAATTGAAGGACAGGTATGATTTTTGAAATACAATGTTGCATTCCATCCATCACCATCATCCATTCACCTGACCTGCACATTTTTGGACAGTGGGAGGAAACCGGAGCACCCGGAGGAAACCCACGCAGACACGGGGAGAATGTGCAAACTCCACACAGAGAGTCGCCTGAGGCGGGAATTGAACCCGGGTCTCTGGCGCTGTGAGGCAGCAGTGCTAACCACTGTGCCACCGTGCCGCCCATCTCTCCAAGCCACGCTGGGTTTCCGCTGCTGGGGAAATTGAGTCCTGTCAAATATCCTGTCTTAAATAAGTTTAGGTGCACCCAGACATTCGGACATTTTTTTGAAAAAATTAACATTTTAGGAATGCTTGGTCAAGTATCAACGCAGTTCAGAACATAGAAGTAGTGGCAGTGTTTTGATGAGCAAATCAGGACAGGACTTATTTGGTTAATGGGTAAGATTCTTGGGAGTACTCCTGAACAAAGAGAGCAAGGTACCTTGGGGAGCAAGATACATAGTTCCTTCAAAGTGGCGTCGTTGATAGGCTGGATAGAACATAACTCGGAGAACACAGAACATAGAACGATACAACGCAATGCAGGTGATTCACCCGTCGATATTGTGCCGAACATTTATCCTGCTGTCAGATAACATTAACTTATGTACACTTAATTTTACAATCATCTATGTGCCTATCCAAAAGTCGCTTTAGTGTCCATAATGTGTCTGACTGTAGCATCACTGCTGGCAGAGCATCCCACGCACCCACCACTCTGTTAGTAAAGAACTTACCTCTGACATCTCCTCTGAAACTTCCTGTAATCAACTTAAAATTATTATCCGTCGTGATAGGCTTTTCTGAACTGGGAAATGTCTTTGACGACCAGCTCTATCTATGCCTCTCTTCAGCTAGTCTAACTTCATTATGAGACCTCTCATTCTTCTTCAGTTCAATGAGAAAAACTCTCACTCCCACAAACTTTCCTCAGAAGACATGCCTTCCACTCCAGAAAACATCCGAGTATATCTTATCAGCACCCTCTCTAAAGCTTATACATCCCTCCGAGAATGAGGTGACCAGAACTGATCACAGTATTCTCAGTAAAGTGAAGAAGGCCTTTTGTCTGCTTGCCTTGATTGGGCCGTACATTGATTGCGAGCTCACGTCACGGCTGCACACTACATTGGTTCGGTTATTTTCGGAATATTTTGTGCAATTCTGGTCACTGAAGGAAGGATGTTGTGAAACTTGAAAGGGTTCAGATAAGATATACGATGATCTTGTCCGGTTTCACGGGTTTGAGCTTCAGGGAGAGACTGAATAAGCTGGGACAGTTCCTTTATCACCTGGAGCGTCAGACGGTCATTTATGAATTAGCGTTGGTTTATAAAATTATGAGAGACATGGTTTGGGTAAATAGACAAGGTCTTTTTCCTGATTTGGGGGGAATTCCAGAACGAGAGAGCATAGGATTGGAGTGATAGGGGAATCTTTAAAAGGTACCTAAGGGAAACGTATTGGCGAAGGGAGTGGTGTGTGTCAGGATGTAGCTAACTAAGTAACTGGTAGAGGCTGGTAAACTGCAATAGTTAAAATACATCAGAAGGAGTCTATGAATAGGAGGTGTTTAGCGGAATATGTGCAAAGTGCTGGTAAATAGTACCAGATTAATTCAGAATGTCTCGTTGGAATGGCTGATTAGGACTGAAGGTTCAGTTTCCGTGATCTATGTCTCTGTGATTCGCTGACGCTCTAACTGCTTGATCTCTCATTCTAAGATTAACCCGTCATCTCTGTGGTTACAATCACATACCGACCAAGAGTTGAAAATAGGAAGACAGCAGCTAGAATAAAAAAATCTTTTAAATGCAGTCATAGAAGCTTAGACACTCACAGCACAGAGACAGGGCCGTTGGCGCAGACTGGCCCATACTAACCAAAACGTCTATCCATGCTGAAAACTGTTCCCTGCACTTGGCCCATATCCTTCCAAACATTTTCTGTTCATGCACATTTCCAAATTCCTTTTAAATGCCGTTAATGCACCTGGCCTAACCACTTCCATAGACATCTTATTCCATATGCGTCCCAACATTTGTGTAAAAACGTTACTCCTCATGTTCCCTTTTATTCTTTCCAGTCGAAATGTAAACTGATGCTATCTTTACCTTGATTCTCCAACCCTAGGAGACAAGAGTGTATTCAGACTATGTACGCCTCTTATTCTCTCATACAATTCGATAAGATCCAATCTTCGTGTCCTGCACTCTAAAGAAAATGTCCTCGCTTGTCCAAATCCAATAAAACAACATACTTTCTACAGCAAGGTAATCAGAGCTGAGCTTAATACTTCAAGTGCAGTCTCACCAACGGCCTGAACAACTGCAACATAACTTCCTAACTTTGATTCTCTAACCACTGACTCCTGAAGACCAGCATGCCAAAAGCTGTCTTCACTGCGCTGTGTATGTCTGATTCAAATTTCACAGAACCGTGCACATGAACTCCAAAGCCCTCCTGTTCCACTGTATTCTGTAAGGCCCTACAACTCACGGTGAAACTATTCCTGACCTTGACTTTCCAAAATGCAAGACATCACACATATGTGTATTTAACTTTATTTGCTGTTTATTAGCCCACTTCCTCAGCTGGTTAAGGGTCTACTGCAATCTCTGAAAATCTTCCTTGCTGTCCACGTTATCACACAATTTTGAGTCATCTGCAAACCTCGTAAGCATCGCTTGTACATTCTCATTCGCATTATTGGGACCGATAGCAAACGCCATTGGACCAAACATTGAGCGGTGGGGCACTCCATTAGTCAAAGGACTCCAGTCCGACAAGTATCATTCCACTATTACCTTTGCTTCATATGATCGAGCCAATTGTGTATCCAAATTGCCAGATTCTTCAGGATTTCATGCAATCTCACCTTTAAGAGCACCCTACCATGTGGAATCTTAATGCTACATGAGATTACAGATCTGGAATTTGGGTAGTATTTGCCAACCTGGAAGACATTTATTACAGGATATTACTGAGAGGTGGTATGTGTGTGGAACGGATTGCATTTTCTTTTTTAGGATATCAGCTGAGTATAGCTGATGAAAAAAATGACGCACAATGATTATAAAAGTCCCAAAACTGAGATTGATATGTCACAATTTGACTGAAGGTGACAGCACCAAAATACACGGATCTTGCTTATATTCGAATTGGCCATGATCTGATTAACGTGCAGGATGGAAAAATCGTGCAGAATCCCTTTCTGCTCATGCTCAGAAGCTGTCATTGATTGTTTAATGATAAAACTCGCCATATGGCACAAAATGCCTGATATGCACTGAACAGCCGAGCCTGCAGCAGAAACCCAAAATTGATTGTGTTTTCCACATTTTTTGCTAAGCTCCACACTGTGGTGACTGGAGAACGAATTCAATGGATCCGATTTCCGAGTGTGTCCATTTATTAATAATGTCAAAAACTAAGGAATAATTTTCACACGCAACCACGTTATACAAACAAATATACACATTTGCTACACACAGAGACAGTGACTCTCATACACACATTCACACACTCTCATTCACACACACTTATACAGACTCAAATACATATTGATGCATACACGCACATAATTAATAACACACATGCATACGTGCTGATTCACAAACGCACCCCCAGACACAAACGCACATACGCATTATGATGTAGACATATACAAATACGTACACACAGTCAAACATGCACACACACAGACACACAGACACACAGACAGACAGACACACACACACACACACACACACGTATTCACAAATTTATCTTCATAACTACATGGACACATTCACACACACCACTTACCCATGCACTGATTCTCCACAAACATCAGTGAATAAAATACCTATTCTGGTGGAATTCGCTGTTCGTTGAATTTGTTTGCTATTGACATCAGCGAATCAATTGAAGATTGAACTTGTGCAAGGCAAGGATAAATGACAATCTGCTCGAGTGATGCATAACTCCAGAATGCCGACTCATATTCAATTGAAAAGTAACTGCACTGCAGCCATCTCATTTGCTCTGGGAAGGAACGATGCAGAACGCACTGATCTTGGTATGTGCAGCACCGCTCTTTCTGCAGACCCCTAACGCCAAAGCGTAGACAACGATGGTTCTGTACAGAGGCCTGTCTATTCTTCGCATCGCTGACCTGTGAGCCCTCAAATGCTTTGTGCTGGCCGAATTGCGAACAGATAGTTAAGTGGTCTTCGGACACCGCGCTTTTTGTATCAGCCTCCACATCATTAACTGCCCCTGACCCGACCAGACATAACCCTTTCGAAATGACTCGCCTCGAACTGACTTTCATCACAATAAGTAGTCTCTGTGCAGACTGACTGCCATGCTTCCATGCCGTCCAGGCTCTCCCTTCAAGCGAGTAACCTAGGGATTTCCAATAGCCTGACTGTCATGGTACCAACTGAGATTGGAGCTAACCATGGGCATGCTCATGAATCCCCAGTTGGAGTAGACAGTCAAAGGATCATCCGAGAACTTGAATGCTTCTTTAGGACCCTTGAAAATCTCCATTTAAATCTGAGGCTCGCTCTCAGGAAGCGATCAATTGATTTTCCTCAGGAAATGGATAACAGAACTTTGCACAGTGCTCTGGTGTGGATTCAGCTGAAGCATTAGGAGGTGGAATTCGGTAAAATGCGAAGCCTGAAAAGGACAAAAGGTCAGACAGCATCACATGATTTGGAAAGTCAACGTTTCTGGTCGAAAGCGTTTCCTAATGAACGTCGATGTTCCTGCTTCTCAGATGCTGTCTGACTTGTTCTTTTCCAGATCCAAATGTCCTGGCTCTAACGTCCAACAGCTGAAGTTCTCACTGATTTCACGGACATTGGAACTGTATACAGTGCAACCAGTGTCGTCAAACCGGTGGCAGAGTTAATGTGGTCTGAAGGATATGGAGCTGGAGACTGTGCACTGCCTTCCCAGTATGGCGTATAACTAAATGATATGAAGATCGGGTCAGTGCACGGGGCTCCCAGTGTGGTCTGAGAGATATGGACCTGGGAATGGTGCAAGTTGCTCCCAAGCGTAGTCTGAGTGATATGTAGATAGGGACCGTGACAGGGTTTCCAACATGGGTAAACCGAAGAAGAGAAGGAGGGGAACTGTACACCATATTCCTCGTGTATTCCACTTGAAGCAGTTAGATCATAGGACTGTGCATCTAAGTGTATATGAGCCATCGGATATGGGAGTGATGAAATGCATAATACAGATGAGTGAATGAGGATGCTTAATAAAAAAAACACGAAGTGGAAATGGATAGATGGCCATTGTCTCATGTATCGCCGCTGAGTACCACAAACCAATGACCTATCACACTGCATTTCAGCGTCGGCAATTGGATGCCACAGGGCCAGAGGGTTGTATTGTTTGGTTGGTTGTGATCCGGGAGAGATGCGGAGAAGCAGCTCTGTCTCTGATGTCCGGCTGCTGCATCTGCCTGTGCAATGGTTGGGATGGTTGGAAAGACACCAAGGTAGTAGACACGACCTCGAAATAAGTCGTGTGAGAGTGTACAGTTGCCAGACACATCGAGTCGAATAATGGAGAGTTTTCAGAAATAAAATCATTATATTGACACTCACCTGAGGTCTGTCTCTTCTTGACGCATAGCAGGACATTGGGTGGGGCATTGCGATCTGACCAAATGTGTGCCGACAGTGTCAGATGGTCAGTGCTATGGGAGCGGGCACTGTTGGAGCGTCAGTGCTGAGAGAGTGGGCACTGTGCAAGGGTAGCGCTGAGGGAGTGGGCAATGTTGTGGGATCAGTGCTGAGAGTGTGTGCACGTCCTAGTGTCTGGAGGTCAGGTCTGGAGGCCAGGTCTGGCGAGTGGGCACTGTCAGCAGGTCAGGGCTGAGGGATTGGCACTGATGGTGGGTCAGTGTTGAGAAGGTGGGCACTCTCAGTGGGTCAGTGCTGAGGGAGTAGGCACTGGTCGAAGGCCGGCACGAAGGAACTTCTGCACACAGCCTTCTACACTATCAGTAACTCCACCATACTTTGTGTCCTTGGCACACTTACTAACTCATCCAAGTGATTTTTAAAATTCACAACAGTCCCAGAAGCCATCCATGTGGAACATCACTGCTCATCAACCACCATATTCTGTCTTCGATAAGTCAGCCAATTCTGTTCCCAGGCAGCATAATTCCATTGTACCCCATTCCTCAATAAATTCTGAATAAGCCCATGGGCAACTTTATATTACACCTTTCCGAATTCTATGTACACCACATCCACCGCTGTCCCTTCATTAATTTGATTTGTGACATGCGCAAATGATCCAAGAAGGTTTGTGGGACATGATCTGCCTCTGAAAAAAACCATGCTGACTATGTCCAATCAAACAATGATTTTCCAAGGAATGATAAATCCTCTCATTCACAGTCCTCTGAAACACTTTGCCCACTACTGATGGAAGACTGACTTGTCTGTAATTTACAGGATAATCCCTATTCTCTTTTTTAAACAAGGTAATAAGATTTCCTACCCTCCAAATGTCTGGTACTAATCAAATGGACAATGAGGACGTAAATATCATTGTCAAAGTTGCAGCACCCTCTTCCCTCATTTTCTGTAGTAATGGTGGGTGTATTCCATCTCTATCCAAATATCCCTGCATATATCCCATCCCAGGCTATTTCGTTATTGCCATGTTTTGCCCCAAAATTTCAGCACACCCTCCTTCTAAACATTCAACTGTTGAGCTCACCTGCCTGTTTTATGTAATGAAGCAAAATATTCAATGAAGAGTTCTACTACCTTAACCACATGCACGTAGACTCTCCTGTTTTGTCACCATGGCACAGTGGTTTGCACTGCTGCCTCATAGTGCCAAGGGCCAGGGTTAAATTACCCCTCAAGCATCTGTCTGTGTAGACTTTGTATATTCTCCATGTGTCTGCGTGGGAGCTCCGGTTTCCTCCCACAGTCCAAAGATGTGCAGGTGAGGTAACTTGGTTGTGCTACATTGCACGTAGTGTTGGGTACAGTCGTCGAGGTTAATGTTAGGGGAAAGGGTTGCTGTATAGATCGTCGGTGTGGACTTGTTGGGATGAAGGGGCTGTTTCACACTGGAGGAAATCTAATCTAACCTTCACCACCGTTTTGTTCCCCGTATTAATGTAGAATGCTTTGGGTTTTTACTTAATCATTCCCGTTAAGGCTTTACATGCCCCCTTCACGCTGTCCTAAATCCATTGCTCAATTCCTTCCTTTGCAATCTTGCAGAGCCCTGTTTATGCATGCTTCCTCAAACTTATGTCTGCTTCCTTCTATCTGTTATCGAGATGTTCCACATCTCTTCACACCTAATGTTTCTTCACACTCACATTCCTTCCTTACATGCCTCTATCTCATGAGAAAAATGGCTTATATTTTCTGATAGAGTGTCTTCTAGCCCGGGGGAGAAAGATTGTCCTTTGTGAACTCATCAGAGACATGCAGAGTCTGTCAACTCCCCTGACGATAGAGCTTCACAGCACAATCCCTGGTGGCCTTTGAATCGCAGTTTTTTGCAACAATCGGAGGTCGGTCCGCTGCAGTTTGTCATTTATTTAAACGAATTGGATAAGAATTGAGTCGGCATGTTTTGTAAGTGCGGGTAACACTAAAAATGTAACTACAGTCAGCAGTGAAGAAACTTAGCTAATATTACAACGTGATTTTGATCAATTGAGCCCAAGGGCTTCAAAGAGACAGATGCTGTTTAATTAGGATTAGCGCAAGATATTCTATTTTGGTAAAACAAACAAGGGCAGGAATTCCAGATGGGGCCCCGGGTCGTGTTGTTGAACAGAGAGACCCAAAGGTTCCAGTTCATCATTCTTTGTATGACAGGTAGGCAGGATATTTAAGAGGGTGTTTCGCACGGTTGCCATCATTGATTAGACCACTGAGTACCGGAGTTCTAATATAATCTTTAACATTCAGGACTCTTCTGGAGTACTATGTAAATTTCTAATCAGACTGTTACAAGAAGGACATTATTAAATTACACCAGGTTCAGAACACATTTACAAGGTTAATGCCAGGACAGGATGTTTTGATTAATAAAACAGACTGGGACATTTTCAGTGCAAGATAGGAGGATGATGCATTGTAGACGCGTAAGAAATCATATGGGACAAAGGTAGGTAGAATAGCAAATGTCTTTTCCCGAAGTTGAGGGAGCTAAAAACAAAGAGACGTATGTTTAATGCGAAGGGAGAAAGATTTAAAAGGGACTTGAGAGGCAATTTTATTCCAAAAGATAGTGGTTCCGATGCTGAATGTTCGGCCAGAGGAAATGGGAGATGCAGGTAGATTTCCATTTAGACGCCATTTGCACAGATCCATTAACTGGAAACGTTGAGAAGGATATGGGCTAAATGCAGGTGATGGGACTAATATTGTTTGCAAAACATAGTGGGCATGGACAATGTTGAATGAAGACCTTGTTTCCGAGCTGCATGACTCTCAGACACTCTTGAGGATTGGTGTTCCATCTGAATCTCCCTTGTGCAGTTTCCTGGGTGGCCATCTGCACAGTGGTAACGCTGATCTTCAGGAATAACCTCCTTTGAGCCTCTGATACTACTTAACTTTAAACCTCCAATTCTAGTTATCTGTTGGGCAATTCCAGTTTTCAGTGGCGGGTATAATGGCCCTCGAGATAATCACTTGCTGCACTCTCCTAACCCAAACTATCCTAGTTTCTCTTCCTCTATGAACAGCAGGTATTGGTCATTATTTGGACTATTCACATGACCCAAATATCATCTTTTTAAAATCTGTATACCTATCCGTATCCATGTGCATTCTGGTTGAAGTTGTTAGATATTCTCCCTTGTGTTAACCATGAGCCGTGTTAGTGAGAAATTCCGCATTTCCAAGCGCCTCTCTTTCGTCAGGTCTCGTCACAAAACATCAGGCGAGATTGCATTTTCAACCTTCCCACTTTTTAAAAAATCATTCACAACAAGGGAATAATTGGAATTGCCGACTAGACCATCATTCAATGCCTATTCATAATTAGAAAGAGGAGAGTTAAGGAACAAACACATTGATGTGGACCTGGAGACACACGTAGTCCAGACCAGGTAATATTTCCTTCCCGAAATGTCATCAGTGAACCAGAGGGATTTTCAGACAATGACCATGAGTGCCATGGACATTACTGTACACATTAGTCACAGAGTCACACAGCACAAAACAGACATTTTGGTCCAACCAGTCCATGACGAATATGATTACAAACTAAACTGCACTCTCCTGGCCCAGATTCCTTCAAGCATATCCTATTCCTGCATCCAAACGAATGCTTTTTGCAGTTTGTAATTCGACCCGCATCCACCACTACAAGCGGTAGTTTATTCCACATCATGAATCACTCTTTGTGAAAAAAACGTTCCCTCGCGTGTATTTACTTTAAATCCCTCTGTTCTCCCCTGCACCAATAGTCATGAAATTCCTCTAAATCTGGGAATAGACAACTACCTTTTCATTTATTTAACTTTGGTTTATTTATTAAATTCAAATTGCATCTTCCATGGCGTTATTTAAACCTCAAAAGGTGGGAGAAATTCTGAATGAACTGTGCGGGGTCAGTATCACAAGGACATTGCCTCCCTCTGACTGTGCCTCCTGTATAGAAGTTCTGGAGAAGGTGACCATCTCAGTTCTCTTTCTCTTTCTCTCTCTCGGGATCTTCCCCATTTTCTTCCTCCTTCCTAAGATTCACATACTGACTGCCCCAGTCGACCCATCGTCTCAGCCTGGGCCTGTACTTTTGAACTCATCTCTACCTAGCTCACCACCATCCTGTCCCCTTAGTCCAGCAACTCCTCATCTACTTTATGGACAACGCCATGCCTATCCCCTCCTCCATGAATCTCGCTTCGCTGGACCCCAGTGCCTCATCATCACCATGTACTTCGAGTCCCTGTACCCGTTGATCCACCGCAACGAATTTCTGCAAGCACTCCGGTTTTTCTTCTCACGTCATCTCAACTGGTAGACTTCCATCGACACCCTCATCTGCCTTGCTGAACTGGTCATTACCGTCAACAACTTTTCCTTCCACTGCTCCCACTTCATCCAAACAAAAGTGGTAGGCATGGGCAACCGCATGGGACCAAGCTATGCTTGTCTGTTTGTCGGATACGTGGAAACGTCCATCTTCCGCAGTTGTAATCCGCACCTGTGCTTTTGCTCCAGCAATGATTGTATCGGCAGCGCCTCTTGTTCCCCCGAAGAGTTTGAACAGCTCATCAACTTTACCAACACCTTCCACGCCGACCTGGATCATCATAGAGTCATAGAGATATACAGCATTGAAGCAGACCCTTCGGTCCAACCTGTCCATGCCGACCAGATATCCCAACCCCATCTCGTCTCACCTGCCAGCACCCGTCCTATTCATATACCCATCCAAATGCCTCTTAAATGTTGCAATTGTATCAGCCTCCACCACATTCTCTGGCAGCTCAATCAATACACGTACCACCCTCTGCATGAAAAAGTTGCCCGTTAGGTCTCGTTTATATCTTTCCCCTCTCAACCTAAACCTATGCCCTCAAGTTCTGGACTCCCTGATCCCAGGGAAAATACTTTATCTATTTATCCTCTCCGTGCCCCTCATAATTTTGTGAACCTCTATGAGGTCACCCCTGAGCCTCGGACGCTCCAGGGAAAACAGCCCCAGCCTGTAACAGCTTCTCTCCCCTTCCTGGACCACGTCATCACCGTCTCTAGCGAGTGTCTAACCACAGACATGTTCTAAAAGCACACTGATCCCAAGCTCCACAGAGTACACATCTTCCCATCATACCTCCTGAAAAAACGCCATCCCTTATTTTCAATTAGTCTGCCTACTCTACATCTGTTCCCAGGATGACCAATTCCAACACTGAAAGACACAGAAGCACTCATTCTTCCACAATTACAACTTGTCTTCCCACAAATATTGACGATTCCCACCAGCCCATCTCTTCCACTTCACGCACCACTGCCCTTGAACACCATCCATCACAACGCAACAAAGGCAGAACTCCCCAGTCCTTACCAAAGTCCGCATACAACTCATCATCCTATGCCATTTTTTCCATCTCCAAACGGATCCCACAACCAGAGATATATTTCACTCCCCATCCCTATCAGCGTCCGAAATGGCAATTCCCTCTGCGAATCCTCGTCAGGTCCACACAAACCACCAGCGCACACGCTGACAACTTTCCCTGCCACCATTGGAAGAGCAAAACCTGTGCCCATAGCATTCTCCTCACATCCGTCCAAGGCCTGAGGAAATCCTTCTACATCCTCAGAAATCCACTTGTAAATCTAGCATTGACATCTACTGCACCGTTGCACCTGGTGTGATCTCCTGTACATTGGGGTCACAGGAGGCCTTCTTGTGGATCATTTCAGACAACTTATTTGGGACAACCGCACCCACCAACCTCACCGCCCTGTAGCTGAACACTTCAACTCCCACTCCCACTCCGTCAAGGACATGTAGGTCCCGGCCTCCTCCCCACCAAACCTTTACCACCTGACGCCTGCAGGAGGAACTGCTCATATTCTGCCTCGAGGACCTGTAACCACATGAGATAAATATGAATTTCAACAGCTTCCTCATTTCACCTCCCCCCACATTATTCCAGTCCCAGGCCTCCAACTGAGCACAACACTGCAAACCCGTCCATATCTTGCCCCTCTGATCTGACCGCACCTTCTCACTCACCTTTATCCACCCATTGCATTACCAGCTACCTCTCAACAACCCAACTTCGTCCTATTTACCTCTCAGACCACACCCACAAGTCTCATTCCTGATGAAGCTCTCATGCCCAAAACGTCGAATATCCTGCTCCTCCGATGCTGCCAGACCTGCTATGCTTTTCCAACACCAAACTCTCGATTCTGATCTCCAGCATCTCATTTTCTATGTGTTCTGTTTTCATTCCGTGCGAGATTTCCGCTACTTAATATCCACATGAACATTCGTCCGCATCCGATCTGCGATCTACTGCTTTCAAATGCAACACTGTTTCCATTATCGTGATTGGAAGTCGGGAGGTGAGTCCTGAGATTGACCAAGCTGTGTCGATATTCTGTGTTAATTAAACATCAGGGTTTGTTCAATGGAGATTCAATGTTTCAAAATATCCCCAGTATTTTGACATTCGTACCCCTTAGTCATTGTGTGCATGTGTGAGAAAGTGTGCGATCAGATCCCTGTATCATTGGCGAAATGTGTTACGCTGCAAAAAGCATAGCAGGTCAGGCAGAAATCCGAGGATCAGGAGAGTAGATGTTTTGGTCATTAGCCCTTCTTTCAGGAAAATGAAATAGCGGAGGACTGAGAGATAAACAGGACAAATTTGCTGCATCGTATGATATTGACGTGGTCTTCTCTGCATCAGGGAGACCAAGCTACAACTTGGTGAGTGTTTCAGAGAACATTGCTCGTCTGCACGCATCAAGTAACTCAGTACTGGAATGTTAGACATCAAGCCAACAACTCCAACATCCCCTCACATTACCCCAGGGCATGAAATTCCAGAGCCTCCTCCACTGTCAATTCAAAACCATCCACTCACAGGAGGAATGACACCTCATCTTCCCCTTGGGTCCTGAAAACTACAACGCAGCAACATTGACTTCACCAGTTTCCAAATTTCAACTCCCTCACATCATGCAAGACCGAATCCTCCAAAGTGCACTGCCATCTTGATTTGACCTACCTGCCCATCTTCCTTCCCAACTTTTTTCTCTACCCTGCTGACCGACCTATCAAAATCATTCCCCAACTACATCCACCAACCGCCATCCCACCTAGCTTCGACCAAGCCCCACACTCACCCGCACCTTCACCACATTTACATCTCAGCCCTATTCTCCCTCGACACTCCTGATGAAGGGCTTATACTCAAAACATCAACTCTCCTGCTCCTCAGATACAGCAAGACATGTTGTGCTTTACCAGCGACACATTTTGACTCTGACTCTCCAGCATCTGCAGTCCTCACTTTATTTAGTTGCTGAAACGCTTACTTCAAAGTCTCCATCACACACCGCACTGGGAATAAATACTCCTCCTCCAACCACAAAGATCTGTGCGAATCTCCACCTGTCGCCTTCATATCTACCTTCCCACAAAGTCAACCCCACACTTCAATCCAACGCTCAGCCTCCTTCCCCCACTCACACCATCCTTATTGAAATGCCTGAAACGCCGTCCCTCCTGATCCTTGTATGCCACATGACAATATTTGCTTTTAAACGGAACTATCAATCATGAAGGGACCTAATATGAAGGTAATTCGTCCAAATACCTCGAAGTTCGATCCCTTCATTACAGACATTGCCACCACGAGAAAAAGAAAAGTGGCTGTCTATCCACATCTCTTTCGGCCTCTCAACCTCTTGTACACCTATATCGAGCTACCTCTTATCCTCCTCCCTCCAATGAGAAAATGCCGAGCCCCCTCAAACATTTGTTTATGATATGCCTTCTATTCCATGCAACATCCTGTTAAATCTCCACCGCACCTTCTCTAAAGCACCCACATGTTTCCTGTAACAAGGTGATGGGAACTGAGCACAATACTCCAAGTGTGATCGAACCAGGTCTCGATAGAGCTGCAGCACAACTTTCTGGCTCTCAATCTCAATCCCCTGGTAATGACTGTCAACACAATACAGGCCTTCTTAACAACCTTATCTATTTGTGTGGCAACTTCCAGGGACCTATGGACATGAAATCCAAGATTCCTCTGTTCTTTCCCATAGCCAAGAATCCTGCCTTTAACCCTGTGTTCTGTATTCGAATGCGGGCTTACAAAATGAATGACTTCACAGTTTTTTATTTGAATACCACGTGCCACTTATCAGCCCAGTTCTGCATCCGTTCAATATCTCCTTGCATCGTACACCAGCCCTCACGATGTGAGATTTTGGGAGCAGTTGAATACACTGGGGCAATCTTCCCTTAACAAACGGAGGCTGAGGCGTGACCTTACAGAGGTTTATCAAAATCATGATACGGTAAATGGGCAAGGCCATTTCCCATTCCAGAGCCTTCAAAAGAATGGGGAAGGGGTTAGTGAGTTCTGATATAAAGAGGGTGAATGGTTGCAGCTAGGGCAACGGTGGGTGGGATAGTGATAGGTGGAACCAGGTCGGGAGTCCTTGTGATACGTCAGTTGAAAGAAAAAAGGACAGATAAGGTCAGTTCAAGGAGGCGTGGAGGAGGGTAAGGTTTATACATGGTCTGAGGTTGGGCGTTGGGTGCTAGAGAACATATTGAGGTGGATGGTGGAACTGAAAGTAGGAGGCATTACCTGTCCCTCATTCTCGGATTGGTCATCTCTCATGTCCATCGTCCCAATGCACCATTGCCCTGTTCTCCAACTGATTAGTGCCTCTGTCCATCTTGTTCTCAGGCCCAATCTCTCCATTCGCTTCGCTCTGTCTATGACCTTGCAACACGTTAATCTCCGTCCTCATTTGTCAGTTGGTGTGCTTTCCACTTTTACTGTCATGTTCCTTCCAACCACAATACCTCGTTGGTCCTCACCTGTTATGATGAACATTCTCGACCCATCCCACTTTCATATCGGTCTTCGCATCGGTCTTTCATCGTGTCCTGCACATTCCCCTCCATCTGATTGAACTGTACGTTGTCCATCAAAGCAATAAAACCTGCCTCCGCTTTCTGAGTAGTCTGCCACCAAGTCCATTTCAACGCTTGTTCTACACTACCGTTCATCGAGATTTCCTGCCTGTCTTCCATCTTTTGATTTGCTAGTCACCACTCTATCTTCTAATCTAAACGTCTTTTCCCATTCTACCGTTGTCAACTGTTGGATGTGCCAATCCCGAGGCATGATCTACCACACATAAATCCATGCTCACTGTTGCAACTCAAACCCTGTCTATATTATTTCAGAATCTTTTCGGATAACTCACTCCGCATAGATGTTATCTTTACTGGTCTCTAGTTCCATGGTTTTTAATTACAGCCCATCCTAAATAAGGGCCTAGCCTTTGCTAACCTCCAGTCTTCCATTCTTCCTTCCTCTCCTAAATAAAAGAAAGGTAACTTCGAGAGAAGAAGAAACAGAACATCATGACATCACTGAACACCAGGGCATCAATGTGGACTTCAGCATTTTTCAAATTGCACCTCCACCACCTTACCGCATTTCCAACTTTCCAGCTCAGCACAGTCCTCATGTCATGTCATACCTGCCAATCTCTCTGCCCACATACCCGCTCCAACATCCCCTCTGACTGATCACCTCCATCCACATCCCCATTCACAATTTGTACTCTTTGCTAACTTCTCCCCAGCCGCCCATTCCCGCCCACCTATCTCCTCACCCTGAACGCTCGCTGCTTCCATTCCTGATGAAGGGCTTTTGCCCGAAATTTCGATATTCTGCTCCTCGGATGCTGCCTGAACTGCTGTGCGTTTCCAGCACCACTCTAATATAAACATCATGAAAATTTGGCCTTGAGTGTTCCAGCGGTTACTGGAGTGCAACCTGAAATAACTTTTGAAAGCAGTTGCTGGTGAGTAGCAGGTAAATTCTGCGAAATAGTTATCGGATTATACAGCACCAGCTTTTATCAATTTAATGTTAACATTATTTGATATTGTTTGGATACATTATGTACAATGGGAGCATGTGGCCGCTGAAATCCAAACTGCCATCTACATTGTCTGATATGGAAACACTGAGAAATGTTTGAGAATCGGAGATAATCGTGATCAGCGTGGATAGAAACGTTGTCACACCGCAGACTCAGAATCAATAAGGCATGTCAGGATGGCTAAGCGTGAAGTGTAGGAATCCTCTGTGGATGTTCTCCTAAAAAACAAACATACCGTTTTGGAGATCAGCAGCATCTAAAATCCTGCAAATATGGTTGGCTTTGCTGCAGAGGAAGTGAAAAATGCGCACAGAAAAAATGTAGTGTTTGGGCATTCAATCGTTAAGGGAATAGGTCGGTGATTTTAGGGAGGTTGTGTCCCTTAAACGCCGATGCCAGATATCCCTGAGCGTTTGCAGGACATTCCAGATAGGCCAGTGGTTGTGGTACACGTTGTTGCGAACAACATAGGTTAGAAAAAAGAGGACGTCCGAAAAGTAAAATGTCGAGAACTAGGACGGAAGTTGAAATGTCAGAGCTTAAATGTAGTTATCTCAGGATTGCAGCCATTGTCACGTGATGGTCAGAGCAGGAGCAACAGGACATCTCTGAACAACACGTGTCTGAAAAGATGCTTCTGGAGATTGGGGCCAGTTCTGGGGTAAGTGTGACATGTATACACTGGACTGTTTATACCTCGTTAGGACTGGGACTGATGTCCTGATTGGGGGAAGGGACTGGTTGGTATTACTTGTTAGACAGATTGGGGAGCGTTTCGTCTCATTTGACACAGCAGTAGTATAAGCGGAGTAGTGCAGTACATGCAGACGTTGAGGGAGAGTTAGAAATCAAGGCAGACACCAGTAAGGACAAAACAGGCTTTGATACGCTGCTCAAAAGAGCAGGGGAAGTATTCGGAATTGCGCGTGTATCAATGTGAGAAATTTAATAGGCAAGGTAAGTGAACCTACAGATTTGGTGAGCACTTGTACAATTACGTTATGGTGATTACACAATTATTGTGATTTATTTATTGAAAGAGAGACAGCACCAATAGCTGGATGCCCCAGAATTGAGATATTTGAGGTGTGGGAGAAAACGTTACAGAAGGTGTGGGTGTGTTACATCCCTGATAAAGGGGGATACATTAATAATACCTGACGGACGATATATCACAGTATTCGTGAAGCGAGGCAATCTGTGTAGAACTGAACGACAGGCCTCCCAAAATCCAGCGTGAGATAGAGTGGCGGCATGGTGGCTCAGTGTTTAGTACTGCTGCCTCACAGCAACAATGTCCCAGGTTTGATTCCAGCCTCGGGCAACTATCTGTGCGGAGTTTGCACATTCTCCCCATGTCTGCGTGGGTTTCATTCGGGTACTCCGGTTTCCTCCCACAGTCCAAGGATGTGCGGTTCAAGTAAATTTACCATGCTAAATTGCCCATAGTGTGAGGTGCATTAATCAGAGGGAAATGGGTTACTCTTCCGAGGGTCGGTGTGGACTGGTTGGGCCGAAGGGCCTGTGTCCACACTGTAGGGAATATAATCTAATCTAATATATGGTGTTTGGGAATATGATTTTAAAAAGGGACATTATGATGGGTGATTTTCACTTCCCAAATTGTCTGGGAATCACTTCATGCTCGGGGCTTGCATTCGGTAGAATTTGTCAGGACCGTTCAGGAGGGTTTCTTTGCCCAGTTTGTAAATATTCCAACCAGGGAAGACGTCAAACCGCACCTGGTTTTTGGAAATGAGCTTTGGGTCAGGTGAGTGAAGTTTCAGTGCTGAAACGCATTTCCGAACTAGTGACTAAAATCTCATCATATTGGCACAGAAATTAAGCGATTTAGCTTATCGATTCTGCTCTGACATTCAAACAAGACTGACACATTTCTACCCCAGTCTCCCGTTTTCTCCTTGTAACCCTGGATTCCCTTGATAAACAAGAACCTATCTATCTCTGCTAAAATGTGCTCAGTGCCTCGTCTGCATAGCGTATTTGGCAGTGAGTTCCACATATTCACCACTCTTTGGCTGAGGAAATTTATCCATATCGCCTTCGAAAAAATCTTCCATTTTCTTTGATGCTGTTAACATGGGTCCTCGTCTCTCCTACCGCTGGTAACATTTTTCCAGCAACCAATTTGTGCAGGCCATTCAGTATTATTTTTTGAGATAACGTGAGTCCTATGATGCACACAGATGGGGATCACAGCAGTCCTCAGGTGACGGTGTGAAACTGGGGAAATGTGAACTAAAAAATATACGACAGCAAGTGGAAAAACAATATTTTTGAAGCCGCGTGCTGAGGGGAGATCAGCCCGTGACACTTGCGAGTATTTCAACTGAAAATTGCTAAATATTCAGGAGCGGCAAATTCCTGAGAGAATCAGTGGTTATAAGAAATGATTAGAAAACAGAATTAAATAGATTGCTGAGGGTTTCCATAAAGTTCTTTATCATACATTTACAAAATGAAAGAGGGTAACCAGGAAAAACGTAAACTCTGTCAAGGACAAAGGAGCGAATCCAGGTTGATAGCTCAGGGAGGCACCATGGCTGAGTAGTTCGCATTGCAGGCTCCCAGTGCCAAGGACCTGGGTGTGATTAATGTCTCTGGTGACTGTCTGTTTGAAGTTTGCACATTTTCCACGGGTCTGCTCCAGGTTCCTCCCACAATCTGAAGATGTGAAGTTTAGGTGAATTGGCCATGCTAATTTGCCCACAGTGATCATGGATGTATAGGGAGAATGCGTTGAGTGCGATGTACTCTGGCGTGTCGATGTGGTCCTGATGGGCTGATGGACCTTTTTCCGCAATGTAGAGATTATTTGATTCGAAAAGGTAATTGAGCCCCGAAATGTATACCTTGTGTCTGTATTCACTAAAAAGAAGAAACTGGTAGAGAATAATCTCAGGTAACGGACTGTCCAATTGCTTCGCCAAGTTCCTATAAAAAGGAAGATATTTCGAGCATCTTCAAAAATTTTACGGATAGATTAATCCCCTGCTCTTGATGGGATCTTTCCAAGAATATTTTGGGAGGCAAAATGCCAAATTGCTGGAGTACTGATAGATATCTATATCCTTTTTGACCAAAGAGTAGGTCCCAGAGGACTGTAAAATAGCCAATGTTGTCCCATTATTTAAGAAAGGTCACTGGGATAATCCTGGAAATTACAGAACTGTGCGTGTCACATCAGTGATCGGGGAATTATTGCAAAAGATTCCCAGGGACAAGGTCTATTCACCTTTACAATAAAAGATCTTATTAGCCATAAATAGCATAGTTTACTGCAGGGGTGGTCCTTCCTCACCAACTTGATCGAGTTTTTTTTTGCCAGGGGAATGAAGATGAATGATGAGGGCAAAGTGATTGATGTTATCTACTTGGAATTTATTAAAGCATTCGACAATGTCTCCATGGCAGGCTGGTAGAAAAGATAAATTGACACAGTATTTGGGGAGATCTGGCAAGATGGATACAGATCTGGCTAAGTCATATGAGGCAGATGACAAGGGTTAATGGACGCTTCTCAGAATGGAGGGCTGTCACTGGCAGTGTTCCACAGGGATCAGTGCTGGGATCTCTGCTGTTTTTGATGTGCATGAATCACTCAGAGGAAAACGTGGCTGGTTTAGTTAATAGGTTTGCAGGCGATATACAGATTGATAACGTGTGGACGAATTTCACGAGAATGCTGGAGCGATCTGTGAGACATTATAGGATTGTGAATGGGATGGGTATGCAACTGATGAAGCTTTATCTATGGGTGAAGGGGGCCATGTGTTCAAGGTATGTAGGTGGGTGGTTTCAATGAGATGTGCGAGTAATTTTTTACAAACTTGTGTTGGTGAATCCCTCGAACGTACACTTAGAGGAGATAGTTGAAGCAGACACAATGGTTGTATTCAGCAATCAATGGACGAATAAATGAGTCGGAAGGGAATTGAGTGGTATGGGTCCTGTAAGTGAACACAGCTTTAAAATGGAAGGACAAAATGTGGTGGCTCATGATTGAATGACCGCAAGGCCTATTCTTGTGCTGTGCTCTTCTCTGTTCTTTTGTAATAATGGTGAGACAGACAGAAGTGCAAAAGAGGAGGAGAATAAGGGAAAGAGAGCTTTTGAGAGATGGAAGGAGACACAGTGAGAGAACAACTATGGAGAAAGAGGGAGTAAAAGGTCGAAGAGCGACCAATGGCTGAAGGAAAGATATGGGGGTAGTGAAGACATTATTAGCTCAGAAGAACTCCCGGTAGTGAGAAAGTTCACGATGCAGAAAGTGTAACGCATGAAGGAGGGGGACGTAAGATTGGAAGACAGTTAGCAAACGGGAGGACTTGGAAGGAGGCGGTGACAGAGTTTGGGAAAGAGAATTTTCAAGCGTGGATGGAGCAATGAGTGGGAGGGCAAGGCGCAGAGTGAGTCGTAACTTCAGAAGTGCAATTTAGAACAGGGCTATTGACCCCAACACTTGAACTCATTCCCGATCACCTCACCTTCCCTGAGGACTACGCATTGGATCTGAGTCTGTCTTTAATTCGCTCAGTCCCTGAAACAAAAATGCGAAATCACGAGTGAGCTCTGCCGCTTGGCATTTTTAAATGAACAGCCTTTTAACTCACAAGTTGAAGTTGTCAACAGGGGAAGTGAACTGCTCGCCCAAATTTGACAGAGACGTTGAAACGCGACCCATAACCTGTGTGAGAAGATAGGA
This sequence comes from Chiloscyllium punctatum, assembly GCF_047496795.1. NCBI lineage: Eukaryota > Metazoa > Chordata > Chondrichthyes > Orectolobiformes > Hemiscylliidae > Chiloscyllium > Chiloscyllium punctatum. Next base: position 3,085,665 of record NC_092789.1, on the reverse strand, counting down.
CAAGACAGAACTACGCAGAGAATTTGACCACAGCGGCAGGCTGTTTCATTGCTGCAAACTTGATTTGATATTGTAAAGTTCTGGATTTATTGAGTAGCCTGTGACTTCTGATTGAATGATATATTAGGGGATATTCCAGTACCATCTTCAACTGCCGCCTGAACGCACATTGATTCAGAGCATACATTGCAGTTTCGGTTCAGCATCTGAGAATCTGCAGCATGAAGTGCAAATCCTGCACCATGTAAATTAGATGCATTGACTGACAACGCAAAATATGCATCCAGTATCATAAATAATATTGACAATGAAAGGTTAATAGTGGAAGAGATCAGAAACCGAAAGGTTATGGTGATGTTTTCTTTCTTGGAATTACATTTCAGTTTCTCTCTAACTCTCCCCCTTGTGGAGATACCGGAGGCTCCTGAAGGAGTGGCTGCTCATTAAAATGTATCTGATATGTTTTTTGTTGTACCGAATCAGTTTAGATTTTCAATACCTAAGTTTATCTAAATTCCTTGTTCTTTTGGATGTGCTTTTACAGTTGTGTTTAAATAGATTCTGTTTTGCTTAAAGCCGAGTGGTTTCACCAGCTGCACCATACCTGGAATATCCACTTCGTATCTGCCTATAAAATATGAAAAAATACGGTCGAGGTTAACTACTTAACATATTTCTGAGGTGGTCTGGCCTTGTCCATAACAACTCCGTCTTCTCTCCCAAATCGACCCTGCAGTCTCATTGCACACACCTGTGCTATTGTAGAATGTTTAACTCCAGTCTGTTTACTCTGTCACTCCTGAATTTCCCTTGTCCCAGACAACGTTGTATCTTGCCTTCAGGCAATCGAGCCTCCTTTATTCACTGATTACAATGTCCTGCACTGCACACTGGGGAACTGAAACGCAGACCATGTTACTGTGTTTTGTACAACGAGCTTCTGTCTACAGACATGACCAAGATGCCCTTTATTTCAACATACCATCGAATTTTCGGGCGATCATTCCTGTCTCCGGCTTGTTACAGTGAAAGTCAGTGCAATATGGAAAATCAGTACATTTTTTACCGAATGGGAATACTGACACTTTATATCGAGCTCAACAATCATTGAGATCGAGCACCTTCTTATGGTTTTCGTCAACCCCACACACCAGGTATCATCATGTCATGTCCGGATCCCACAAAATCGCCATTGTCAGCCACTTGTAGTCCTCATTGTGCCGATGCAGTCGCTATAAGAATTCTCTTTTCCTGATGTCTTTTCACAGAGGGGTTGAATGAGATTTTCAGACCTGGCTACTGAAGACCACTCGATCACTCAGCTTCCGAAGCTTTGACCTTATTTTTTAATCTTGGCAAAAATAGAACAACCTGAGTTGTGTCACAGAGGAAACGTTCTAGTTTCTTCCTGCTTTTGCACTCTAGATTTATTCGGACGCTTTTGGAGTTTCAAACATTTGGAAACTTCAGTGAACATCTCTTAGCAGCTTTTTGACAACATTTTGATCAGATTTTTCTTCCCATTATGGATTGGAGTATTGCATGTCACAATCTGTGCTTTATTTTTCCTTTATTTGCCAAGTGATCTGTTCACAAAATGTTTCTATCTTGGAACAGTTTTAAACGAAACAAAATGTATTCACGGACTACCGGAAAAACCATGAATAAAAGAGAACACGATATGGAATAACATAACCTATCTGACAAACCGTTTAACCATATCACAAATTAATGATGGTGTTCGAAAAAAAAGTGTACAATCCTAGTAAGCATTCCATTTGCAATGAAGGGCAAAATCAAACACAGATCTTTACAAGAGAAATGGCAGGGAACAAGAGATCAACATGGAGCTGCTTCCTTTGGTCTCCAGATAAAACCTGATTATTGGTGTCAAACAAACTGGTTCTGAACAAAAACAAGCAGGAACTATCAGATTCCGTAGACAAGGTTGGAGGAAGTATATGTGAACATGTGTCTCACCTGCCTCGCACCTTGGATGGAGTTGAGGGAAATGTTTTGATGACAGCTGTTGCATCTTTTCCAGAGACAGAGAAAAGTGCAGGTGGAGGAGAGATGGAAGGAGTGTGGCACGTACGAAGGATTTGCAAAGAAAATGGTCCTTGCGGAAGGCAGAGGTGCGTGGTGAGGCCAAGATATTCTGGGTTGTTTGGAACCATTTGAGGAGTTGAAGGAGAGTGTTTGAGAACAATGGAAGGTTCCCATAATCCCAGAAATCCTCCTGTTTTTCATACACCCTCTGCAACCCATCGTATGGATAGCCCTCATTGCATTGACTGCATTCCCCACTCCACTGGTCTCAGCAACTTCCACCCCCGCTATCCAGATAGGCCTCTTGACGCCGATGCCTCTCTTTGGAATTTTGTGAGACATGTTGATTTTCTCCATTAATTCTAAATTGATAATGCAACAAAATATACTGTTGTACAAATTAGGGTTGGCGAGAGTGTGCACTTTCCTCCACATGACATCTGCTGTCTGAAGAGTCCTGTCACATTTCCCATTCACGACATCTCTGCGATAACGTGTCAATGCAATCGAATATTCTGATACAGTGTCCGCGAGAATTGACAAGGCATGTGATCATGCCGTAATGCATTTCAGATTAAATGAATTTGATTGATGATTTCAAATAGACTTCTTCTAATTCAGTGGCTGAAATGGAACCATCTGTTTTTCATATGGATGCTTAAATTCTTAAACAGATTATCTTAATTTTTTGACTGCAGGATGTGCTGTACCGACTGGAATAGGTTGTGTTCACTCAACAAATTATTAGGTAAATATAAAACAACATACATACCGAATGTGCTCTGGAATGTTCAAAATATGTGAATGTAGAAATGAATTATGTTACATCTTATCAGAAACAAGGAACATTTATGATGGAGAAAGACCTGAAACTAAAACATTGAGGGCAGAACCATTTCAAGACGAAATTTATTTTCTCGACTTCTGTCGAAATTTATTTGGATTAATACCCACGGAGATTTTACCATATTTTTAAGCTCTGCTCTGAATTTGTTCTGGGTCGCTTCATAAATACAAGGGTTCAGTTAGCAAGTAAAAAATTTCAAGATGTCTCCCACTTCAATGGCGATAAATTCAGGATTTGTGAACTTGCCTTTGTAATAAACCGTATCTGTTATTTTTGTTACGCCTAAACTCACGGCATTTGTCAACCAGAGCAAGAGAACACTTACTGATACTGAGAGTAATAAAATGATGGATTTTCTGCTGTTCTCCATTTCTGAGTCACACGGATTTCCACTCTTGGAGCTGCGGAGTTCAGTGCGGGTTCTATTCGCCAGTAAAATACGTTGGACAGTTAAGGTTTTGCACAAGGCAATCAAAGTGAAGGGAATCCAAATGACACAGGCACTGTAAAACCAGACATAAACTACACCTGCAGAAGATGAAAAAAAAGCTGCACTTGACCGGCAGCCCCACTGCACGTTGTCAATAATTTTCTCAGGTTCATAAGCAAACAAAACAGGAAGTTCTTTCATTATGATCACAATCGTGATCGTAATTACCAGAATGATTGCAGTTCTTTCGTTGCAATATTTTGTTTGAAATTTCTGGCAACAAATCACAACAAATCGATCAAGTATGAAAAAAACAAGGCACCAAACAGATAAATCGGGAGTGACAGTGGTCATGTATATAATGACTCTGCAAACGGGAGGATAGGACAGAAATGAAAAAGGGAAGTAGTAACTGCAGATGTGATAGAATACGACATTGTTGATCAGGACCAGTAGATCCGTTGTTGCCATGGCCACCATGTATACAGTGATACATTTGGAAAGACCACATTTCCTTTGTGAAAGAATCCAAATTGTGGCCAAGTTCGCTATGAGACAGAAAGAAAAGCAGTGAATAATATGTCAGTGCCTGATTTAAATGAAATATGACAATGTCAGTCAATTTCATGTGCTTAACAACATCCAATGTATATTTTGTCATCTAGTGCTGAGATTAGCTTGAAAGGGATAACAAGGCAGTCCAAATATACACGGAATCCCGAAGGAGCATTATTATCGCACAAAAGAGATGAAGCAAAAACATTGAATAAAACGCAAGGGAGACAAACAGTTCTACAAGTTAGGTATTAAGAAACGGTATCACGAAAGAAGTTGATTCGGAAAATTTGTTTTAAAAAAGCAGAATGCACTCACCAGGAACAGCTACAAATGCAAGTAATGGGTAATAAAACTCTTTCACCAGCAGAATTGCAGGCTTCTCCATTTCATGTGACAGTGTATGGTGTCTGCAGAAGCTGAAACACTTTTGGGGCACAGAGCGGAGGGGGTCGAAGGGAATCTGTATTTGTACATACTTCAATCCTTTGGGGAAATCACTCAGTTACATAATCACAGTCGTCAAATAAGTAGAATTAGGGAGGTTTATTTTGGCGGAAACAGTATGTGGAATAAAACAAGAAATGCAAATTAGATTAGATTACTTACAGTATGGAAGCAGGCCCTTCGGCCCAACAAGTCCACACCGCCCCGCCGAAGCGTAACCCACCCATACCCCTACATCTACATCTACCCCTACCTAACATTACGGCAATTTAGCTTAGCCAATTCACCTGACCGGCACATTTTTTGGAGTGTGGGAGGAAACCGGAGCACCCGGAGGAAACCCACGCAGACACGGGGAGAACGTGCAAACTCCACGCAGTCAGTCGCCTGAGGCGGGAATTGAACCCGGGTCTCCAGCGCTGTGAGACAGCAGTGCTAACCACTGTGCCACCGTGCCGCCCACAATTCCCGCCTCAGGCGACTGACTGTGTGGAGTTTGCACGTTCTCCCCGTGTCTGCGTGGGTTTCCTCCGGGTGCTCCGGTTTCCTCCCACAGTCCAAAGATGTGCAGGTCAGGTGAATTGGCCAGGCTAAATTGCCCGTAGTGTTAGGTAAGGGGTAGATGTAGATGTAGGGGTATGGGTGGGTTACGCTTCGGCGGGGCGGTGTGGACTTGTTGGGCCGAAGGGCCTGTTTCCACACTGTAAGTAATCTAAAAAAAAATCAAATTGGAGAAAATTCTAGCGTGCATCTACTGAAGTTACAATACGCATTCTTCACGTTTGAATTTGTCTCTGTAGCTCAGTTGGAATAACATAAACGACCTTAAAACTCGATTGACTCTATGATAAATTAATAAGCTGCTCGAAGAAAAAGTGTATTATCCCCATCAGCACCCCCTTGTCAAAAAAAGATACGATCATACACACGGTTTTGAGAGAATTGGCAGAAAACGAAATGATCAGCATGGAGGTGCTTCCCTTAAACCACAGTTAAATCCTAACCAGCAGCGCCAAACAGACTGCTCCCTAATAACCTCAGCGGAGAGGACAGGTTACTCCCCACTCGTTGTATAAATGTTTTTTTTTAAGAAAACATACTTAAAATATTTTCAAATGGATAGTTCCAGACATATCAGAACCTCTGCCTTTACGATATCTCTGATGAAAACGCCAACATAGCATTGGAACTGAAGCAGCATCGTTCATTATCTCTAACTATCATTTAATCTAATAGACCCCTTCTCTCCACTTCCCACATTCCATCTTGTGCAAAAATAAATATCATTTTCCAAGCTGCGATCAGAGCTGATGTAAGGCCACTGGAATAGAAACCTGAACCGTAATTTTACTGCAAACTGGCTGCCAACCTGCTGAGAATTTCAACCGATTCCTGCTTTTGTTTCAGAATTCAAGCATCCACAGCCCTTTCGGAATTTTACCTGATGTGCCTTGCAATTTGCGACAGAACCTCTAGGCATCATTGCAATTCAGGGGTGATTCATTTTTTTTTCACTGTTGTCCCTGTTTAGGCTTTTAAAAATGAAATCGAGAAATAAACAGACTTTGGTCATTACTTTTAGATTGAGCAATAATGTACAACCGTAATCCATTTCATTAGCCTCCTTCTTATTCAATTGTCCAGAGTTGATACTTTGCTTTATTTCAATTAATTGAATATTAGACAATTAACTGCCTTCTGGATAATTAAAAATGAACAATATGTACTCGCCAGCCAGCGATACCTCGTACCATGAATTAATAAAAAATAAAAACACTTTACATTCTGCTCAACTAACAGCTGGTACATGGAACAATTTATACAATTTTTATTTTCACCATCATTTTTATGCCTTAATTTTAAACCTATTCTCCCACTACGTTATGTCAGTCACCATCTGGTCTTCTGGTCGACTGATCTACACCCATATGCTCTGATTGGTTTTCAGGCCTGCAGGCACCAAGGCATGTTCTCAACAATACAGTCACAAAGTCGCATCTTACCTAAACGTCCGTGAACAAGGCACTTTTCATTTCATTTCCTGAGAATGCGTGTTCATAATAATTTTCGTTGATGTCAGATCGAGTTGCGAACTCCAATAAGTCTGTCACATGTTCACACTTAATGTTCTCGACTTCAACAGTGCATTGTCTCCCCGATATTTTCGGTGTGAGAACAATTCCACTCGTGCACGTTCTTCCAAGCATTGATCCAAACTTATGTGCATGCGCCTTTATAAGGCTAAACAATGCAAGATTATTGACGTATTCCAATATTTTGAAGTAATGTTGCAACTGCTTGACTTCGTCTTTCTCCTTCACAGTTTGGAATATCTATTAGCTTTCAGAAATAATCTTGCAAATCTTTGCCTTGAAATATCTGTATTTAGGTTATTTTTACTTTCGTGAACAAATTTCGACAGCGTTCTTCGATCAAAGCCGACACACCCTCTGCTAGCCTTACTGATTTGCAGTTTTCTGACTTGACAGCCAGAGCCTGTGCCTTTATGACGTCTGTGGAATAAAAGACAAAATAACCCTTATAAAGTAGCAAAATCATCAGATTGCGGACAAACTGGCGTTGATTTCACTGGACAGTTACCACACCTGAGGCGAGCAGATAGAGTGAGAAGGTCGCACCTGCATACTATTAACAAATTGGAGTACGGAAGTGATCGTCCCGTCCCCAACGTTCTGACGACATAAACAGAGGTGAAATGTCAGTTTCTGAGAGGGTTAGAAACAATTTATCGGTGTAGAATAGCCTAACTCCCCTTAAACTCAATCCCGGTGCCAATGAAAGCCAACACACCTGACGCCTTCTTACACCCCTGGCAACTTTGGTATTAGAGTTGAGCGTACTGTGGATGAGGACAAAAGATTCCTGCGTTCCTCCACACTGCCAAAAATCCTATCTTCAACCCTGTGTTCTGCATTCAGTTTAGATCTACCAAAAAGAATCAATGCACACGTTTCCAGGTTGAAAGCAATCTGCCACTTCTCAGGCCAGCTCTGCATCCTGTCAACGTAACCTGAAACAGGTCTCCACCCCACTATCTGCAAGTTTTGTGTCATTGGAAAACTTACTGACTCACCCTTCCACTTCCTCACACAAGAAATTAATAAACATCACATAGAGAAGAGGTCTCAGAACCGAACCTTGCGAATCACCACTGGTCACTGAGCTCCAGACTGAATACTTTCAATCAATCGCCACTCTCTTTCGAACATGGGCCAATCAATTCCGTATCCAGTAAGCCAAATTTCCCTGTTTCCCACACCTTCTAACTTTATTAATGAGCCTATAGTAGGGAACCTTCTCAAACGCCTTGCTTCTATTCATGTACATCACATCCACTGCTCCACCTATATCAACGTGTTTTGTCACATTCTCAAAGAATTCAGTAAATATTATGAAGCATGATCTGTCTCTCACAAAGTCTTGCTGACTATCTTTTATCAAGATGTGATCTTCCAAATAATCGTACATCCTGTTTCTCATATTATGAAGGTACAGAGATGTACTGTACCTTTAAGAGAGTGAAGGACTCAGCAAGGATACAGAGTGCTGCAAAATTTATAATGTAATTTTTGATCCAGCAGTTAACATACCGGGGTTGCGATAAGACCAATAAAAAATCGAATTCGTCCAGTCAGTTTAAATTGTACCCAAAATTCTAAAATCCAATAAAGTTTGCATTTGGTACTTTGACAATATTAAAACCAATGGAACGATTGGTATAAATATTCAACAACTTGAAGAGTTGGGAACAAAATGCCGAAAGACTAACAGACGAAGGCTGCGAGTCAGAAATCTCTGAGAGGTCGCTGCATAGAGAAGGAGTTTGTGCAGAGAAAATCATCGACTCAAACATCGATGGAGAATCTATAGAGGAAGATACCAAGAACATAATCAACAGTTGGCTGGTTTTGAGATTTGAATTTTTCTGTAAATCTTAATCAGGTGTTTTATTGGACCAGTCAATGAGAGGGAAACGTATCAGAGAGAGGAGTTGCACATAGTTTTTTTATTCTCTGTTAGACTTTTAAAAAGAACTGATGTTTTTATTTTAAATCTTGACTATTATGATAGCCCTTGGCCTCTCGAATTTTAACAGATTACAGCACGGGTTCGCCTCTTTTCAGTGTTGCTTGTTTAAATTAGCAATCAGTGATTGTCATGTCGTAACAGTTTGGAGGCTTTCATGCGCGATTTAAACTGTTTTAGATAGATTCAGCTGAGTTTTGCAGTAGATTAGACACGTGTATATACTTGGGGCGAAGAAAAATCCCAGCAGATTTAAACGCTTGTTTTGATCTTTCGCTAAAGTATAGATGAGATAATGTTTCCTTAATTTCACTAAATTGTCGTTGATTCAATTAAAAGTGAGAGAAATAGCTCCTAAAATTGCTGAAGACTTTCTGAGATTTTATGATGATTCTCAAATTTGCCACAGAAGTTTAGAAGGCAACAAAAAGATGATACGTTTCGAATTAAGAAAGAAATTGCACTTGGATTTAACCAACGAAGCACAACGAAAGTTGTAATTGGAAAGGAATTACTCAAACACTTAGATATGGCAGATAAACAGACAAGAGGTTGACAAACTAAAACTAATATTTAGGAAATTTAATTAGAGTTTAGAGAGAGGAGAAAGGGAGAGTGAGGAAAAAGAAAGCGAGTAACTTCTCAGGTAAGCAAAAACAGAGAGAACTTGACCTTGAGAGGTTGCGACATATTAGCAAAATGTAGCTGACAAGATGGAGATTGAAATAAAACTTCGTAATTAGAAGAAATATGTCAAAATTATGCTACATTTTGATGAGAAAGATGGTGAAGCCTTTATTATTTGATTTAAAACATATTGGCTCTGTGGATTGAATGGTCCGAAGATTTATGAGTAATGCTATTTCAGACTAAGCTGGTAAGCAGAGCTTTTGAGATGTTTGCTGTGCTGTTAGATGAGGGGTCGAGTAATTATGAAGAGGTGAAACAGGATATTTTAAGTGCTTATAAATTGGCACCAGAACTATACTATACAAGCAACAGTTTAAAACGTAAAAAAGGAAACCAGGTCATCCTTCTGTTGAGTTTGAAAGAACGAAGCATTCATTTTTTTTTATCGATGACTGCGGGCTTTAAAAATCGAAAAGACCATTGAGACTTTCCAAGAGATTATTCTGCTGCAGGAGTTTGAAAACTCACTTCTCGAGGTAGTAAGAATTCATGTGGAGGAGCAGAACGTTCAGGAAGTGAGAAGGACACCATAATTACGAGATGAATACATGCTGGAGAAATTCTTCCTTTGTGGGGGATCCGTCCCAATGAAAAAATGAGTAGAGAGAACTGATAAGAATTTACCACATGTTAAAGAAGCCCAAGCGGGTGAAAAGCTTCAGGTCTTTTGAGTGGTCCGAAGATTTATGAGTAATGCTATTTCAGACTAAGCTGGTAAGCAGAGCTTTTGAGATATTTGCTGCGCTGTTAGATGAGGGATCAAGTAATTGTGAAGAGGTGAGACAGGATATTTTAAGTGCTTATAAATTGACACCAGAAGTATACAGGCAGCAGTTTAAAACGAAAAGAAGGAAACCAGGCCAGCCTTCTGTTGAGTTTGAAAGAACTAAATTTTCGTTTTTTTTACACAGATGACTGCGTGCTTTAAAAATCGATAAGACCATTGAGACTTTCCGAGAGAACATTCTGCTGCAGGAGTACAAAAACTCACTTCTCGAGGTAGTAAGTATTCACATGGAGGAGCATAAACTTCAGGAAGTGAGAAGGACAGCATAATTACGAGATGAATACATGCTGGGGAAATTCTTCCTTTGAGAGGGATCCGTCTCCATGAAAGAACGAGTAGAGCGAACTGATAAGAATTTGCCACATGTTAAAGAAGCCCAAGGTGGTGAAAAGCTTCAGGTGTTTTTACTATAATGGAGAGGGACACAGACAATTACAGTGGTGCTGGTTTCAGAAGGGCACTGGGAAAATATGTTTTCAGTGCCAGGAGGTCGGACACGGAAGGTCTCATTGCTGTTCGATAAAGAAAGACACTGTAGGAAAAGATATTGCAAATGAAACTCAGCCAGTAGTATTAGTGCAGTTAGTAAAGGAAACCCCAATGGAGGAGTTGCAGAAGAGCGCACAGCCTGGGCAGGGCTTGAAATGGATCTCGACAAAGAATGCGCTTCTTTGTAAAGTTTGCTCAGAAAGAACACGGACAGAAGGACAAAAAAATACAATTTTGAGGGATACAGGATCAAACCAGACGCTGTAACTATTATCTCATCGAATATGCTCTCTTTTTGATCGGTTACTCGAGAGTGTGATTATTTGTGGGATACATAAACAGCAATTTAACTTTCTCCTATGTTAGATGAGGTTACTGTACAAACTCAAGACTGGGGAAGTAACAGGAGGAATGGCTGACACAGTGTCCGTTCCAGGAATTCAATTTGTTCTTTGGCATGATTTGCATGATCCAATGTGGAATGACACCTCTTGTTGTGCAGAAACCCAAGGAAGACCAAGGAATTGAAGAGTCAAAACAGAAACATCTTGGTATTTTCCGAGACTGTGTCGTAACCTGATCCCACTATCATAAGTTAGAGCACGAAACAGTTATAAAGACAAAGATCAAACAATTGAAGTTCAATTCGCGGACAGCCTGTTTGACATAAAGATGCAGGAAATACCTGAACAGGCAGAGGGTCAGACGGAAGTGTTCTATCCTGAAAGGTTAAGAGGCTTGAACTTGCAACACAAGATGATGAAATGTATGTGTGTGTGTGTATATATATATATATATATATAGATGCATAATCTGATAAAGAAGCAAAGAATATTGCGGAGGGTAATTATCTTAAGAAGGAAATGGAGACTACAGCAGGTTAGTATAGAGGAGTCATGAGCACGAGATTGTTTTGCTAGTAGCATACAGACAGGAAGTGTATGAGTCCCACATTAACAGCCGGTAGGACGTCACCTGGGATACTAAAGACTCAGGCTTAAGTACAAACAAATGTTGTTGGCCTGAAATGGAATTAGATCCACTTTCCGCCTTCGAAGAACTTATCACACGGGTTCCAATTGAATGTGTAGGTCCCCTCCCGAGACTAATAATGCGAAGTGATAATTGTAATGAATATGCCTACCAGTTCTCTTGAGGCAATTACATTGTAGACTATCAAGGCAAAAGGGGTAACAGAGGAGTTAGTAGCTTTCTTCATCGTGTATGGGCGACTCAGAGAGATTTTTGGGGACCAAAGATCAAATTCTATTCTACGTTGTCTAAGGATGTAATACTTTAAATACAGTGCATAGACCTTGACTAGCAAGGAGCATCAGACCTCATTGTGAGCAGACTGTTACGATTAACGGAAATTATTGGGCTAAATGTATCCCAATCGCATTGTTTGCAGTTGGAACTAAAGCCAACAAAACGACTCAGTGCACTCCCTTCCAGTTAATATTCGGTGATAAAGTGAGAGGCGCTTGAGGTTAATTCAATACAAATTGGCAGGAGAAAATTGGGAGATCCCTCAGTTGGATTATGTACCGTTGAGGGGGCGACTAAATCGAACAGGTGAGTTAATAAATAACCCCGGTTCAGTATTGAATGAAGCAGGTGGCAGATCGAAGTTTTGAGAGCTTGACATTTTCCCGAGGGTATAACGTGGTAGTGCTCTTTCTGGTGATTGGAGAACCCTTCAAAGCGAAGTGGTCCCTATCAAACTGAGCAAAAGTTGAGTCAGGGGTACTAACTAGTAAAGATGTCAGATCGAAAAACAAAGGTATCAGTCTGTCATTTGAACATGTTGTAACCGTTTTATACGAGAAAGAAGTGAAGAAAGAGATGTTAGTTATTGCCCCATTATGAGAGGAATCAAATCCAGTTCATGTAGTTTTTGATGTGCCTCACAATAGATTAAAAAGTGAAGAAGATCTTGCAGAATGGGATAGGTCAGTAAGCTGCTTGTCTCAAGACCATAGAACGTAATTGAAAGATTTGTTACTGCAGTTTCGGACATAGTGTAAGTATCATTGGGGGAGGACTAATGATATTGTATATAAAGTGGGTGTAGATAATACTGCTGCAATAAATCAAGCCCAAACAGCTAAATCCTTTCAAAGCCAGACAGATACCAAAGGCCGTAAAGGTCATGACTGAAGAGGATATCATCAAACCAAGCCAGAGTGAGTGGAGTTCGTTGATTGTCTTAGTTCCAAAACTAAGAGAGGGGACAGAGCAATTCTGCATAAGTTATTGGAAGGTCAATGCTGTTTCAAGACCAGAATCAAATCCAATTTCTAGATTGGTGGACTGTATCGAGAATGTTAACAGGCCAGTTTCGTCAACAAGGTGAACATATTGCATAGTTATTGCCTGGTACATTTGTCAGGGACGGCAAAAGAAATGTCTGCATTTGTAACACGAAAAGAACTACATAGGTTCAACTTGATGATCTGTGGAATGAAGAATGCACCAGCCACATTCCAAAGACTCATTAATGGAATTGTGGCTGGTTTAGAAAACTGTGCAGTCTATGTGGATGATGATGTGATCTTTAGTAATTCCTGCCAGAGTCTCATGATACAGTTGGAGAGCACTTTGAATGACGACCAGAAGCAACACTCATGGTAAACTTAAACAAATATGAATTCGTTAAAGCAGAGTTGACGTTCTTGAGGCATAACACCAGTCATGGAAGGTTGACCCCACGGAACGTTAACACGAAGGCTATGGGGGAGTTTCCATGACAAGCATCGAAGAAAGCTTCAATTCTGAGGATTAGCGTATTCTATCAGAGGTTTGTTCCAAACATCTGAAGTGTAGTGGCACCGTTAACCGATTTGCTGAAGAATAACACTAAGTTTCAATACACATAACAAATGCCAGCAGGCAATCGATCATTTGAAAGCATTGTTAATCACCAAACCAGTTTTACCCGCACCAAGCTTTTCAATGTCTTTTATACTCGGAATTGACGCTCGTGACATCGGAGTTGAAGCTGTACTGCGACAGCAAGATGAGGATGTCATTGAACTGCCACTTGGTTACTTTTTGAGGAAGTGCAACATCCAGCAGTGGAAATGATCTATGATCGAGAGGAACTATTGAGTTTGGGACTAGCCTTACATATTTTAAAATGTATGCCACGAACAATTTGTCCAAGACAGTTGCGTATGCAGAAAGCAATCCTCTTGCATTCTTAAAAAGCTGTCAATACAAGAATATGCGACTATTCCTTTGCATGCTTAGGTTGCAGAGTTTCAACTTAAAAATCGTAAAGCTTGCGGGTCGTATGAATGTAATCACAGGTGCCTTCTTGTAGATTTGATTGATAATGTTTGGCTAAGATTTTTTTATTGAATGGTTCATATCTCGCAGTATATGGGAAGAGGTTAAGGCGAACTTAAGTTAAAGTTATCTGTATGTTAGGGTAATCTTTTTGCATCCTACAAATTAGACATCTTTTCATTATGATGGTTCATTGTTTCTTAAGGACGGAGGTGTTATGAAGGTGTAAACGGTACTGTACCTTTAAGAAAGTTAAAGGTGAGCAGGCTTACCTGGCACAGCACCAAGTGCTCTGAACAAGGTAACTGTGAAACTTTGGTCGAATAGCTGTCGTAGCTGGGTTGCCTGAAGACAACAGAAACAAATGCAAATTCGGTCAATCAGATTAAATTATGCTGCAAAACCAAACTTCAATCAATTTGAATTGCCGTTTTTGACACTGATAACAGCACTGAAACGATCCATGCTTTGATGTACAACATCAAAACAAAATGAAGAGTTGGAGGAGAACTACAAAAAGCCCTACAGATAAAGGCTGCCAGTAAGAACTGTTTGGTAGGTATCTTTCTGAAACGAAAATGATTGACACCGACCTGGAGAACAAAGCGACAGAGGAAGAAACGAAGGGAAAATTCGATAGGTGGCTGCATTTGAAATTTGAATTTTTCTCTAATACTGAATCAGGTAGTTGTATCGGACCAATATTGTCAATGGGTAAGTAAAAACTATAGAGAAATGGGTTGTAAGTATTTTCCAGTTATTTATTCTGTGTTACACTTTAAATATTAAAGTTGTACTTTTTTTTCATTCCATGTTAACTTTTGGGATAGTTCTTTGACAGTCGACTTTTTAGATTACAGCAGAGTGTGAAACATTTCTGTGCGTCGGATTTAAGTCAGGAGGGATTATTTCCGCGTGTCATAATAGCGCGTTCATGAGGTCAATGATGCAGCTTCTCCAGGAATTGACCGGCAGTTTCCACTTCTTCTCCTTGCTGTAAAAAGTAATCGTGGCACTGGTCAGCAGATCCTTGTGCTGCCCGCCGACGACGGCTCCCTCGTCTCGAATCCAGAGGACAGGATTACCTGTGACAGCTAAGCACGGAGAATGCCAGCTTTCTAGACGATTCTGGCACACTTGACGGCCTGGACACTTTCGAATGACTCTCGAGTGGTTCGTCGTCGTGGCTGAATGGACTGATCGTGGAGTGTTTCTGGACAATCTGGGAATAGAGCAGGTGACAAAATGTGTGCTGCTAACTCTTCGAACGCCAAGAAATATCCAGTTTCATCAATTCTTGCCGGCGTTATTCAAACGCAACGGGGAAACATCGACCAGGCTTGGCTTGCAACACAAGGTGAAGAAACATTCAAGAGGGCAAAACACACAAAAAGGATCTCCCTGTTATAGACACCATGTATCAGTGCGAGAGGCCACCAATCTCTCTCCGTGATGTCACCCAAACACAGAAGGAAAAGAAAAGGTAACTGAGTGCTTCGTGGTGACACGTTCCACAACACAGAGTGACAAGCAATAAGTTCAATACCTTTCCAACTTACTCCTCAACTCTGCAATCCTACATGTATACGATTAGTTATTAATCACCTGGTTATCAAGAGTGCACCGAACAATTTAAATTTCCTACATTCGCTACCACTTGAGGAAGTGAGAGAGTAAAATACATTTCCTGAATCGCGTTTCAAATAGAAGCCCCGTTATTTTCAAAACATTTTCCCAATTTCCCTATTTGTAACAGCACAATCACAATTTGGGTATGAATGTAGAATACATAATTCGTAAATTTGTAGATTACTTGAAATTTTGTACAGTGTTGAACGTGATATGGATCGCTTCAGCAGTCTGATATTGATCAGCAACTCAATTGCGCTCATCAATGGCAGATACAATTAATCCCTAAAGATGCAAGTTAATTCATTTTGGGGTGTTTAATAAGCGAAAGATGGGAACAACGAATAGTAAGTCGCCGGGGAGCACAAACGAACAAAGTGATCATAGTGTATGAGGCAAAAATCCCTTCATAATTCAACATGTTTCGACAGCATGGTTAGGTGAACTGGCCAAGCTGAATCGGCCATCGTGTTCAGGGCTGTGTTGGTGAGACACGTTAGGCAGGGGAACCGTAGCGCAATAGCGCAGAAGAAGTGGTCTGGGTGGAATACACGTCGGAGGGTCAAGATGGACATTTTTGGAAAATCTCCGTTTTCCACACTATGGGTAATACTATGATGATGAAGGAGGCATATAGCAGCTTGATTTTTTTTAGCCAGTGTGAGGAATATCGGAGCAACAATGTCCTCTTGCAACATTTTCAACCATTGATTCGTTCACAGATGGAACACTGTTTTATTTCTGTTTGCCACATTGCAGAGGATGTGGGTGCATCGGGATGTGTGCAGGCAGATTCACCACGATGTTGCAAATAAATATCTCAGTTATGACGAAAGACTGGGCAGTCCGTCTTTGTTCCCTTTGAGGCACATGATGCCGTTGTGGGTCTACTTATGATGTTCAAAATTAAGAGAGTTATTAATGGCTCAAATTGTGAGATTATCTTCCATATGGGAGACATACATGAGAACACAGTGTATAAACTTAAAGTGAGGAGGATGTAGCATAGAACAGCACACAATTCTCCCTCTGCACCCAACGAATAATACATACAGCTCCATCATATATTACTTGTAATCGAACAACATCCAAATATCATCACATGAATTTTCTATATCTGTGCTGCTGCCTTCAAAGCACCACCAAGATTCCCACCACTGTGCCTCTCATCTTCTGTAATTTTATGCCTCCCAACATTCTTCGTGAGCATCTTGAACTGTAATATTGCTTTCTCAATTTCTGACTTGCTACGATGCGTCACATCCGCACAGCTTGAATAATTGATCACCTCACTATGTGAGAGCATATACACTGTTTTAGAAACATCCTAGGCAAGACAGATATCAAACAGTGAATGAAACGGGCACTCTCCTAACATTTGGTCTGAATTTCCGATAAAACCAACTAAATCCCAGGAAATATAATACTACTCTCTTTATAACTGCATAGGGAACTCCATGCTTACTCTTGTTTTCAGATTCCTTGGGGCATTTGTACATATCCAATAACACGTCCAGGAGAATAACTTGGACTTTCACGAATTAATTCCGAGTCAGCTTGTCAACGAGCCTGCATTGGAAAGTCAATCGAATAATTTCAATAATGTCTGAAAATTTCTATTGCATGGGTGACAAAAAAAAACTAGTTCTTCAATGTACATCACGCAGTTGTGTAATACGGAAATGACTTTATTGCCGTGTCTAAGGAATGTGATGCCACATTTTTCAGACCAAATAGCATGAATTAAATTGATCCAGTTCATTCGTTATTACAAATACGAAATTTGTCTTCACTTTTTCAGATAAAAAGCACCCGTCAGCATCCTCTGAATATATTTCTGAGATAGAAATATATCTAGCTTTTCTGAACTTTTCAATGCAAAGTTCTATTGCGGAATCGGAGAAGAATCACATTTTGTACCTGTAGTGGTTTTGCAATTGTTTACATCTAACCGCTGGGTATGATCTGGGTTTCGCAACATTACTATGGATGAGCTTCAGTAAGTGCAACTCATCCTATATGCTGTCTTAGAGCATGTGTTCAATCTTTTTATGAACCTGTGTCAATTTTACTGGAATAATTCGCTAAGGATGCTGTTTAATTGGAATAGCATTTCCTGTCTCTCCATTATGCATAATCAGATAAGTTCTTCCCAGCTCAACCCCACATATCTTGCCATGCAACACAACTTACTCTTTCAGGTCATTTCGGTTTTCCGCTGCGAGGTAACTCAATAATGTATCCCAGTCATGTTGAAAATTTCTCATTGTCCAAGATAATGTAAGCAATGCTCAATTCAGAATACGTGGTTCTTAATCTGTGTGTCACAAGTAACACATTCTTCTTTTTGCAAGTTTTGTGAAGATCTGTAGCTCAGGTTGAGGTTGAAGGTGTAGGTATGCTCGCTGTGCTGCAGGTGTGAGAACAGACGTTCCATTACGTGGCTAGGTAACATCATCAATGGCGACCTCTAAGTGAAGCGAAGCTGTTGTCTCCTGCTTTATAGTTATATCTTGTATAGATATAATTAGAAACCAGAGAGTTCAGCTTCGCTTCATATGGAGGTCACCAATGATGATGTTACCTTGCCAGGTAATGAAAGGT
Source organism: Chiloscyllium punctatum (assembly GCF_047496795.1). Classification (NCBI taxonomy): domain Eukaryota; kingdom Metazoa; phylum Chordata; class Chondrichthyes; order Orectolobiformes; family Hemiscylliidae; genus Chiloscyllium; species Chiloscyllium punctatum. The sequence goes on along the minus strand of NC_092789.1, from coordinate 3,067,800 downwards.
CTGGATATCAAACCTACAGCTCAGCGAGCAAACCTACACCCTAAACATTCTTCGCTGGTTTTTCAATCCAATCATAATACATTATGAACATAGTCACATGGCATATTCTGTGAGATCTCTTTCTATGTGGAATCCTTATCAAATCGTTCACTTCGGTCAATCTCCTTGGATTGTGATATTATGTCCAATTACACTTAATTTTGAAATCAAGACTCCCTCAAAGCATTTTAAAAAGTTTGACCAGAGCGCAGCTTTTCAAATTGATTTGAGCAGACGTTTGCTTCAGGAGCGTCGCAATGGGTCAAATCAGTCGTTTGTAAACAATACAGAATTTATTTACACACAAACAAAATAAAACCATATTCAGAATGACTTAACTGTTTGAAGACCAATCTGACACGAGCATGCAACTTAACAAAGATATGTTTCGATTTACTGCAACATCCCATAAAACCCTCTGAGCAAAAAGGTACGTTCAAGCAAAAATTCTTACAGGACCGGGCTTGCAGAGAGATAGATAGATAGCTGAGAGAGAAGGAGAGAGAGAGAAAATCACCATGGTGCTGGTTCTTTGGTCCCCAGCTAAACACCTGGCCAGCAGCTTCACACTGATTGCTTGATAAAATGAAAGCAGAAAGAAAAACCTGAACTGTGAGAACTAGCCGGTACATATATGATACATATGTTTTGAAAGCGTTTTGAGGGAGATATTTCCCGGCATTTGGAATCTCTGTCTTTCTGAAAAAAGAACTAATGTCTAAATGACCTCATCAAAGAAGCAGAATTGTCACTCATTCATCAATACAGGAAATGATCGATCAGCATTCAAGATTGCCTTCATTTTAAATCCCCTGTAAGCTTACACTGTTATGACATTCCAACAGATATATATTACATTGAGTATAACCATGCAAACAAAATCTTCAATGGTCAGCCTTCTTATCGTCTTCCAGCAAGGGAATCGCTGACATCCACATACTTGAAATAATAGACAGCTTGACTATTTGTGTTATTAGGTGGGTTCATAGTGGGGCGACAGTTACGTCCGCTTGCAGGCATTTTCTGACAATCTGTCGTTCACTGAAACGTGTTGCCTTAATTCAGTAATTCAGTGAGTGCAGCAGCTACATTGCGAAAACGTGGTGCGAATTCCGGAAAAAAATCCTCTTAATCATACGAGCAAGAGCACTGTTTTTCTCGTCGATGGTATGTGAAAGTTCTTACTTACCTTTGTTTTTACATTCCGTTAGGGCAATTGTCTATGTCCAATAATATTACCCACGAAGTTGAATTGAGCTTTGGTAAAGTTAATGATAACCAGGTTTACCACCAAGCCTGCCTCCCGAAGTCGTTTCAAGAATTCCGATACAGTCGGCAAATGTTTTTTCCATGTGCACCTAAAAAGCACCAGGTCATAAATATTTACTGTGCAATTTGGCATACCGGATATGATTTTGTTGGTTAGTCATCGAAATGTGGCTGTGCATTTTTCATAACAAATGGTTTGACTTTAAACTGAGACAGTCCATTCTCTCTGAGGAAAGCCTATACTATATTCGTTATTTTGGACAACAGTACCTGCCAGTAACCTCTGAGCAAATCCAAACAAAAATATCAATTGCTTGTTTAATCTGTTCAACACAGTCTTCCACATGTGGAAGCGTATCTGAACTAGACGTTGGTACTTCATTCACTTTGTAATAGTTCATGCATAAGCTTGATATGCATCTGAATTTGACACCATTTCTATGAGTGAGATCCAGTCATCATAACCCACTTTGACTATGTGCATTCAATCTTCTTAAAACTTTGCCAACATCAGAGGATTATACCGATAAAGATGTTGCTGCATCGGAACAGCATCTCTGTTATCGACATCAGGGATAATTAGGTCAGATTTTCCAGCTTTATTCTAACTGTCTCGGTCTGTAATATTAGTACACACGGAGTAACCCTCCTGCTCAATTTAAACCAGCAACACGGCGAAGGTTTAACGCTTGCACTAATCTATGCAAATTCGAGAGGCGAACAATTATTTAAAGTAAGAATTCACATCTTTATTCCTTGTAGTCTAACAGAGAATGCTTACCTAACAACTATTCACAACTCAACCCTCTAACCTATCTTTTACCATGGCCTTCTACAGTACTAATCTATTAAACCCACACGATTAAGATTTACCAAAAGTTCAAGTTTTCAAAACTAGCCAGATTTCGGACCTTTCTGCATCGATCTTCTTTTCTTCTTCGGGAATTCCGTCTCACATTTCACTTTTCGAATAAAGGTATGTTTAAAAGAGCGATTATCCGGGCTGCCTGCAGATGCTAATGGCGTGACAGTTCTCCTCCCAACTGTTCAATTTTTCCCAGTCTTACACCTCCAAACCATCTTATTATGTAACTGGCTTTTAAGATTGCCAATATACTAAATTCAGATTTAGGTGGAGTTTCTTTTTTTTTTGTCTGGGGTGTATAATTTAAAATGACTGACCTAATTCAAATCTATGTGGCCGTTTCCAGGCAACCATCTATCCAGTTACTGAACCACACGTTATATCATATCTTGTTCTGGACATTTGGTGTTGTCAGGTAGTTCTGTTGTCTTTGAACTCTCTTAAAGATACAGCAATCCCACATTTTCATAATGATTGCGAGAAGTGTATGAGGTCTTTCGGTTTTGCACGAGTAAGTAGATAAAAAAATTATGCCAAGTTTTAACTTATTCCCCATTCTATAATTTAACTTGGGGAGCGTCCAATTCAGAATGTTCTGAACTTGGTTCTTCCTTCTGTTTTGCAATCAATAACACATTCTCTCCTAGTTTTCCTACCCTGTGAAATTACTTCTGTGTTTATTCACACGACATATTCTGTGATCTTTCATTCACTGTGGAGTTCTTATCAAATTGTTCAGCTCACAACCTCCTTTCGATTTGATACGGTCTCGTAATCCTTGGATTGAAAGGTTCACCTGCGACTGGAAGTACCACTAACACCTGGTCTCCAGTTGAAAAATTGTAGTGCTTTTGATTTCGTTCCTGCTTCCTGCATTGCATGCTGTGAAAGTTTTAAATCTTGTGTAGCCATCTCCACTGCTCTATTAAAGTGTGCCCGAAAATTTGACCCATAGCCCAAAAGTATGGTATTTAAATTATGTCTCCGAATATCAACTGAATCAATTTTGTTTTTCCTCTCACTTCATGAATGAAAACGATTTCAAGTGGACAGAATGTGTTCAATTCATTTTATGCATCTCTGTTCACAAAACTGTAGACGGAATTACTTAATCACAATCGTTTGATTAGCCTTGAATGTCAGCTCTGAACATGGTCTTTAATATCTGACGCCACCTTTCCACCCCTCCATGCAACTTTGAATGGGGCGCACTGTATTTGAAGTGTTTTATTCCTGAGCTGACGGTAATATCATTGAGTAATATTGGTGCAAAGCGTGACCCTTGGTCTCTGTGCGTTCAGTTGAGCTGGGATATTGCGTAAAGAAGTGGCGTCTGCAAGTCTCATGGACACATCCACTTATGTTACCAATATTGATTCGCACTTTTTGTTCTACGTCAGCGATTGTACAAAATGAATTGTCAGAGGTCCCTCAAATGCAGACATACTTATAACGATGCGAATTTTACGACTACTCGCAGTTTTCCAATTACTTGACAGGTATATCATGACTGACAAAATTCAATTACATTCTTGGATGGTCCAAGCCATTAAAAATGTTTTTATATTTCAATTTGAATTTTTCTTGCTCCTAAATAACCTCGTAGTAATTTACATGTTACGGTGAACACCTCCTTTCTAAAGCTCATTGGCAATATAGTTGCACTTCAGACCATCTCTACCTGACTGAATACGTGGCAGCCTCCAATTCATTATGAAGATACCACTTTTAAGAATGCAACACACTGAGATTAATTTAGAGTCTTCTTTTGATTATGCTTTTTAATCAATTCATTCCGCCTCTTACCTTACAGCTATAACTCGGTTAATTTTCCGGACTTGAAAACTTCTCCTTTATCACCCATTGACTCCTGTTTTCTTTCAACCATCGAATCAAACAGGGTATCTGCAATATCAATTTGAAGGTCGTTATCTGTTCTCTTTGCTCTCTTCTTTTTCAACTTGCAGTTTGTTGTTATCAAACAGTCAGCAAAAATCCTGGGATATACTTGCAGTAATAACTCAACATTCACTCACCCTTGGTCCAAGAACACCCCACACACGATTGGGATACAACCCACGAACTCCAGTTCCTCCGTGGCTTTTGTTTCATCAGCCTAAAACACCTCATCTTCACAATGGGCATCCAGTCCCCGTAGACCTCTATCCATCATGGTAAAGACCTGCAAGCCCTCCGTTTCCTTCCCTGCCACTAACCCAACCAGTACTCCAATACCACCATGATACATTCATTCGATTGGCTGAACTGGTCCGCACCATTAACAATTTCTCATCCGAATTCTCCCACTTCCATCAGTCCAAATATGTAGCCATGACCCTACCTATACGTACCTCTTCGTCGGATTTGTAGATCAGTCCAAATTCAGCAATTACACTGGCAAGATTCTACACCTTTTCCTCCCTTACATTGATGAGTATATCAGCGCCATTCCGTTCTCCCACGAGGATGTTGACCAATACATCAACTTTATGACCATTTTTCTCCTCGGCCTCAAGTTCATCTGGAACCAGCTCGGATACAGCCCATCCCTACCTGAACCTCTCTGTAATCAATCCGGAAACTGATCCAACACAGGCATCCTAAGTCAAACCTGCGAACACCCACAGCTACGTCGAGTAAACCCTCCACCCTTCTGTAATAACACTGTCCCTTACTCTGATTCCTCTGTCTTCACTGCATCTGCTTCTCGTGCGGAGACAGAGGAATCAGAGGCCTCTTATCCCGAGTACCACAATTTCCTCTCTGAGTAGTTTAATAATGTCCTCCAGAGCATCTTCTTCACTTGCTGCCCCTCCACCTTTGAATTCCATTGCTCCAACCACAGCAAGTATCGGACACCCTTGGATACCTTGCCCAGGTCCACACCCTCAACATTCCTAATGAACGGCCTATACCCGAAAGTGGATTCTCCTGTTACTCGGATACTGCCTGACCTGTTGAACTTTGCCAGCGCCACACTTTTCGAATTAGGTTTAAAGCATTTGCAGTACTGTTTTTCTCCTGAAGTATTCAACTGTCTATTCAACCAGAGTAGCCAGCATTCCTAACTCTGAACAAGCTATATGAGTAACTATGACAGATTGCATTCCTAGAACTAAGAATGTGCCCCGTTTTCCTACCACGACTCATCCACTCTTCACTTGAAACTTTTGCCTCAACTTATGTAATTGAACACTTCTTCTCTCACACTGAGTTCCCATGACTCTCATATATTCCGATAACTGTTCTTCAGACATACGTGTGTTGTCATTTTCGAACATCAAAGACTGTGAGGATCCTGTATACCTTCATATTGTAACATCTGTACCTGCTGCTGCAATGTGAGTCAGTTTTAACTTTGCAGATATATAGTTTGAAAAGGTATGATACTTCTTTCTGATCCAACCTCCGACTGGCCTGTACATTCTGGTGTAGGCGTTTAGGCTCCACTATGCCTTCCTTTATCACTTCGACAAAATTCACTGCCTTAATATGTTTCCTAATTTAGGCTGCCCATGCTTTTTCTTACCCACCAACATTGTTATTAACGTGTCCTACTTCAGTGCAATGAAAATACGGGAGCTTTCCCACTTCTCTTTCAGTTGAAGCATTTCCTTCATCCTGATAATGCTCACCGATTTCCAACCTTTCCTTGCCATGCCAGATTTTCTCTTTTCCTAATGTCTGTCCCGCATGGATTGAAATTGATGTCAGAAGCCAAATTTTGACTTCTGAACCAATTAATAATTATCGATCATTTCGGCTGTGAATCTTGCCGTTTTAACTCTGTGCCCTTCCACATGAGTACTCCATACTGTCCTCCAACATAAAAGTCCCTCTCAAGTTTTTTTTCACTGATCAAAATTACATTATTTGATCCTTTCCAACTCAATGTTGTTTGCCTCGTTAGCTTCATGAAACGCTGGCACAAGCTCAGATGCACTTAAGATGGGTTTGTTCACCTCTCATATGCACCAAATACCCTGTGTGAGTGATGCAAATTTCTCACTCGCTTTAAGTACCAGTTTTGTTAAGCAGCAGCGTCGAAACACATTTACTGAAAGTAGCACTAACACTTTATCTCTGTGAGCAAAATTGTGGATTTTATTTTGATTTCGAGGGTCATAGATTCAAAGAGACCCCCGGCGAGGAGCCAGGCACTTTCACGCAAACTGTTTCATGGCGATCAGAAAGTCCATCACGCTTGCACCATTCCCTAGCAAATGGCCCATATCCTTCGGAACATTCCTGTTCATGCATTTGCCCAAACGTCTTTTAAATGTTGTGAAAGTACTCGCCTCAGCAAGGTCCTCTGGCAGTTCATTCCATATACATACCACATTCTAAGTAAAGAAGTTCTCCCTCAGTTCCTCTTCCTTTCTTTCTCCTCGAACATTGAACTGATGACTTCCCACGCTCATTTCCAGAAATCTGCGAAAAAAACGTGTGCAAGCAAACTATCCATTCTTCATGGTCTCACAAACATCCATAAGATCCCTCCTCAGTCTCCTACGCTCGAAAGAAAAATCCAACCTTGTCCATCCTGTTCATGTAGCACAGATACATGAGTCTGAGCAACAAACCATTTTTTTCAGCGTTCTTTCTAGGTAAATAATATTCCTCATAGAGCAAGATGATAGAAATTCAATACAATACTCCAAGTGCTGCCTCACCAACGTCCTGTCCAACTGCAACAAAATCTTCCAACCTCTATTCTGAATGCCCTGACTGAAGAATGCCAGTGCTCTAAAAGCCTTCTTCAATGTCCTGTATACCTGTGATTCTGCTTTCAGAGAAGCTGAACAAAAACATTCTTTCTGTTCGCCTCCACTCCTTAAGGCCTATTACACACTATTCACTGGATGAAAGCTACCTTGAATCGAATTTCCAAAAGTGAAAATCTTCCACTTTTCTGTACTAAACTCCATTTGACTTTTATTGGCTTACTGCTTCAGCTGATCAAGGTCCTAGTGCAATTTCTGATAACCTTCCTTAAGTTCCACTGTGACACTTATTTCGTGAGATCTGCAAATTTTCTATCTACGCCTTTTACTTTTTTCCTCCAATTCATATGAATAGCAAACAATAATGGGACCAGCATGGAGGCACACTCTGAGGCACTCCACTAGTCACAGGCCTCCTGTTTGAAAAAAAACCCTTCACTATTAACCTGAGTTTACTGCCGTAAAGTCAATTGTGTATCCAATCATCTCCGCCTCCATTCCATACGATCTAACATTCGAGATCAACCGAGCATGTGCAACATTATCAAAATCCCTACCGGTTACATGTACCAACCTGCCCTCATCCAGCTTCCTATTACTTCATTAAAAAGCTCGGTCAAATTTGTGGGCCTGATCTCCCACGCTTAAAACCAGGATAACCATTCCTAATCAAACCTTATTTTGCCAAATGCATGTCCGTCTTATCTCTCACATTCTTCTCAAGTAGCTTACCACAGATGTTAGGCTTCCAAATCTATCATTCCCATTACATTTTTTCATGTTGTCTGTCTTGAATACGATCACAAAATCGCTACACTTACTTTTTTTTTCTTGTAACCTCACCAGTGTCTAAAGATGAGGGGATTATGGCGGCCAGAGGCTCTGTGATTCCATCTGTCGCCTCTTACTGTGTTCTCGGATATATATGGTCAAACCGCTATGCATTCTCAGACATCTAACATCCGTTCGATTGTGATGTGATCTGTTCAAAATATCACAACTAACTTCCCCAAGTTCCCAAGTCTTCATGGCATTCTCCACGAAAAACAAAGAGGAGTAGTTCACATCACGCACATGTCTGGCATTTCTACGCATATGTCCACTTTGGAACTTCAGTGCTCCTACTCTCTCCAGATGGTCCTTCCCCTTTAATCTACGCAAGATCATACTTGAATGCAACCTACTAATCGTCTCAGCTATGGATATCCCTTCTTCAGTTAACTACTGAATACCTGTGTACCTCCAGGAAAACTCTTGCTCCCAGCTGTCTGTGGCTGAGCCATACATTGCTCGTTTTGTTTTCTGATCAAAGACTCAAAATGTCTTCACATTCAGTTTCTAAACTGCAAAATTTCTTGTGTTTCAAACTCAACGGTACAATGAGCTTGAACTCTAGATATCCAGATAATTCACGTTTACGGGCCTTCCACTTGCTGGTGGTCATTTTATCTGGAAATAAACTTCTCTAATCAAGAGGCTTCCTGTTTCCTCACAGAATGTGATTTTTTAAATGTTGACTAATAAACGCTCCCGTTCAATTTAACCGTTCCCTAAACTTTGCCACAGTTGTGCAACCCCATTTTTAAACTTTCTCCACTAACTTGTCATCCCCTTGGAAATCAAGAAATTGCCCAACCCTACATAAGTAATATACTCAGTACATTGTCCCCCACAGCCTTCTGTGGCAATGATTTCCACAGATTGCCCACTCTTTGGCTGAAGATGTTTATCCTCATTTGCAATTTAAATAATATTCCATATACACTAACGATGTGCGTGCATGTCCTCCTCTCTCCAGCCAATGGAACCAACTTCCCAACGTCCACTGTGTCAAGGCCGTGCAGAATTCTGTAAGTTTCAAACCGAGCCTCCCCTTTTCCCTCGAAACTCGATCAAATGTAGTCCCAGAGTCCTCAAACGTTAATCAAATGTAAAGTCTTCCATTCCGGGATTGCTCTCCTGAACGACTTCTTGATCCACTCCCGGGTCAATGTGTCGTTTTTCAGAGATGGGCCCACAAATTGCTCACAGCAGTCTTTACGTAGTTTGATTTAAGCCATATAATGCCTCAGAAGTACATTCCTGTTTTTATAGTCTCGTCTCTCGAGATGAATGAAAGTATTATATTTGTCTTCCAAACTCGACAAAACTTGCAAATTTTAAATAACAGGACTTTTTCTCGTCCAGTTTCTGAATTATTTGCCCATTTAGAAAATGCTCCATGCGTATATACTTCCTGCCAAAGTACATGACCTGACACTTTCCCATATTGGATTTCAAGTGCCAATTCTTGGCCCAATCTATTAACCTGTCACATCTTCGTGCAGCCTCCCTGCCTCCTCAATACTAACTGCTCTTAGATCCACCTTTATATCAGCTGCAAACTTAGCCAGAATCCCCTCAGTTCATTCATCCAGATCATTAATGTGTAAAGAGACATTGTGTTGTCCCAATATTGACCCTTGTAGAACACAACTTGGTTGTGTCTTCCTTCCTGAGAACGGCCGTTTAATTCACAGTCTCTACCATCTTTTAGACTAACAATCTTCGATCTATGTTCGCACCTTGCCTGTAACACGGAGCAGCCTCCTGAGCAATATTATATCAAAGGCTTTCTGGAAGTCCAGGAATATGGCATCCATTTCCTGTCCTTCGTAGCACCATTTGTTACTTCCTCAAATTATTCTTATATATCTGTCAGTCATGACCTCCCCTATTTCACCATGCACTTCTAAGTATCCAGAAATTTGTCTCTTCATAATGGACGTCGAAATCATAAAAACAACTGAGTCTGGCTAAACGTACTAAAAAATCCCATTTCTTTTGCTTACTCCCTTATAAAAAAAGGAGATTTTCAAATGCTCTGAGACCCTTGGGGTGGCACGGTGACTCAGTGTTTCGCACTGTTGCCTCATAGTACCAGGGTCCCAGGTTCGATTCCAGCCTTGGGCCACAGTGTGGAGTTTGTACCTTCTCTTCGAGTCTGCGTGGGTTTCCTCAAAGAGCTCCGGTTCCCACCCACTCTCCAAAGATGTGCACTCAGGTGAACAGTCCATGGTACATTGATCATACTGTGAAGTGCATTAGTCAAAGAGCAATGGGTCTGGCTGAGTTACTCTTCCGAAGCTCGGTATGGATTGATTGGGCCGAAGGGACTGTTTCCAGACTGCAGGAAATCTCATCCAATCTGCTTGACTACAGTGATGCCAAATGATCGGAACTAAGGCTTCAACTCTGTCTCAAGGTATCTCTTTCGGAGCTGCGTGCCGAGTGGATCCAGCCCGCGCGATCAACCGATTTTCAGATCTTTCAATTTTGCTAGCAGCTTCTTCAACGGTGCTGATCACCATTCCCATGTTCTCTCCCCACCCCACCTTAACCGACCCTCTTGTATTTTTGTCATATTATATATCTCTTCCACTGTGCAGAATGATGAAACGTGCTTATTCATTTCCTCAGTCGTTTTTTTTTTGCAATTAATCTACCGTCATCTTCCTGTGATCCACTGACAAACTTTGCCTCCCTCTAGCCCTTTATATATCCAAAGAGTCCCTGCAATCTTTCCTAATATTACTCTCAAGCTTACACACATATTTAATCGTCTCCTAATTTATTGCTTTCTTCCGTGTCCTGTGTTGGTCTTTTTCCACCGTCCAATCCCATGTCTTGCCACTGGCAGTCGTCAAATCATTCGCGTTCCCTGTTGCTTGTGTGCTGTCCCTGACTTCCCTCGTCAAATATTTGCATCATCCTCCCTTTAGTCTGCTTGTTTTTTTCTCGGATGGAGTTTTGCTGTTTCTCTCTCATTTCCACGGGAAGGTCCTGTCATTGCTGTTCCAAAGTCATTCCTTCTGGTATCACCTTACAGTCAATTATTGTCAACTCCACCATCGTGCAGCTGTACTTGCCTTCTTTGCCTTCTTTCGACGGTTAAACTGTTAGCTCAGAATCCATCTTCTCCATAAAGATTGCATTGTATGTTCCAGCATATCATGGTCACTGACCCGAGAATTTCTTTCTCTTTAGCACCCTTATCAAATCTGTGTCACTGTGAAACAGTAAAAAATAAACTGCCTCTTCTGCATGGGATCCACCAAAAGGTGCTGAAAGAAAACCTCACACAGACGTACCACAACAAATGCGATCCACGACCAATCTGATTCTGCCACTCCATCTGAACATTGAATTCAATCATTATTACTGTAATCTTGCCTCACTTGCCCAACTTTTCTGTCTCTTGGTTTATCGTATGCCCAAAATCCTGACTATGATTTCGAGCTCTGTAGATAACTACGAGACTAGTTTTGATTCACTTTTCCGTATCCTCACGCACACAGATTCCACATCACCCGACCTTACTTCATATACTGTTATTGATTTACCTTCATTTTTACAAAGAACACAACCCCACCTACTGTGCCCACCTGTCTGATTTCTTTGTAGAACGTTACACACAGATAATTTGTCACTTGCCCCGATTCCCTTTCAGCCACGTCTCTGTAATCGCCCATGACATCATGCCTGCCAGTTTTGTTTCACGCCACAAACTGATTTAACTTATTTCGTATATGGCATGATTTCGGAAGTCACACCTTTAGCTCTGTATTGATCGTACCTGTTATGATTGTAATTCGTTAATCAAATTTGTTTAAAGTATAGTTTCTAAACCATTCCAAACACTCTGCTCTATATTGCTTCCTGTAAAATTTAATCAACTCTCCTGAGTTGTCCCGTATTTTCTCTTTTTTTCATACTTTTCAATGAAATTGAATCCACAACCACAGATCTAAACTGTAGTTTCGCTTCCATCTGGGCATTACACGTTTTGGAGTTTTTCCCTGCCCTGATCACCCGAGTTACCTTTTCCGCTGGAACACTGGCACCAACGCGGTTTAGGTGTCGGTACAGATCCCTTCTGTTCCAATACTAATGCCAGTGCCCCATTTTGCAAGTCGGATGGACTTGACATACTTTTCTATGATGGGTAAATTGACCAATCTGAAAAGCTAACCTGCCTCTCAGATTTGCAGCTACAGTGGAAAAATATTGCTTGATATAGCGACTTAGGTTGTGTGATTTCGTTTGATGAATTATAGAATGTGTATCTTATCCAGTTTTACCAAGACAGCTGAAACGTTGAGGCAAAATCACTGAGAAAAATAAATTGCATCATAAGGTGATAATATTATGGTAACAGGTCGTGGTCCTCATCGTTCCACTGGGTCACTGGTGTTATGGTCCTCTATGAAACACGAGATAGTGTATACGTCATTCCCTTTTGTCATGATCTTTCCAGATAGTCCAAGGACCGTTGGCTCTATGAAGAATCGTTTGACTTAAACAAAATTAGGAATGGCAAGAAATTACTCAGGAAGGTGTTGTAGATCCAACTGGGGCAAATGCTATAAGATGCATTGTTTCCTTAAATGGTTACACGTTGCTGAACGGCACTAACATCGCAATTGTAAAACAAGGAAAATTCTGGTGCAATTCAGAAGCCACCTTCATTTGCCTCGATGGGGCGGTATTCTCAGAATGCATATCATCAGGACATAATTCAGGAGAATATCCTACTGGCTGCGGCCGAGCATCAACAGATCCACCCCCCCCACCACCACCACCACCACTACCACCCCAACTCTAATCAAACTTCGCAGTTCCGGGAATGAGTGCAGACTACTGGCAGGCCAATATCCTCACCTGATACTACCCACCCCATTATAAGGCAGAATAGCCTCCAGTTTTAAATTTGTCCCCTGGATATAGCATCTGGGTCGCTCACCGCCATCACTGTATCTAATAAAATTTTTCATTTCACCTATCTTGCCACATGTGTGCCCGGATCCTGGTCGATGATATAGCTGACCTGAAACCTTTATCCCATCTGAGGTTCAAAACATGATTAATGAGGCTCCTGACCCATTGAGGAAGCCTGCGCCTTCAATAACTGACTTGTCCAAACCTGCCAAATTTAGAGACACGGGTATATTCTTCTTCTGCTCAAAGTTGCATATTGCAATACAATGGTGGTTTCTAAGGATTCTTGTCTCAGTCCAGGACATGGAAAATATGTATTGGACAGAGGAACCCAAAAAGGGAGAGTGGGGTCAGGGAAACATGCCAGAAAGGGTGGCCCGGAAATCAAGCTGTGCAGGCCACATAAGATGGGGTTAGCCAGCATCGTGTTTTTGGGGCGATCACTCGATGCCTTCGTAAGAAAGCGAAATGCCTTCCTGATTCCGTCCCCTATATTAAGGACCCATTCAACTTAACAACATAGAACATAGAACAGTATAGCACAAAAAAGACACTTCGCCTTTGATGTAGCGCTGGCATTCAGTTTTACTCAAAAAACCAGAAGAACCTACTTACCCTTTATTATACTAAATTCCACGTGCCTATCCAAGAGTAGCTTAAATGTACCTAGCCTATCTAATTCTACAACCACTGCTGGCAATGTCTCTGGCTTTCCAATCTGTCCATGCCTCTCCTCATCTTTTACACCTCTATCAATTCACCTTTCATCCTTCTTCGCTCCAATGAGAAAAGGCTAAGCTCACTCAATCTTTATTGGTAAGACATGCCCTCCAGTCCAGACAGTAACCTGGTAAATCTTGCTGGAACCTCTCTAAAACTTCGACAGGTTTCCTATTATGAGGCAAACAGAACTGGGCACAATATTCCAGGTGTTGTCTAACTCGGATTCGAAAGAGTTTCCGCATAACCTCGTGGACCTTGAAGCCAATTCCACCGTTCATAAAAGCCAACATCGCATATGCCTTAGTAACAAGCCAATCAACTTGCGTGGCAACTTTGACAGAAGTGTGGACATGAAACAGAAGATCCCTCTGTTCCTACACATTGTAAGGAATCCTGCCTTAAAACCAATAATTTTTACATTCAATTTCAATCGTCCAAAATGAATGACTTCACATTCTTCCAGGTTGAACACCATCTGCCATTTGTCCGCCCCGTTCAGCATCTTGCCAATGTCTCATTGCGATCCACAGCAACCCTTCACTTTGTCTACCACTCCGCCAAACTTCGTGGCATCAGTAAGCGTACTGCCCAATCTTTTCAGCTCCTCATGCAAATCATTTATAACAATCACAAAGAACAAAGGCCCAAGCACCAGTCTCTGCAGAACATTGGTCACTTAGTTCGAAGCTGAATTTTTCCATCTACCACCACCATCTGTCTTCTGTTGACTAGCCAATTCTCTACCCAGCCAACTAGGTTGCGCTGCATCCATGCCTTGTTTCTGACTGCATGAGCAAATGTCACGCAACCTCAAATATACCACCAACTGTCCTCTAATATCATCAATGTATTTTGTCACCTCCTCAAACTTTTCAAGAAGGATTGTGAGGCATGACCTGCTCCTGCTCATGATGCCAATCTCTAATCAATCGGAGGTTCTCCAAGTAATCATAAACTCTGTCTCTTGGAACTGTCTCCAATATTTTGAACATCACAGACATAACATTTACTGGTCTATAATTATCAGCATTATCTTTTTACACTTTGCTGAACATGGGAATGGCGTTTGTACCCGACAACCATTTGGCACTACGCCAGTGGACAGCGAGGATTCGAAGATTTGCGCCAAAGGCCTAATCTCGTCTCTCACTTCCCTTAGAAACCTCGGGGTATATCCCGTCTGGTGGCGGGTTTTTGTCTCTCCTCAATATTTTCAAAATTTGCTGCATATCTTACTTGCTAAAATCAATCTTTTATTTCATGTATGCCTCTTTCAAGCTCTCCTCAGAAAAGTGAATGTCCCACTAAGTAATGAATAGTGAAGCAAATTATTCACTAATGTCTAACACTATATCTTCCGAATCCACGTGGAAGTTCGTGGGACATTCGTGGGAGTACCCTGGGGAAAAAAAATGTGTTGAGCGCCAGCTCGCTCAGGCTTTCAAAATTATCAATCTCATTTGCCATAGGCAGAATTGCAGGCCTGTTTTCAAATCACTCATTTATGTGGACTGACATGGTTTATTTAATCAGGTGTCTTAGGGTCCGAATGTCAGTTTCTCCAACATAACCAATCTTGTAATGAAGGCACCAAAAGTATTACCCACACGAGTGGGGTTGGCAGTGAATGGTTTTGTCCAAGGATATTAAAGGTTTCATTCGCTGTGGTCAGAAATGTCACTGGGCAAGAGATTGTTGTGTGCAGTTGGCTGCTCCCCCCCTGAAAAGTGCAGGTGTGTGGCCTTTCAATATGAGTGCCAAGAGTACCTGTCAGCTGTGTAATGATGTCACAATGGGATATGTCTTAACACGCATCATAGTTTTATGTAGGATACTTTTACATCGAAGCTCAAGATTTCCTTCACCTGTTTACTCAAGCGTGTGGCCAAGTCTTCTCCTCCTGGACCCAATATACCGACCACTGCAACGGACAGCTGGAACAGACAACCGGAAGCGGCAGACAATCCACCATAAATGCCGGAGGAAACATCACAAAAGCGGTTCACAGGAGGCTCCCAAGCAGTGAGTATGTTACCTACACAGGGGACAAAACGTCTGCAACACAAATTCCCAGCTCGGTGAACCACAACATCTTCTCCTCCTATTTGAACCTGTTGGCATTCCCAAGAATTGGGCAAATTAGAAATAATGTTGGAAATTGTCGACAATGAAAGCACTGAAGTCCTGACCGAGAGCAATACTGAGCACGTCGAATATAGAATAGTCGTCCCTGTAAACCGCTTGGCCTTCGGTTTTCTAATGTCACAGAAGGGTGAGATTGTGCTGTTGTTGTTGTGGAATGCTGTATCCCCTACCAGATAATTCAGAAAATCTATCCAAATTCGTGAATCACAGAAATTATGAAATTACACTATTGTTATAATTCAGGGTGGCTTTTGAACTTGCATCGCTGGATAAAAGAGGAACTTCCATGCATTGGAATCGTCAACTTTGCTATAATATTCCGGATATTTTACATCCTACCGAGAATTACAGGCTGTTGTGCGCAGTTTGTTCCTCCCACATTTTTTAGTCCAAGTCCAGTGATCATCTACGAGACCCTACCCCATCACGATTCCTACGAGGAGAAAGTATATATAAGTATGTTCCCTTTTCCAGAAGGAAATGCGCTCCCTTTACCGGATGAATCGGTAGGGTATTGTGGAAACAATAAGAAATTGACATACTGCTGCATGATGGAACACTTGACCAAGATGGTAGGTAACCCAGCTCTCAGAATTGCAGCTGTCAACGAAACATAATTCTGGGCATAAAGACTTATGTTGTGTAATATTGTTTAACGAATTGTAGAGAGTGCATCTTACACTCCTCAGTCTTTCTGTCCTTGAGAAAAATCCAGTATAAAGAGAGAAATGGCACTGTGATTTTGGTCGTGTTGAATTATTTCATTCCACATTACTTGAGTGCGGAATGTAACCTAAGTAAAACAAGCAACCTTTTATGCATCATTGTATAAACATCGGCTGAGTGTCCAACTCGAGAAATTGTTGTAAGACAGTGAAGCCTGTGACAGCCTTTCATGAAAAAAGACGTTCTTTGAAAGAAGTCTCAAAATTTCAGGCGATCTAATTTCCTCGACACCAAAATAAGGAACCCTCGTCCCCGCCTCACTTCTTAACAGCACACCCAAACCAAACCATGAATCATAAACCAGTCCACAGTATTCAGCCATTTTAACTGCTGATGCTGCCGTTGTCACTCCGCTCTTCCTCGTGAATTATCGCTGCCTCTTGAAGTAAATATTTAAATGTCTCCGAAACCGTCAGCTCCCTAAGCGAGTTACATATATGAAATATTTTAATGTTTGTACTCATCTGTCAGCAATGTTTTTTTTTGTTCCTTTCACATTCAATGTATGTTTAACCTGGTCCCTCCTTAGATTCAGATATGGTCTCCTTCTATTTCTGCCACCAGCTCATGTGCATTTCAGAGAGCTTCCTTCACTTCCACAGACTCTCAAGATACTTCTGTAATAATACCTTATGAGATCTACCTACCAGTTCTAATTGGATAGACGAACCACCATAGTCACTGGCCACTGTACTGTTTTAGTCGTTTTCTAAAATGAAATGAACAAGACGTCTGCTTCCTTTCTATCAAATTCAGACAATGCTTGGATATAGTTCGAGTGGGAGCAGCGGCCGAGGAAAAACGAACCCGGGAGACTACAGCTAAGGTAAGACAGTTTGTTTCAAAATTACTTACCTGTAGCGGGCAGCGGAAGTGAGGTTGGAGCGCATAGCTGGGCGGGAAGGCAAGTGATTAGTATTTGAGTGGGTGTGTTCTAGACCCCAGGTCCTCCTTCCGTAGGGCCTCCTCTAACCTAACTTTAAAGTCCACAGGTTATTGACTCAGTGTTCTTGTTTTTGGAGACAGTGTACAGTCATGGCAGCACAGGCGGTGGAATGTTCCTCCTGCAGGATGTTTGAGGTAGGGGTGACCACCGATACTCCTGCCGACTTCGTGTGCAGGAAATGCAGTCAGATCCTGATCCTCACCGAACGAGTTAGGGAACTGGAACTGGAACTGGATGAGCTGAGGATTATTCGAGAGGCTGAGAGGGTGATCGATAGAAGCTACAGGGACATAGTTACGCCAGAGAACAGAGGTAGCTGGGTAACAGTTAGAGGTGGGAAGGGGAAGAAACAGGCAGTGCAGGGTTCCCCTGTAGTCGTTCCCCTAAAAAATAAGTATGCAGCTTTGGAAACTGTTGGGGGGGACAGCCTTGCAGGTGTAAGCTGCAGTGAAGGGGTCTG
The DNA here is from genome assembly GCF_047496795.1 of Chiloscyllium punctatum. Taxonomy (NCBI): domain Eukaryota; kingdom Metazoa; phylum Chordata; class Chondrichthyes; order Orectolobiformes; family Hemiscylliidae; genus Chiloscyllium; species Chiloscyllium punctatum. Next base: position 3,050,146 of record NC_092789.1, on the reverse strand, counting down.
TGGCTCTGAGATTCAGAAGGGAAAGGGGGAGAAGAAGAGAGCGCTAGTTATAGGGGACTCTCTAGTTAGAGGGACGGACAGGCGGTTCTGTGGACATGGGCGAGACTCTCGGATGGTTTGTTGCCTCCCGGGTGCTCGGGTCCGAGACGTCTCGGACCGTGTCTTCAGAATCCTTAAGGGGGAGGGTGTGCAGCCAGAAGTCGTGGTACACATTGGCACCAACGACATAGGTAGGAAGAGGGGCGGGGAGGTCATTCAAGAGCTCAAGGAGTTAGGCTGGAAGCTAAAAGCTAGGACAGACAGAGTCGTCATCTCTGGGTTGTTGCCGGTGCCACGTGACAGAGAGGCAAAGAATATGGAGAGAGTGCAGTTGAACACGTGGCTGCAAGGATGGTGTAGGAGGGAGGGCTTCAGATATTTGGACAATTGGACTGCATTCTGGGGAAGGTGGGACCTGTATAAACAGGACGGGTTGCACCTGAACCAGAAGGGCACCAATATCCTGGGGGGTAGGTTTGCTAGCACTCTTCGGGGGGGTTTAAACTAATTTGGCAGGGGGATGGGATCCGGACTTGTAGTCCAGCAAGTAAGCTAGCTGTGTGTCAGGATGTCCAAGACTGTAGGGAGGCTGTGGAGAAGGTAGCACTGACAGGGACTACTTACAGACACAGAGATGGGCTCAAGTGCGTATACTTCAATGCAAGGAGTATCAGAAATAAGGTGGGTGAACTTAAGGCGTGGATCGGTACCTGGGACTACGATGTTGTAGCCATCACGGAAACATGGATAGATGAGGGACAGGAATGGCTGTTGGAGGTTCCTGGGTACAGATGTTTCAGTAAGATTAGGGAGGGTGGCAAAAAAGGAGGGGGGGTGGCATTGCTAATTAGAAATGGTATAACGGCTGCAGAAAGGAAGTTTGAGGGGGATCTGCCTCTGGAGGTAGTATGGGCTGAAGTCAGAAATAGGAAAGGTGCAGTCACCTTGTTGGGTGTTTATTATAGGCCCCCCAATAGCAGCAGAGATGTGGAGAAACAGATTGGGAAACAGATTTTGGAAAGGTGCAGAAGCCACAGGGTCGTAGTCATGGGCGACTTCAACTTCCCAAATATTGATTGGAAGCTCTTTAGATCAAGTAGATTGGATGGGGCGGTGTTTGTGCAGTGTGTCCAGGAAGCTTTTCTAACGCAGTATGTAGATTGTCCAACCAGAGGGGAGGCCATATTGGATTTGGTACTCGGTAACGAACCGGGACAAGTGGTGGGCTTGTTAGTGGGTGAACATTTTGGTGATGGCGACCACAATTCTGTGACTTTCACCTTGGTTATGGAGAGAGATAGGTGCGCACAACAAGGAAGTTTCTACAATTGGGGGAAGGGAAATTACGATGCTGTAAGACAGGATTTGAGGAGCATACGTTGGGAGCATAGGCTGTCAGGGAAGGATGTGGTGGAAATGTGGGACTTTTTCAAGGAGCAGATACGACGTGTCCTTGATATGTATGTACCGATCAGGCAGGAAAGAAATGGTCGTGTGAGGGAGCCTTGGTTGACGAGGGAGGTTGAATGTCTAGTAAAGAGGAAGAAGGAGGCTTACATAAGGTTGAGGAAACAAGGTTCAGACAGAGCAGTGGAGGGATACAGGATAGCCAGAAGGGACCTGAAGAAAGGGATTAGGAGAGCTAAGAGAGGGCATGAAAAATCCCTGGCGGATAGGATCAAGGATAACCCCAAGGCATTCTATGCGTATGTGAGAAACCTGAGAATGACAAGAACGAGGGTAGGTCCGATCAAGGACAGTGGTGGGAGACTGTGTATTGAGTCGGAAGAGATAGGAGAGGTCTTGAACAAGTACTTCTCTTCAGTATTTACGAACGAGAGGGACTGTATTGTTGAAGAGGAGAGTGTGAAACGGACTGATAAGCTAGAAGAGATATCTGTTAGGAAGGAAGATGTGTTGGACATTTTGAACAACTTGAGGATAGACAAGTCCCCCGGGCCTGACGGGATATATCCTAGGATTATGTGGGAAGCAAGAGAGGAAATTGCAGTACCGTTGGCAATGATCTTCTCGTCTTCACTGGCAACGGGGGTGGTACCAGGGGACTGGAGAGTAGCGAATGTTGTGCCCCTGTTCAAAAAAGGGAATAGGGATAACCCCGGGAATTACAGGCCAGTTAGTCTTACTTCTGTGGTAGGCAAAGTAATGGAAAGGGTACTGAGGGATAGGATTTACGAGTATCTGGAACGGCACTGCTTGATTAGGGACAGCCAGCACGGATCTATGAAGGGTGGGTCTTGCCTTACAAGTCTTATTGAATTCTTCGAGGAGGTGACCAAGCATGTGGATGAGGGTAGAGCAGTGGATGTAGTGTACATGGATTTTAGTAAGGCATTTGATAAGGTTCCCCATGGTAGGCTTATGCGGAAAGTCAGGAGGCATGGGATAGAGGGAAATTTGGCCAATTGGATCGAAAACTGGCTAACCGGTCGAAGTCAGAGAGTGGTAGTAGATGGTAAATATTCAGCATGGAATCCAGTTACAAGTGGAGTTCCGCAGGGATCAGTTCTGGGTCCTCTGCTGTTTGTAATTTTTATTAATGACTTAGATGAGGGAGTCGAAGGGTGGGTCAGTAAATTTGCAGATGATACAAAGATAGCTGGAGTTGTGGACAGTGAGGAGGGCTGTTGTCGGCTGCAGAGGGACTTAGATATGATGCAGAGCTGGGCTGAGGAGTGGCAGATGGAGTTCAACCCTGCCAAGTGTGAAGTTGTCCATTTTGGAAGAACAAATAAGAATGCGGAATACAGGGTTAATGGTAGGGTTCTTGGTCAGGTGGAGGAACAGAGGGATCTTGGGGTCTATGTACATAGATCTTTGAAGGTTGCCACTCAGGTGGATAGAGTTTGTAAGAAGGCCTATGGAGTATTATCGTTCATTAGCAGAGGGATTGAATTCAAGAGTCGTGAGGTGATGTTGCAGCTGTACAGGACTTTGGTTAGGCCACATTTGGAGTACTGTGTGCAGTTATGGTCGCCTCACTTCAGGAAAGATGTGGAAGCTTTGGAGAGGGTGCAGAGAAGATTTACCAGGATGTTGCCTGGAATGGAGAGTAGGTCGTACGAGGATAGGTTGAGAGTTCTCGGCCTTTTCTCGTTGGAACGGCGAAGGATGAGGGGTGACTTGATCGAGGTTTATAAGATGATCAGAGGAATAGATAGAGTAGACAGTCAGAAACTTTTTCCCCGGGTACAACAGAGTGTTACAAGGGGACATAAATTTAAGGTGAAGGGTGGAAGGTATAGGGGAGATGTCAGGGGTGGGTTCTTCACCCAGAGAGTGGTGGGGGCATGGAATGCGCTGCCCGTGGGAGTGGTAGAGTCAGATTCATTGGCGACCTTTAAGCGGCATTTAGATAGGTACATGGATGGGTGCTTAATCTAGGATAGAAGTTCGGCACAACATCGTGGGCCGAAGGGCCTGTTCTGTGCTGTGTTGTTCTATGTTCCATGTTCTATGTTCTATGACCGAAACCGACCAGGCCTTTCACTACGGTGGGTTTGCTCATCCTCACGATGTGTACTTCCTACCTTACCCTACAATCGTTTAAGCCAATGCCTTAATTTCAAGGTCTCTCTATTTCTACTTGTGTCTCTCTGTGTTTCACCGTTCTCAGGTTTTACCTCTTTCTTCGGCTCAGTCTTTCATCTCATTGTCTTTATGATCGGCTTTTAACCGTAATTGTATTGTATCATATCATTTTCGTCTTTATGCTGCCTCGTCTGCAATTGAATTCTTGCCGTTTCCAAAGATTTAGTTGACGTTACCAGCAAATTTAAAAAACAAACTATTTTTGTTATCACTTATCTTTTTCTCTTAGACGAATCTGCGTCTACTGCATCCTTGTGCAGAGAATTTCATTGATTCACTACTCTCTGGGAAAACCAGTTCGTCCCCATTACTTTCTTTAATTTTACTCCCCCTAACCTTGAGGCCCTGTATCGAGTTCTAGTCTCACCCAGCAGCGGAAACAATTTACTTGCCTCATTCTTATCCTTCCGTTCTATAACTTTATATGTTTCTGTAAGGTCCAATCTCTTCCATCTAAATTAGTGCGAGTACTGCCCAAGGCTGCTCAACCTTCCCTAATAGGGTGACCCTCTGATCTCTGGAATCAGTCTGGTTAACCTCCTTTGGAAAGCCTCCAAGGCCAATATGCCCTTCCTCAAATAATGAGACCAGAACTGCAGAAAATAATGTGAGTGCGACCTCACCATCTCTGTGTGCAATTGCAGCAGAAACTCCCTCGAACAACGAAGCCAATATTCCGTTTAAAAATCCTGATTACCTGTTGTATCTGCGAATGATCTTTTGGGTATTCATGTACAATCATCTCCAAGTCGCAATGCACAGCAGTATGCTTCAGTCGTTCACAATTTAAATATTGCGCTGGCTTACTATTATTACTTCAAAGAAAATAACGTTACTTTCACCAATATTGTACTCCACATGCTAAACCCTAGCCCACTCACTGAATCGAAATCTCTCTGCAGTCCACCACTTCCTCTGCACAGTTTGCTATTCCACTCATTTTAGTGTCATTAGCAAAGTTGGATACGTTGCAACTCGATATCCACTTCCACATCATTTATGTATACAATGAACATTTTTGGCTGACAACTGATTCCTGCAACACCCTGGTGAAGACCGATCTCCAATCAGTGAGACAAACATTTACTGCACATCTCTGCTGTCTATTGATGGACAAATCTTCCATCCATGTTTGTAAATTCCCCACAACTCCATGCATTCGTAACTTATGAAATGGTATTTTATGCAGCATCTTATCGAACGCCGTGTGTATGTGCAAGGTGACAACATCCAACTGTTTTCCCTCATCCACCGTCTTTGTTACATCCTTAAATAACTTCTAGTAGACTTGTCACGAATGACCTTCCCTTCTTGTATTGATGCTATGTTCTGCCTGATGGACCCTTTTCCCAGATCTCTCACTATTTCCTGTTAAATAATGCACTCCAAATTTTTCCCAACTACAAATAAGTAGGAGGTTTAGCTCAGATGGTTAGAGAGTAGTGTTAATAACGCCAACGTCGTCGTTTACTCCTCACACTGACCAGGTGTGTCTTTGGGATTTGCAAGTCATGGGTTCACACTTTCAGGGTATGTGTTTGTGGAAGCACGGTCACGCAGTCGTTAGCACTGCTGCCGCCAAAAACCAGGGACCCGGATTCATTTCCATACTCGGACGATCTGCGTGCAGTTTGCACATTCTCACCGTGTCTGCGAGGGCTTCATCAGGGTTTGCTGGTTTTCTTCCAGAATTCCAAAAGGCACAGGTTAGGTGAATTAGCCATGCTGAATTGTCCATATGTTCAAGGATGTGTACATTAGATGCATTAGTCAGGGGTAAATATCAGGCAATAGGGTAAGGCAGTGGAGCTAGGTGGGTTTCTCTTCGGATTGCTCCTCCATTTGGTCAGATGTAATGAGGTTTGCTCATGACTTTACAATTCTTAACTCCTCAGATTACAAAATCAGTCCAAATGCAGCAAGGCTTGGACAATAGCCAGACTTCGCGGCTGCCAGGTGACAAGTAACATTCGTGCCACACACGTCAGATAATGGCCATCATAAACCATCACTAAACTAGAGGGCTAAGACTATTCAGCATCCAAAGGCATTACCGTTGTTGCATTTATTGGCACTAATATTCTCAGGTTTGTCAAAGAGTACATAACTTCTGTGGTGAAAACGTCAGACCAGAAGTTCGGAATCCTGCAGCCAGTAACTTTTCCCCTATCTTCCTCTCCATTACCTCCAAGGTTCAAGCTAGCAATATGTAATCTCCACCTGTTTGAATGAATGCACGCCAACAGTACTGAGACTGTTTGACACGACTAAAGACTAAGCAGTCCTTTCGAATGGTTGCCATCCTCAATCACTCTTTCCCTCCAACACCGACAGTCACCAGCAGGTGTTAGTGTCATGGCACTCCTTATACAGCACTTTCCACACTCATTCCACTATCATCAGGAAGGAAAAAGGCAGCACTTAAGGAATAGTGATCATAATTCATGACTATATTTAAGTACTATAAAGCATTTATCCAGCCTAATAAGTTTTAGTATGAATGATTCTAAACCGAGCAGGCTGAAAATCGATTTCATTCAAGTGCACAGGAAACCAGAAAGAGAAAATAAATCAGAATCAGTTCAGTGGAAGATATTCTGAGGGGAAATTCAATCCGTTCCAAAAAAAAGATGTTCTCACTTAGTGTAAAAGCGTCAGGCGGCTCAATCCACAGCTCCTTGGAATTCTAGGAACACAGAGACAGAACAGGAAGGTTACATCAGACAGTGCGAAGACAATAGTGTCATAGAACAGAGAGATACGCGACACAGAAGCAGACCCTTTGGTCCAACACGTCCATGCTGCAGAAATTCTTAACATAATCTCATCACGCGTATCAACACTGGAATCATTTTCCTCTTAACCCTTTTTATTCATATACCCATCCAGAAGCCATTCAAATGTTAAAATTGTCTAGCCTTCATCATTTCCTCTGGTAGCTTATTCCATTCACGCACCACCTTCTGCGTGTAAGAGTTGCCATTTAGGACCCTTTTATATCATTGACCTTCCACCATAACATATGTCCTCCAGTTCTGGACTCTCCCAGCCCAGGGAAAATACGTTTCCTGTTTATCCTATCCAAGTCCCTCAATATTTTTAAACTTCAAAAGGTTCACCCCTCAGCCTCCGACGCTCCGGGGAAAACGGCCCCAGCCGAATCAGCCTCTCCTGAATACAATAGAAAGCTGAGGGAAGTTTGGAATGCAAACGGGTGGGATACAAAATCGAAATTAGGAAGAAAATAGTTTGTGTAAAGTCATGCTGGCAAGAAACGACAAACAATCTTTCACATGCTTATTTTCAAAGCAGAGAACGAAATTAAGTAAACAAACATAAAAGGCAATCAATGGAAACCACATGTCATATTGGAGATGCATTATGGTGTTGATTTTAATTGAAATCTAAATAGGCTATCATGATGAGTCTGGTAGAATTGTCTGAGAAGCACATTAGACCCTTCACGATGTTATTGTCTTGTGGTCTATGAGATCTGGTCATCGAGACAGCTAGCAATGATGTGAAAGTTTGGGAACATTTAATGACAAGAGGAACTGTGAACTCAGTCAAAAAGATAAATGAGGCACATGAAAGAGTGAGGGTTGGTGTCTCGAAATACAGAACAAATAACAGGAAAAACATAAACAAGGACTTAGGAGTGCTAAAAGACACCATGAATTGTCTTTGAGAATCATGATTGAGGAATTTCCCAACCGGTTTGTCAGGAGGATGGAGGTAGCTAGGGAAAGAATTGGTCCACTCAAGGACAAAGGAGAAATTTGCTGGAGGAAGCACGTGACGGCCTGAATGAATAATTTGCATCGGTTTTCGCAAAGGAGAAGGACACAGTCGATGGTGAGTCTTGAGAAGGATATGTTGATATTCCAGAGCATTTCGATATTTAAAAAATGAATGCTGTGCTGAGAGTTTTGAAAAGCAATGAGGTAGACAAATCTCCAGGTATGATGGAATCAATTCCAGAATACTGAGGGAATCGAGGGAATAATTTGCTTGACCATAGTGCCCGCTCTTTCCATGCTCTTCAGTAACAGGAGTGGTTCCAGACAGCTGGAGAAGAGCTCGTGTTGTTCCTTTTTGATGAAGTACAACACGGAAAATGCAAGAAAGTTCAGGTCGTGAGCCTTATCTCAGTGGTAGGGAGAATATTGGAGATTCTTCGAGATTGCCTGACTCCCATTTGGAAAAAAAAATGGAACTTTCTCGAAAGGCAACATGGCTTTATGTGTTGAAGAACGTATCTCAAATAATTGATTGCATATTTTTAGAACGTGACAAAGGTGATTGATGAGGCCATGGGGCTGGATGCTGGCCATATGGACCTTCGAAAGCCTTTAATATGGTTCCTCATGGCAGGTGCATAAAGCAGGTGCAGTCAAATGGGAATTGCAGGCAGTGTGTAAGAAGGATACAGAACTCGATACTACTGGAAGACGGAGTGGTGGGGAAAGGGTGTTTTTGTAACTGGAGATCTGTGAATAGATTGTGTGAGCTGCGGATTGTGAGGATGATCGGCACAGCATACAGCAGGCTATAGATAGGCTGGAGTCTTGGATGTAAAAAAATGTAGATGCAATTTAATCTGGGTAAATGGGAATTGATGCATTTTCTAAGGTCTTCAGCACGAGAATAGTATATAATATGTGGAAGAATTGAAATAGTTGCATCATCTAAGTTATCGAGGCAACAAGTCTACAGTTCCCTGAAAGTGGCAGCACAGGAGAACAGTCAAGAGGCCTATCGTATGCTTGCGTATCTCAATCAGAGCACAAAGTAAAAAAAATGTCATGTTGGAGCTGGATAAAACTTTATTTTGCTCACGTTTGGAAATTTGCGTGCAGGTCTTCTTACCACATCAGCACAAGGATGTACAGGTGTTGGAATGGGTTTGGAAAACGTTCATCAGGATACTGACTTGTTTGCAGGATATTAGCCCTAAGGAAAAATTGAACAAACATGGCTTGTTTTCAATTGGACATTACCGGTTGAGGGGTTACTTCTGGAGCATTCCACACGTATGAGAGACATGGACAGAATAGATACTCAGAGCCTTTTTCCCAGGATTGAAATATCCATTACTCCGGCCATCATCTTAGGTAAAAAGGGGAATGTTTGAAGGAGTAATAACAGGCAAGTTGTTTTCTTTCTGTTCCAGACTGAATGTAGAAGTGCCTCGAATGCACTGATCGAGGATGTTGTAGAAGAAACAATAGCAATGGTGAAGAGGTATCTTCACACAGAGATGAGTATACGGAGAATACAGTGCTATAGACTTTTTAACTTTTGGAAAGGCACCATGTGTCAGTTCAGGCTCGGAAGGCTGAAGAGCATGTTCCTGTTCTGCATTCCTCTATAAGACAAGATTTCAGAATGATAGTGGCGAGATGCTGACTGCATGAATACTGAAGATCAAAAGATACATTTACGTAGATCTTTGCTCTTCAAATCACAGCTTTATAACCTCCCTTCCACTGTGGGGAAACTGACTGTGGGGAATTCGACATGAAATTCAGAGCTGGTAACTAGTGACTCCATCTCGCTCCTCGCTCTTGCGGACGTCTACCTTGGAAACCAACGTCTAGGGATACACTGCACAAACAGAAGCTTCATGTACTCCACACCCACCAATGCTGGCAACTGCCACATGCCAGCCTCATCACGCTATCACACCACATCTCCGAAACACTGAAAATATAATTCTATACTTCAATGCTGCAGATCAGGTTGCACTGACAACTCGTATTGTAATGCTGCTGCAAGGACGCGATCATCAGAGATACACATCCAGCTCATGGATTGCATATCTGGGCTGCTCGCTCAATGAGTGTGCACACTGACTTTGAGTTCACCTGAGTTTTCACTGAATTATTGCATTGTCTTACCTTGCCTTTAGCTGTATTTCCCCTCAGCCAGAGCGGCCAGCCTCACACACCTGCTGTACTGTCGTGTTGTTTAGACAGATATAAAACTTGATATCAATGTCCACCAGAAGTCAAGGTGGCCAGCACAATGAGTGAAGGAGAGTTTATGATACCAGTCTAGGAGCGTGGAAACCGTCATTCATGCTCTCGTGTTTGTGAGGATCAGGATCCTTCCCCTGTTTAGGGTGAGGATCTGAATGTTGGGGAGACCCCAATTCATCGTGACTCTTTCTGACTTATTGTGGGATGATTCTTTCTGGAATGTGAGAATTACCAAGAGGTATTAAGGGAGATAAAAGTTGTTGGGACACCTGATTGTGCTGGTAAAGCTGGGGGAAAAGTGATGAGGTGTCCTGACTGACATAGAAGGCAACCAGTCGGAATTGGGAAGAGGGACAGTGAAGAGATGAGAGAGAAAACGTGAAAAGGTAACAGAGAGAACAAGAGGAGGTGCTGCATTCAGTGAGAGTGAAAGAACATGAGTCTTTGTGGACATGGTCACAGTAACAGATATGGAATGAGTGCGATGTCACAATGTGCAGAAGGTGGCATTTTCCCTGGTCGAGTGGAGAAGGTCACTGACCTCCTTCTTACACTGCTGTGCATTCAACAAGGAGGCTGATACCTCACTGACTCAGGGTCAACCTCGGACCAAGCTGGCAGGGTCTGGTGTCGTGACATCCCCTGCCGGTCCTGGAGGAAGATAATATCCCTCTCCTACACCATACCATCCATCAGAACCTTAGGGGCTTGTCCACAAAGAGTGGAATCAGTTTTACCAACTCTGCCATGTTCAGGGCTGTTTCAGATTGACAATCAAAGAGTGGCTTTTTGCAGATGGCAACTGTAACAGGAAGGGCGGTTCATTCTGGATATCCAGGAAGTGGCCAGTTGTTATAGCAAAGCGAAAATCATCGGGCTAATGCCAGATGAGAGGAAGACTACGCGGGCAGGGAAGGTAGTTAATGATGTTGGGCACCTGTCTGTCTGCACCAAAATAAGGAGGCGATCCACACGGTGTAGTGCGGCATATCAAGAGATATATACATCTGTAGGGGGGAATTACAAATGAGATTTCAGGCGTTCCTCTATCAGCCAAAGTGGAGACTTGAAGAGCAGGAATGGTATGTCAGAACTGCATATATAATGAGTTCAGTCCCAGCATATGTTCTGTGTGCGGTTCTGGTCACCTCATCACATGCAGTGATGGAACTTCACTGGGGAGAGTATAGAGCATATTAATTACTCTGTGAAAGTGAAACTGCAGTCATGAGGAAAGATTGGAATGCAGGATGTGGAAAGAATTAGGGCGCATATTTTTTGAGGCGCATCAGTAGAGAGGGAGATACCATATTGTTCCTGTGAATAAGTAGTGTGTTTTCTTATTACACCATCCCCAATCCCGCTCACGAGCTACCTTCCCTGCCCACGTGGTCTTCCTCTGATCTGACATTATCCCGATGATTTTCCCTTTGTTATAACAACGGCCAGTGCCTTGTTATCTCAGAATTCACCGGCCTCCCTGTTACAGCTGCCATCTCTAAAATTGTCAATGTGAGACTGCCCTGAACATGGCAGAGGTGGCAAAAGTGGGAACCCCCTTTGTGGACAAGCCTCTTGGTTTCTGGTGGATGACATGGTGCAGCAGAGGGACATTACATTCCTCCATGACACCAGACCAGCGGTGAATATTAAATGTAATTGTTTGAAATATTAGAGAAGCAGTGAGGAAAGTTGTTATTTCAGCTATGGCATGCTAGTGATTTGGAAGTCATACATGGGAGTCACGGAGAGGCAGAAAATCTCCAACCAATTTTAATGGTGCCTAGATCGGCACCTGATGTCCGATAGTCTCCAGACAGTAAGAAGAAGGGTTTAAAAACATTTCTTGTCCAATGCAGACAGTCCACGAAATGATCTCCAATATATCATGCCATTTTCTGAAGTCTTCAAAGATTACCAATGTCTGATCAATGTACAGGGATAAGGCGAGAGGGCAGGAGGATCAGTGTGAAAAGTGATTAGCATCACAACATTTCTGATTCCATCCTTTTCACACAATGCTACTTTACTGTAAAGGCCTGTTTATCCTTGCTGTGTCAACGTTGTATACCCTTGAATATCCAGTTCTCAACCTTGGCCACACTGCAGCCACATCTTCATATGACAGATACGTCTGAAATCGTTCATACTATTTTAAACTCTCATTTCATTGGCTTTGTTGAAAAGTTTGGAAGGAATTCAAGGATGGCAGCAAGTGTCAGATGGCAGGATGGCTTTTGGGTACAGAGGAGATTGCAGAAATATTGGAGGCGGGGGGACATTACTGGGATACGGATATGTTTAGGTGCTAAAGGAGATTCCAAAGACAAGTACAGTTTTTGGTTTTGGTTCAAGTGAAACCAATCTGATCCAGCCAGATCAATATTTTGGCTACAAAACCATTTTCATGAGGAACCGTTTACGAACGCTGACAAAATTGATACTTGGAGAACCTATCACATGATGTAGCCCTGAGTCTCTCATCACCAGAAATAAATGCAGCAGGCACAGGGACAGGAAATTCAGTCACATCCGGCCTGAAGATGGAGACCACACAGTGACAGGGGAAGTGAACTTTCTATCTTCACTGAATATGGTCAATGATGCAGAAACAATTCACATGAGTTGTAACTATTCGAGAAGTGAGAGCTTATTCTGATGTGAGGTTCTAGTGAGGTGACCGCTGGTCAGGAATTGATACCGAGACCTCGTTGTGGAGTGTAAGTTCCGTTGTAATTGTTTCATTTCAGAATCACATCCAGACACTAACAAAGAATAGGTAAATACACTCAGAACTGTGCAAACCCCAGAACATCAGGTATTTATAGCTTCTCACAACCATTCTGGAAAACAGACTCACAATGAGATCAGGAAGGTACCATTCTCCCTCTGTTGCCTGAAGATGGACAGCTGCTCTCTTCCATTCTGGAACCGAGCTCCAAACTCCCGTCAGGAAGATCAAATACAATCTACCAAGACTGTGCAGAGTCAATTATTGGTACTTATTCCTGTCCCGAGGCCCAAATTCAGAGCAGGTATATCCCAGTCTACGCATTTGCAGGTCAATTCAATATTTCCCTGAAACCTACAGCCAATCTGGTATATCCCAGACACGTGCCTCTGTGCCTACTAATTGTCACTCTCCGTAACATCTTTTACATTTGATAGCCCTTCCCACCTCTGTGAATGTTCTAGTTTCTACAAATAGTCATGTATTTATAACATTCTTCCAAACCACATAGCACCACTTTCAAAAACATATTTTCCTCATAGAAAGGTTCACAGAAGTACGGTTGGATTCAGTTTTTTGGAACAGATTAGAGATAACAAGGGATGTTCTTGGTGGAGGACGTTGAAAACTAGAGATTGCAGAAAACAGAAAGAAAAGCTTACATTGGTGCTGCAGGAAATTAATAACAAGAGGTTTACAGAAAAGAATGGGATTTCTCTTAGAGGGTTTTTCAGAGATAGAGAAGGTTTAAGCAGATGGTGGATATTTTAGAAAATTGTGGATTTGAAGAAGCTAATGGAGTTTAGAGATACGTGAAGGATTTTAACATCTGGTAGAGATTACAGAGATAGGGTGGGCGAGATGTTCCCACACATAGGTAGTGATTTCCTCTGTGGAGTTTGCAGAAGTCGTGAGCTGTGTAGCAGCAGGAGGTGATTACAGCATCGGCAACGTTGGAGGGACTAGAGGATGTTAAACAGCTCGTTAGACGTTGGAGGAGTTTATACAACAGGGAAAAGTTTAGGGGAGGAGGAAGACAAAGATATGGGCAGAGTTATAGTTGCGAGAGAATGTTGCAGACATAACGCCCACGATTGGCATGAGGGTGAGAGAGAAATAATGAGATTTGGCAGGGCAGAAGGAAGTTAGTGACATTATTGGATTTGTGACCTGGAGCAGGTCGCATAGATTGGAAGGTTTGCATGGATCGGAGTTGTTATAGACAATGGGCGAGCTGTAAGGACTTGAGAACCTTTTACAGAGAGAGAAGCATTGTAGTGGCTGGAGGAGGTTCCAGAAATAAAATATTGCTTTAGGTCTGTATGCGTTACAGAGATAAGGAGGGGTGTATTTGCTGATGGAGAGTGTAGAGATCGGAAGGGATCTTATGGAAAAAACGAGGTTAGAGAGATAGGGGATGATTCGAGTTGAAGGATTCTGACGACATCACACAGGACCACAAAGAAGTCTTACTGCACAAGACGATGTAATTTAGCCGACCACGTTTAAACCAGCCTTACAAATGCATATACTACTGAGTACTGATCTGGCATAGCTTACAGACACACGAACAACAATAGCGCCTGGAGATACACAGATAGGGAGCATCGCACAAACTGGAGGAGATTCATGCGGTAGGAAGGAAGACAAGGAGATTATTTCCCTTTGGGCTGGATCCTTCGCCGTGAACTGCAGGAAGACTCCAGCTTACAAAACTCGGTCAATTTGTCTCATCATTGGATAACCCAAGACTTTCATCGTGAAGGCGGTTCAATCGCAAAACCAGAATGGAACAGGAGTGGTCAATCCTCTCTAACGGTTTGTCACTGATGTTCAACTTTGTAGAGGACTAGAGCATCAGCTGAAGGAGGGTGGTTGGCAGAGATCAACAGGAGGATTCCTTGACCATGCCGTCCATTATGACAGCGTGTCTTCAGGGTGTGTAGACAAATGAATGTGGCTGGAACATATGACTCTGTGAGGATGGCGCTATTGTAAATACAAATTAGGAATTATTCTGTCTGTGTTTGCGTGAGCTGCACTTCCACCGATCAAGTGGAAAAAAATTCAGGCAAGGACAACATACAGTGCAACAAATTTTATTGTTATGATTCAGAAAGCAGTAAGTCACTGTATCCACACAGTGAAACACAGTTGATGCACAGAAATGACAGTTTGACAACAGGTGGGTCTCACTTCAGATTTTCTTCCTGATTATCCATTTTCTCTTGCAGCAGTACAGCCCGATTTCACAAACCCCACTGTAAGGAACTTCATGCGGAAGGCAAGGGGAGCGCTTGCAAGTTCCTCTCTGGAGTACACAAGATTTGAAGAAAACTGTAAAGCAGGAAGAAATAATTCAATTATGTCTCCAGCCAGGACAATGAAACCTCCATGTGACACCAAACCAAGAAAAATGGCGACCAGAAATGTATCCAGTGTTGCCAGTCTGGTCCTATCAGGGAGTTGGACGCCAGAGCTGGGCACAGTACAACCAATATCGACTTACCAAAGGATGCAATGATGAGAAAAATGCCCAGTGCTCTCAGTGGTGTCGAAGCAAGGGCGTTCCAGACTAGAACTGTCTGCACGTTCCCAATGGATCTCAGTGGGTTATACTTCAGAGTTTCGGCGTGGACTTGTTAAGTCGAAGGGCCTGTTACCACATTGTAGTGGTTCTATTGAAAGAATGGTTTGGAGATGCTGGTGTTGGACTAGGGTGTACAAAGTTAAAAATCACGCAACACCAGGTTATAGTCCAACAGATTTAATTGGAAGCACCAGCGTTTGGAGCGCTGTTCCTTCATCAGATAATAGTGGAGGACACAATTCTAAGGCACAGCATTTATATCAAATGTTTACAGTGCGGTGTAACTGAAATTATACATTGAAAAATATCTTGATTGTCTGTTGAGTCTTTCATCTGTTCGAATACCATGATAGTTTCACTTCTTTCATGTGTAAATCACACCTTCCACATATTGACTCGCTGACACCAATTGTTACAGCAAACCTGAGAATGCAATTATTAAAAAAAGGTGTTGTGAATTACATATGAAATAAGTGAAACTATCATGGTATTCGAATGCATGAAAGACTCAACAGACAATCAAGGTATTTTTCAATGTATAATTTCAGTTACATCACACTGTAAACCTTTATGATAAAGTCTGTGCCTTACACTTGTGTCCTCCATTATCACCTGATGAAGGTGCGGCGCTCCGAAGTCTGATGATTCTGATTGAACTTGTGAGACTATAACCTGGTGTTGTGTGATTTGTAAATATTGAAAGAATGTTCTCACTGAGACATATTGAGACATGGACTGTCCACTGTGCTCCCACTGCCGTCGAACTGAGGGATGCGGAGTCCAGAACTATGTACACTCTGGTCTTAAAAACGGAGATTGAGACTTTCTCTATAATCAGTGGACAAACCATAGTCTAAACAAAGGATATGGGGACAAGAACTGTGCCCAGCACTTCCTGTGTGGACCAAGTCATGGCTTTCGAGACCAAGCATCTGCAGTTTGCTCCTGCTGTGACTGAACCAAGGGCCATCCAGTACCTCTCTATGCACAGTACTCTCACTGTCGTGGAACACAGTGATAACGAGAATAGAACGATTCGCAGTGTTATCAAGCTGTCTTACCAAGGGAGATGACAGTAATGCCTGCACACAATGTTCAAAGTCGTGTCACACTGAAGGATTTAGGGATCAGAACTGTGCACAGTGATCCAAGTGTGACTTTAAAAATGAATATGTAGATCAGTTCTGTGCACAGTCTTTTCTTTCTTAAGGAAAGAAAACAAAACAGAGCTGTCCGAATATTTTTATCATAAAATTTTTAAGGTGTTTCATTTTAAGGACTGGTTGATATAATTGTTTGCATTTGAATGAAGGAAATTCCACAGCTCTGGAATCAGGCAGCTGAATAAAATTCCCCCCCAAAACAACGCACTGTGTGATGCCTTAGAATTCATCGGTATGGACATCGGGAGGTGTCGTTGGGACTGGAGGATGTTGCAGAGATCGGGAGGAAAGAGTCAAAGAAAGTTTAAAAAACATGCCCCTGTTCAAAGGGTAAATGAGACAGCTAAGGACGGCTCCTCGTTGGACAGTTTCTGAGGGTAAATGATTAGTACATAAGATCGAACAGTTCTTTAAAAATTATCTGAAATGCGATGCTAACTTTTCATACAGAACAGGCATGGATGGGAATCTTGGCTGATTGAAAGTAGGCAAAAATACAGTCGAAGTTCAGTTGCAACACAGCGCATGCATGAGGAGCTGATGGTGTTCCAGTTAGTTATTACAGAGATGTACTAACCGGGAAAGAAGAGCCTTGGTCTGGATTCTCCATCCGCAGTGATGGTCTCGAAAAGCACCAGGACGATTAACAGGAAAACCAGTGATTTCATCTTTCTCTCTGGAGTCTTTCCGAGTCATGGTGAGGTGTCTGGAACAAGAGTGTCTTTATAGCAAATGAGAGACTATTCTGTCGTTAATGATCACTGATCAAGCTTGAGGATTGGATCCACATTGTGCTCATTATAAAGACATTTCACTAACTTAGACCAAATGTCGCTGGAATCAAACGTGAAGCGTTTCTGTTAATCAGTTATTTCTCAGTGAACAGAGAAACCGAACTGGTTGCAAAGTGACGTGGTGAAGGTTCACAGCAAACTTTCACACTGGATATGTAGGTATTGTTTTATTAGTTAAGGGAAATATTTGGCCGATCATTCCTATGCTGGCTCTTTCAGTGCTCCCACAAATAACTAACAGTGACATTTTGTGCTGAATTGCTAAACTACTTCTGTATTTATATGTATTAATCGCTTCATACCTTTGAACATTATTACTAAATCCAATCTTGCGCACTGATGCATTGGTGAAAAATGTATGTTATATTGAACACAAACAAAATGAAATGGATCGAGCCACATTTCTGTCTGAGATCTGACTCCTCCCTGTCTAAACATTAGCTATGACCATGATATTATTAAAGAACAGAGTGGGAATTCACATTTAGTCCCCGCTCCCAGTTTCTGCTGCTCTTGGTTAGTGAACTGCATCTTCAACGTTCCAAGGTGGGGCCAAACTAAACGAGCCTGGGGTCAGTATAAACCAAAGTGTGTTCTGCTCGCTAATAGTGAATTTCTGTTCTCCAGGAAGTCACTGTGTTTGTAAGGGGAAGAGGACAAAATGAGTAAGGTGCTGCCTTTTCTCTTTGGGTACCTAGCCCTGGTGTTGGTACTGTCTTTCATTGCTACTGGAGTTGTACCATTTCTTGATCTTGCGGGACATGTGTGTATCTCATCGTGCACTTCATGGGAAAGAGAATACGCCATTCAGGTCCTCACACCTGTGCAAATGCATCATCATCGTGGTTGATATACTTTCATATCCCCCGATGTTCTCTCTCCCATCCAGAACATAAGATCAAAAGAAGTAAGAGCAGAATTTAGGCCATTCAGCCCATCGAGTCTGCTCTCCATTCAATCATGGCTGATACGTTTACACATCCATATGCCCGCTCTCTTTGATCCCCTTAATAATCACGTAACTATGCATCTCAGTGTTAAATACTCTATTGCAACATTACTTTGAACCCTTGTGTTATTTAAACCAAACTCCCAGAAATATTGACCTCGCCTCATAATCTTTTAAAATATGAGTGAAGGGAATTTCCAAATTCCACCATTTAAAGCAAATAATATCAATTTATATTTAACTCTGAAAGTGAGTATTAAACAACATCTATTCACAACTGTAACCACCCTACACCTCCCTTAACTGCTTATTATCTGCCACTAAATCTGTTACAATATACTGTTTCAATAAAACACTGATAAGGTTACGCCAAATTAATTGGAAATACATGCAGCTGCTGCAATCTTTGGTGTCTTCCTAGTTTCGGCTGCCAACTCCCATGTTTGCATTCCTCCTTTTACTGTGAATATGTTTTACACGAAAATCTAACTTTGATAGGGTGTGTTTCAAAAGGCAGTTGCTCTGCCTGACTTTCAAACTACCTGCTTTTTAATATGCACAACATCACATTGCCTCGATGTGGCAAACAATTAATTAAATCTTGAATGGATTTTAATATCCTGGGGCATAACTTAAACTGGAGTAGAAAGTGTTAACTTACTGCGAATCCTCTTGCAAGGATGCCTTCCTTGAAGAAGCTCTCTTCCTTCCTCTACAAAGGTTTCAGAGAACACGTCTGGGACACCCGGACCACCCAATCCAAACACCCCGTGGCTCAATACTTCAACTCCCCCTCCCATTCCACCAAGGACATGCAGGTCCTTGAACTCTTCCATCGCCAGACCATCGCAACACGACGGTTGGAGGAAGAACGCCTCATCTTCCGCACGGGAACCCTCCAACCGCAAGGGCTGATCTCAGATTTCTCCAGTTTCGTCATTTCCCCTCACCCACCTTGTCTCAGTCAAATCCCTCGAACTCAGCACCCCTTTCCTAACGTGCAATCTTCTTCCTGACCTCTCCGGCACCACCCCCACTCTGGCCTATCACCCTCACCTGACCTCCTTCCACCTATCGCATTTCCAACGACCATTCCCCAAGTGCCTCCTCCCTTCCTTTTACCTTTGCCTGCTGGACATATTTTCCTCATTCCTGAAGAAGGGCTCACGCCCGAAAAGACGATTCTCCTGCTCCTTGGATGCTGCCTGACCTGCTGCGCTTTTCCAGCAACACAATGTCAGCATAACTTGAACTGGTTGGTTAATTTCGAATTGTTGTCAAAACAGTCTTTGGCACGTTTGACATGCATGGCAACGTCTCACCACATCTTGGTGCATTCCATGACAATAATATTGCTTTTGTGCCTTGACCTTAGTCTTCCTCACACCTTGACTACTTTCTTCTCAGACTTCAAGTGCTCCAGTAGCACTTCCTGTCTGTATGCTGCCGGCAACACAATCTGATGCGTCTCCACGTCCACTTACAATTATATCTTGTAGATGATAACCCTATGGAATGCATTTTGATTCTTTTTCTGTGTATACATTCGTCAATATGTCTGTCTGTCCATCTGTCTATTTAGTTGTCTGTCTGTCTGTCTGTCTGTCTATCTGTCTGTCTATCTATCTATCTATCTATCTATCTATCTATCTATCTATCTATCTATCTATCTATCTATCTATCTATCTATCTATCTATCTATCTATCTATCTATCTATCTATCTATCTATCTATCTATCTATCTATCTATCTATCTATCTATCTATCTTATCTATCTATCTATCTATCTATCTATCTATCTATCTATCTATCTATCTATCTATCTATCTATCTATCTATCTATCTATCTATCTATCTATCTATCTATCTATCTATCTATCTATCTATCTACTGATCGATCGATCTATTGATCTATTTATCTACCTTTCTGTCCATGTATGTATGAATGCGTGCATGCATCCATCTATCTATCTATACATCACACGCACGCACTCACACACTCAAACACTCACACACACAGACACATACTCCAACACACTCTGACACACATTTACACACATACACTCACATACACACACTCACACTCACTCCACGCACACACTCACACTCATAGACACACTCTCACACTCACACACAGACATACATATTCAAATACACACACTCACATACACTCACTCCACGCACACACATCTCACACACATAGACACACACTCTCACTCTCAGACACACACACTCACGCACACAGACACACACTCACACACACAATTACTCACACATACACAGCACTCACAAACACTCACATACATTCACACATATGCTCACACACACATGTACACACACTCTCATACACACACTCACAAGCACTAACTCACACACACATGCACACACACATTGTCACACGCATACGGGCACACACGCCCACTCACTCACACACACACATGCACAAACATTCTCTCACATACATTAACACACACACACATGCAAACACACACACAGGCAAGACCCATACCTTTCGTTGTAAGGTATTTCTGATGGAAGTTCATTAACCTGTCAGGCTTGTTCACCACCGCCTGACACACTGCCTGTTCAGTTTTGTTCCGACACCATTGCATCAAACTGTGTGTTCACTGACTGAATCTCAACTCCTTTTTCTATCTCGTTAGATTTTGCTTTTTGCTGTGATGAAAGATAGTGAGATCTTGTTACCACACTGTCTGGGAAATTTCCAGGACATTTCTCTTTTAACTCCTCAGTTATCTGGTGCTCGTTTAGCTTCTTCGCAATAAGGGCTGCCAGTCCCACCATTTATCTTAGTACATTTGTCAAAAGAACAGGTTGTATTCCTGGAACGGACACTCTGCCAAACATTCCCACTGTTAATTCGCCAGTGTTCAGTTGGCACTTCAACCTGATCTAACATAGGGGAACGGTGCATTACTGTCCATCGATCCAGAAAACTACCATTCCCTCAGGTAACAGGTCAGAAAGTGTGCAAATGTGCTCGTCTCTTTCTATTGGGGACTGATTAGATCCTGTAACTCTCAAAATCATAACTTATTTCCTACCGCCCGTCTGCTCTTTCTGAGTGAGCATTATCCAGATCGTCATGTATTTATAGAGATCAGGCACTAACTCACATACTGCCCCTGCCTTTGCTGTAAACTCTCCTGCAGCTCATCGACTTTTCTTGGCGTTTCCTTTGCTAGTCCCACGACTGCCACTGGCGAAGCCTGTTTTACCGCATCTTCTCTTACAGTGCATTTCTTTAATAACCAGCACTGTGACTTTACGTGTCCCACTTTAGTAAAGTTGAAATACCTGAGGACTTCCACCTCCTTTTCACTCTCATTGGGCATCCTTTTCCTCCTGGTAAACTCTTAGCAGTGTGTTATAATCTTCGTTTTGTAGTGGAGGAGCTCCACTTCTCCCAATTTCTATCCCTTACAGAATGTGATTCACGCTGGAATCTCAATTTTGCCTCACGCGCCAATGCGTATTCACATGTCATTTCTACTGCGTTGCTCACTTCTTCAACTTTCTGTCCTTCTACGTGAATTCTTATCACCTCTCCAAGTGAGCATTTAAATATTTCCCGTAGAATAATCTCTCTTAGATCCTCATCAGGACGATGTATTTTTCAGGTCTACACCCATCTCTGAAAATTAATAAGTTTATTTCTTCCGAATTCAATGCAAGTCTGACTTGGTTACATTTTAATGTTTCTGAACCACTGTGTTATCGCTTCTGGAACCAATTCATAATCACTGAAACTAGCCTATTTGACGTCTGTGTAATCTCTTGATCACTCATCTGACAGCGCAGCAAATAACTCACTAGCTCTGCCACTCAGCATAATCTGAGCCAGCGTTATTCCACATGTCCTCTAGAAGATCTATGTGCCCTGAAGTGGGGCCTCTGGGTTCGATGTCAGTCAAAAGAATCAACGAATACGGTCTGTTCAAAAAGCAAGAGTCATTAGTTTATTGAATACAGGTGCCTTGACGGAATTCTATCCAGCAACAATGAGGTTAAATCTTCTGTGTTTCGTGGTGGAGTTGTGCAATTACATGTGAAAATTCCACATTATTTATATTTTCTTTTTAAAGAGATAGTACCGCCTTAATTACAAGAAAAAACAATCACATATAATAAGGTGGCACGATTTAAAGCAGGTTAATCAAATGATATTTCCTGGGAAAGGAATCTTAATTACAAAAAATGACCAATCAACTATAATATTCTGACATGATTGACAGCATGCCAATCCAATGGCATTCCTTGGTAAATAAATCTTATTAAATTAAATTGTCATTCCATGTATCAGTTGAAGTTTAGTTCGAATAGTCAGTGTGTTTGTCAACATTTTATGAAAACTCTGTTGTCCTCTTATCTTTGAATTTATGTTTAATTCCGCAAATCAGCAGTACAGGATTACAGGAATCAGGCACTATTCTCAGCCATTTTGTAGTATTCTTTTAAACTGAAAACCCAGTTTGTGGTTAGTAAAACATCTCCATATCCCTTTTGCTTCAAATAATAACGTAAATTCAAATTTTAGGTCCTCACTCTGACAACTTCATTTGCCTCGTCACTTTTTCAAATGAAATAAAGAAGGCTTTGACATATTTCTCATCAAACTGTGACAATATTTTTGCATATTCGTATTCATCCCTCCATTCCCTGATCATCTCTCTCCCTTTAAGTTGTCTTTTCTGGCTAATTGTCAACTTCTGAAGTTCTAATTCTCTCTCCTATTTTTTCTCTCTCATTCTTCTCTCTCTCATTCTTCTCTCTCTTTGCTCAGCTAGGAACTTTCTATCTCTCCCTCTCCCTTTCTCTCTCCCTCTTTCTTCTCTCTCTTCCTTTATCTATGAAATCCATTTGACTCATTTGCAACTTGAACTTTTCTAACGCTAATGCACTTGCCTGTTTCTCTGATACATCTATGTGCTTGACTAACTTCATTGCGTATTCTGTTTTCCTTTTGTCCCTGGTTAGCCTCAATTCTAACCTGTTTTCTAATTCGTAAAGTATGGCCTTCATTATTCTTTCTAAAAGTTGTTATCAAATTTAGGAACCATCTTCAACCCTCAGAATCCCTTTAGCAATATTAGGATACATTTCACTAACTTTTAATTTAACCAACTGCAAGTAACCGAAATTGAACAAACATTTCACCTCCTTTTTAAAAAAATTTCGAGGACACTAATCGCGGGTGTTTAAATCTGCTGGGATTCTTTTCTTTCCCAAATCTGTTCAAATCTCAGGTTGGATTTATCAACAACTTGCCTAGCCACGGACCCAAGCTCCCAAAATGTTGCAACCTGGTGATGAATCCTTCTGTTAATTAAACGAAACACCCAGAAATGCCAATCTCACCTCGTAATCTGATAAAGTTTGAGTGACACAGAAATTCTAAATTCTGCCATTTAAAGAAAATGTTATCAATTTATTCTTTAACTCTAAAAGTGGACAGGAAAACAAGAACTACGCACAACACTAATCATTCCCTCGAACAGGTTATTATTTGCTTCCATCTCTATAACAATATAGTGTTCCAATAAAACATTGATTAATATTACAGCAACTCAATGACAAAACCATACAGAGACTGTGGTCTTTCCTGTCCTTCCTTTGGCAAAAATGGTCTCCCTAGGTCGTCTCCTGTCTTTTACTGTGAATATGCTTCACATGGAAAGGTACCTTTGATAGTGAGTGTTTCAAATGGCAGTTCTTCTGTCTGACTTTCAAACTGCCTGCCTTTTTTATTAGCCCACACTGGATCATCTCATTGGTTCGATGTTGGCAAAACAATAAATGCAAGCTCAATTGGCTCTTAGTATCCTGGGGAAAATTTAACCTGATTGGTTAAATCCGTATTAATGTCAAAACAGCTACAGACTCAGGTGTTTATTTTACAATCAAATGTTACACATTTTCAATTTTTCGGTACACACTGGAACTGCTAGTTAACCGTAAGACATCTGCTTGCAAGCTCTCAGTGCAAAACGCCTTTCCCTCTCTTACAGGGATGGTACAGCCTTCAACTTCATATCAATACTCAGTGACATGGCCTCCACAGCCTTTTGTGGCAAGGAATTCCATTGACTCAGTACTGTCTGGCTGAAGAAGTTTCTCCTTATCTCCGTTTCCTTCAGCTCAAACGTCCTCCCAGATATCCCATGCTTCAGCATTTTCGACTCCTGCCCATTCCCAGATTTGAGCCAGTTCACGGTTTGTGGCATGCATTCAGTATCCAGGGACGTCATGGGTAAATATCTCACCATCACACTATCCACCAAACTATCGTCTTTGAAATCTGCCCGACTCTTGCCACTTCAGGAGACCATTTGATCTATTGTTTCTAATATCTGTTCAAATGCTTCATGATAATAAAAATCGTTCATACATTCCACAACAATTTTTTAGCACATTATAATTTAATCAACAATTATTCGATTTTTATTTATCCCTTTATATACACATGTCTCATGTGACTTGGGTGGAGCACACTGGGAACACTGTCCGCCCTTCTGAGCTTTCTCTACCTTTGATCGGCCCCTTGGGAAGCACTTTCTGCTTCTGTGGTCCCATTCTACCTTGGGCAGACCACACTGGGAGCAGTGTGCACTCCACAGACCCCAATTTAAAATTGGACAGACCACACTGGGAGCACTGCGTAATCTATAGGTCCCAAACTACATTAGACAGACCACACTGGTCGCACTGGGTAATCGACAGGTCCTAATTAACTTTGGACAGTCCACACAAGGAGCACTGGGTAATCCACAGGTCACAACCTACATTGGACAGACCACACTGGGAGCACGGGTGGAATCCTTCGGTACCAGTCTACCTGGGGCAGACCACACTGGGACCAAGGTGCACTTCTCATGTTCCAGTCTACTTTAGGCAGACTATACTGGACGCAGTGTGCATTCGTGAGGTCCCAGTCTACCTTGGGCAGACTACACTGGGAGCAGTGTGCACTCTACAGTTCCCAGTCTACCTTGGAAAGACTACACTGGGAGCAGTGTGCACTCTGCAGGTCCCAGTCAACATTGGACAAACGACACCTGGAGCAGTGTGCACTCCTCAGCTCCCAATCTATCTTGGACAGACCACACTGAGGCAACTGTGTAATACTGAAGTCCTAATGTGCACTGAGCAAACCACTGGGAGCACTGTGCAATACTCACCTGCGGATGTATATTGAGCAGACCACACTGGGAGAATTGTGTAATCCTCAGGTCCCAATATACATTGGACCGACTAAAGTGGGAGCACTAGGTAATCCTCAGGTACAAATCTACATTGTACCGAGTACACTGGGAGCACTGGGTAATCATTAGTTACAAATCTATATTGAGAAAACCACATTTGGAGCATTGTGTGATTCTGAGGTCCAAACCTACTTTGAACAGGTCACACTGGGAGCAGTGTGTAATCCTGAAGTCCTGCTCTACATTGGACTGGCCACACCGGGAGCACTGGCGATGCCTCAGGCCATAATCAACATCGTGCAGACCAAATTGGGATGACTGTGCACTCCTCATCTCGTCCAATCTATTGAGTGGTTGTATTCCTCAAGAAGATGTTCTCCAACGGCGGATGTGAAACCAAATAATTTGCAATGTTGGTTTTATGACCATTGCTGCACCAAGTAAGGAGTGCCATAGCACAGGACGCGCCAAACATCACCCAACCCTCAAATGATGTGGTCCCTCTAACACTCTGAGTTTGCTGATCTGGATGTTTGTCACTCAGAAACTTATAGACCGGATGGATCCGCAGCCCCTTGACCCATTGATTTCAGGATAAGGTGAATAAAGCTTACTGTGTTATATAGTGCCTCTCGACAGTCCCTACATTCTGAATCAGATCGAGGTCTTTCTGCATGAATAGGAGAGGGGCAACACCAAAATTCTAAGGGCCCCTTTGAAATGTGGTAGGTCCAATAATCCTCATTGCAGGATCATACTTTATACCCAATGCATTGGCCTCGACCATCACCATCCCTGGAGATGTTCTTTTTTAGTGTAAACTTCCCACTGAATACCATCTTCGTCACACGCTCAACTAAGGAAGATCCACATTTCCTTTCAATCTACTGATTGCAGGACTCACTAACTGCACTGTCCGTTTACGAGGTCAGAGATGTCGCCAGCCATCTGCGTGTGTGTGTCCGTTTGGCTGTGTGCACGTGCATGTGTCTGTGTGTGCGTATATGCATGCACGTGTCTGTGTGCGCGCGCATATGTGTGTTTCTCTGCGTGTGTGAGTGTGTATGTGTGTGTGTATGTGTGTTTGTCTGTGTGTGCATGTGCATGTGTTAGAGAGAGAAACATTATTAATGACAGAATATGAAAAGCTTCTGTCTACCAGTGAACACAAATTTTACTGAAGAGCACAACAGGGAGTGACAAGAGCCCTGTTTTTACTACTTTGAACCCTGTTGTCCATGAAACTCATTACTGCTGGTGGAGGAATGAGTGCAAGAAACGATACTGAATCTGAGCATATCTCTATATTTAACGGGACTTACAGCGATAAAGAAGTGGAGAACATACAACACCCCCATATCCTGTGGTGATATTCAGGTAAATTGAGGTTAAATGTGTGTCTCATCTTGACAAACAATCTTTGTTCAGAAACTCTGAAACACAAGCCTCATGCATATTACCAATTGCATTGTAAAAATTTCCAAAGTGTTTGTTTAATCATCCAGCCGCACTTCAGATCCATCCAGGAGTTTTATGCGGCTGTCGACTATCTGCTGATACTGCTCTTTGAGCAAGCTTACATTTTTCTTGTTTTTTTCAAGAGGTTTGTAAAAAGAAGAGGGTCCAATTTGCCTGTTTGATGGTCTTTGCTAATGGCTCTCAGTTACTTCCCGAAGCAACCGTCATGGAGGATGTTTTTAGGTGTTTTCAAACACTTGTCCAATGAAAGGTGAGTGGCAAGTTCTTCAAGTTCATGGCTGCTTCTGCTTTAGCTTAGGCGTTAGCTGCTGTAAAAATAATTTCAATGCTGATTCTCTCTCTGACAGCTCTCCTGTAAGGACTTGTGTTTGAATTTAACTTCTTGCCAATTGGGTATGTTATGGGAATGTTGCTGGAATTTGTAACTTTATCATTAACTGTGATAGATTAGCTTGTGTTTTCCGATAGGTTAAAATTTCCTATATTCTGTTCTTTTCACTTTCGTGCTTCATTCAGTATTTTGTCAGAAAAATCTGTTTTGTTTAAAAATGTGTGGTTTGACCAGCTGTATCACTCCCTCTTTAAAGACCGCAATTTCCTTCCGACGTGATTGATGACACGCTCCAGCGCATCTCACCCACTTCCTGCAGCTCTGCCCTCAAACACCAACAAGTGCACCATGGAAACAACCCCTTGTCCTCCCCTTCCTACCCACCAGCCTCTGTATTCATCGCATCATCGCCCACCATTTCTGCCACATACAAACGGACCCCAACTCCAGAGATACATTTCCCGCTCCACCCCTAGCCACTTTCCATAAAGTCTGTTCCCTGCGCGATTCCCTTGCCAGTTCTAAGCGCCAACCCACAGACCCCTACTACCACCTTCCCTAGCTACCGGAGGAAATGCATACCTTGCGTCCACACCTGCCCCTCAACTCGTCCAAGGGCCCAAAGAAGCCTTTGGCATCAATCAAAATTTCACCTGCACGTCAATTATGTATCCATTGCTCCTGATGCAGTCTCCTCTACATTGGGGACACAGGGCGCCTATTCGCCGAATGTTTCAGAGAACATATCCAGGACACTCACATCGACAAACCCCACTGTCCCATAAAGAGAGGTCTTTTAGGAAAGCGGCTAGATGCTGTTGTTTGAGTGGGTTGGACAAGTCAGAAAAAGGTGTTAGTGCAACAGGTTTATTTGAAATCACAAGCTTTCTGAGCGCTGCCCCTTCGTTAGGCGAAGCAACGTCAGCTCATGAATACGTGAACTCATCGAGTCAAGTACAATTGGCGTTCTTCAAATAAGAGAACAGCACATTCAACAAAGCGATGCAGCAGATTTGACTGCACAGCTGAGTGAAGGAATAAGAAAGGTTCAAGACTGACATTTCAATGTTTTTGGTGTTTTTTTCCAAGTGGCAAAATGATCCAAGTTTCAGACATCACGGCCAGGACGTCATGTTGCTCCATTATACCCTGGCTGTAGATGTGAAAGAATGTCGTTGACCAAACATCCGCTCTACCCCCACAAATAATGACCTGATAGGCCTCAACATAGATCAACAGAGACAGACCTGCAAGAGTTGAGTTTATTCATTCACAGACGCGGGTGTCACGGGCTGGAACCAATATTCATTGCCTGTCTTTTCCTATCCCTTCAGGAGGTCTGTGCTGAGCTGCCTTCTTGAACAGTTGCAGTCCATATGGTGTTAGGACAGTGCCATTAGTGACGCAGTTCCAAGACACTTCCTCCCGGCACTGAAGGATCACTGATAGATTTCCAAGTTGGAATTGTGAGTAACTTGGAGGGGAACTTATAGGTAGAGACATTCAAATGTATTCGCCATTGTTATCCTCTGAGATCGAAGTGGTCGTGGTTATGAAATGTACTATGTGAGGATCTTTGTGAATTTTTTGCTGCGACTGAGCTTCGGTTGTGTTGGGAATGGATGCTTGTGAATGCTTTTCCCAAACAATTGATTGTTTTGTCCTGAATTCTGTCCAGCTTCTTGTGTGTTATTGGAGCTGCACTCATCCAGGCAACTGGGGAATATTCTATCATACTTCTGACTTATGCCTTTGATGGACAGTGGATTCTCAATTTCTGTCCTGTTCTTGTAGCCCCTCTCTTCATACTGCGAGTTTAGTATATACATGCAGCTGCCGAGCGCAGAGTTGAGGGTAAAATCAGATCATCCGTGACCTTACTGAATGGCGGAGCAATCTGATGATCGTGCTCATACGTTCGAATGGGTAGCTTCCTCTGGCTATCGGAGGAGGCGTTTGAGAGAGATCATTGAGGAAGTATAGATGATCGTCTCCCTCAAAATAAGAGATGTTAACATTTGCTATGCGGTGGTGGAGTGTATCTAGAGGTAAGGTTGTGAGTGAGAGGATCCGGCGGCCAGGGATATCATCTTGTGATAATACCGTGGCTATAGAATGAGTGTTTTATCGTGGTTTCTATTTAGAAATAGATTGAACCGGAGACTAAGAGCTCTTCGTGGTATTGTATATCGTTTTTCCGAACTTTTTTTTATAAATAGCTAGAAAAATAAAAGCAGCCTGCATAGGTGTGGCCGGGTCTCACAGATTAGGATTTCTAGATTTTCTTTAGCTCTTATATTCAGCCGAAGCTGCAAGAGTTTTGAAGAAGTGCAAGAGATCTTTCTCCCTTTCCCGTTTACACCCAGAAGCTGGTGTGTGTCTCCCTGATGGAGACTTTGCATGTGAGGAAATCTGACTTCCAAATGTGCGATTTTGCCAAGGTGTGTTTTTTTTATGGGATATTACTATATCGGAACAGTTCATCAGTAATATTTACTGTATCCAGTACTCTGTTAGATTTTCCAGTGGATTAAAGTAATTCTCAACTCTTCATTCGGTCGTTGTCTTTTTACTGGAGTGTTTGAGCAAATTGTGTTTTGCTTAATGTTGAGTTATTTGACTAATAGATTCGCATCTGGGACATGGCACCTTCCATTTACCGTAAAGTAAGGAAACCATCTTGTTTAGACTGCCATCTTAAACTAGTTAGAGAGGGTCTGGTATGGTTTTGAACATAACAATCCCTTTGGGAGAAGACAAGGAGTTACCCTACATCAGCCCGATGCTAGGTCAGAGAAAAATACATGACTACAAATCCATTGCCCACCATCATTCCTCCAACTACTGGACCGACCCGGCAGCAGTAAAGCATTCTTATCTGTAATGGAACCTTTTCTCACCACATCAGATCTAACCTCTTCAGCAACGTAAGTGACATTAGTTTTCAAATTTGTGACTACTTCTATTTGAAGGTTCTGAAAACGAAATTCCTCTTCTTCCTTAAAATAAAAATCGACAGCATCTGTGGAAGTCAGGAAGATGCTCACAAACTGTGGAAGTTGCAGAAACCTTTCAGTGAGAATTATGCAAACCGCAAGCCAAAGGCAGCATTGATCTTAGAAGGACAATGACTTCAATGTGGACACATTTAAAAATCACCTGAGCTTCCAGAGGAAGTGGTGGAGGCTAGTACAATTCCATCATTTAAAAGGCATCTGGATGTGTACATGAATAGGAAGGGTTTGGAGGAATATGGGCCGTGTGCTCCCAGGCGGGACTAGATTGGGCTGGGATATCTGGTCAGCATGTACGGGTTGAACAAAAAAGTCTATTTCCGTGCTGTACATTTCTTTACTCCATGACTGACTGATCTGGTTATTGTTCAATCGGTGTCTTAGAAATAAAGACGCTTGGTGTGCTTGCCTTCATTGGAAGGGGCAAAGAATACTAGGATAGACAAGGTATGTTGCAACTTCTTAGAACTTTGGTTTGGCCACACTTGAATTATTGCATACACTTCTTTTCACCATACGATTGGAATACTTTGCCGAGGGTACAGAAACGTTTTACGGGGATTTTATCAAGCATTGTGAATTTTAGCTATGAAGGACGTTTTAGCTATGAAGGTGGTGGGGCCTGTTCCTGTGCTGCATTCTTCTTTGCTGATGGAGAAAGGTGGCTAAAGAAATACAAATATAAAAGAGGGCGAGACAAAACGGAGAGAGCGCGATGGAGCGATGGAGAGAAAGGAAGCTCGGGAGCAATGACTGACAGGGAGGCAGGGAGGAAGAAGATATACAGATGACCAGTGGAATCGATGTATAGAGAGAGTGAGGACATTCGGAGACAAGAAGAACTATCGGGAGAGAGTGCACGAGGGAGAGAGTGTGAAGGAGAAAGAAGGAGGAAGTAAGAATGAATGACAGTGAGGAAATAGGAGGGATGTTGCAACAGGAGACCGAGCGAGAGACAGAAGGAGAAAGGTTTCGAACGTGGGTGGGGAATGGGTGGGAGGCCATTACGGAGAGAGTGGTGTCTTCAGAGGGGAAAGCAAGAGCAGGGCTGTTGGAATGCTGCCTCTCTTTCTGGCCCGAGAGTGGGAAGACACATTGGAGAGTGCCAAATAACCAGAGTGGGATGATTGGACAAACAAGTGGTAGCCTTCGAGTTTTAACCCAGCAACAGGTTGATTCATTGCTGCAAATTTGGTTTAAAGCTACAGATTTCTGGATTGAGTAATTAAATTAGTGAATTTTGATTGATTAATTTGGCGCGATTCCGCACAATCTTGGGCTGAAGTCATAGCATACATCGCGGACTCTGTTCAGCAGCTGAGGAGCTGCATCAAGAAGCCCAGTTTTGGCACAAAGTAATGTAGACACATTGACTGACATTCTGAACCATACACCCGGTACCACACAGATTTCACCTTCAATGTTGGCCATGCCAGATTAAAATTGTCCGCAATCACAAACTGTAAGATGTTTTTATTCATGGAATAATAGTTCAGTTTTTGTTTTGTTTGACTCTCTCCATTGCTGTGAGTCCTGAATCTCCTTCTTGCTTTTCTGTTCATTAAACTATTTCTCATGCCAAAAAGAAGATGTGAAGCATAATCAGGAGAGATGCAGCGTTTCGATTAGAATGTGGTGGGGAATCGCAACTGTGACCCAGATCAGAAACTAATTAACAGCGATTGTTCCATCGCAGAACCACAGGGTTTGTGAAATCGATTGAATGGACTTTTGAAATCCAGACTTTGACATCTTCAGTCTTACAGTCTCCCACTTAAAACTCTCTCAGAACCTTTTCCGTCATTTGCTCAGTCAGCACTGAAAGACTTTTCAGCAAAACTGCTTGACCACAGCGTGAGCAAATTCGTTTCTGGAACATACTGCACATGGTCCTCAATTTGGTGTTGGACTGGGGTATACAAAGTTAAGAATCACATAACACCACATTATAGTCTAACAGGTTTATCTCGAAGGACTATCTTTCGGAGCGCTGCCCCTTCATCAGGTAATTGAGGAGAGTAAGATTGTAAGACACAGAATTGATAGCAAAAATTTACAGTGTGATGTAACTGAAATTATATATTGAAAAAGACATGGTTTATTTGTTAAGTCTCTCACCTTTTAGAATGACCATGTTTGTTTTAGTTCATTCAGATGTAAATCGCAAAACCTTTTAAAAAAGTTACATTGTCAAGTGCACTTTAACAATTGGTGTCATGTCAGCGCAGATAAGGTATTAAAGGTATTAACTTCCTGTGAGGCTGTCTGTGCCACAAGGCTCAGACCGATTCTAATCTAAAGAACTGGTTTGCAGTATCTTACATACATTCATGCAGTTTTTGTGTAAAGTAACATGTAATTCTGCAAGCACAAATTCAACCCCACAAACTGATATGTGTATGTGTGCATGTGGGTCTGTATGGGGTGGGGTGGGGTGGGATAGAGTGGTGTGGTTATGACTGTCTGTGAGAGAGTGCGTGCATGTGTGTGAGTGTGAGTGAAAAGGAGTTTAAGAGGGTGTGTGTGAAAGTGCATGTGTATGAGAAAGTGTGTGTGTCTGTGTGTGTGTCTGTGTTTGGATGGAGGTTTGCTCGCTGATCTGAAAGGTTCGTTTCCAGACGTTTCTTTTCCTTACTAGGTAACATCTTCAGTGGACCTCAGGCGAAGCAATGATGAAAATTCCTGTTTCCTATTTACATGTTTGGGTTTTTCTTGGATTGGTGATGTATTTCCTGTAGTGATGTTATTTCCCGTGTCAAACTAACTTCCTGTTCCTTTTGTCAGGGGGAGGTAGATGGGGCCTAACTCGATGTTTTGTTGATAGAGTTCAGGTTGGAATGCCATGCTTCTCAGAATTCTTGTGCGTGTCTTTGTTTGGCTTGTCCTAGGATGGATGTATTATCCAAGTCTCTCTACTATCCTCACATACGTATGAGGAAGGACATCACGTCGACTGGGATACCGATACACCCATATACACACATAGACACACACAGGCACACACGCACACACACAGACATACACGCACACACACATGCACATACAGACACATGCACGCACACACAGACGCACCCATGCACACATACACACAGATTAATGCGCACACAAAGTCACACACAGATACACGCACACAGACACAGACACAGACACACGCACACATAGACACATGCAAAGCACACATCCTCACACATATGCACCCCACACACAGATACCCGCGGGCACACACACATACACAGACAGGCACAGGCACACACATAGACACAAAAAGATGCAGACATCCACACAGGCACAAACAGACACACGCGCACACACAGGCACACGGACACACAGAGACACACAGACACACGCACACACACCCACACAAACACAGACACATGCACATACGCAGACACAGGCACACACACCGACCCACATTCACATCACACGCTGATACATACACACAGAGAGACACACACACTCTCACACACACAGAGATATGCACACAGTCCCACACACACACATGCGCACACACAGATACAGACACACAAGCACATACACAATCACACACAAGCACACACAGACACACATATGCACACATGCACACTGACACACACAGGCAGACAGACTGACACACAGACACACGCACGCTCACTCACGCACACACAAACAAACACACAAACACAGGCACACACAGAGACACATTCACACACACTCACACACACGGACCCTCTCTCATACACTCACACACAGCCACACACAGACAGACACAGTTACGCATAAACACAAACTCACAGACCCTCTCTCATATACTCACACAATTACTCCCACACACAACATTTGACAGGCTGAAACCCTTTTGCGTTCACACTCACATTCATACACAAACCCTCTAAAACCACTCATAACCACAGCACTCCACTCCACCCCACACACACCCACATGCACGCATACGCATTTTACTTTGCCAAAAAACTGCATGAATCCATTGAAGTTTCCATAAATCCCTGTTTTTAGATTAGAATCAATCTGACCATTGTGGCACAGACAGCATCACAGCAATTTCACACCTTCAATATATTGTCTGTGATGACATGACTCCAATTGTTAAAGTGCGCCTGAGAACTTAACTTCTACAAAAAGTTTTGCGATTTACATGTGAAAAAACGGAAAGCAACATGGTTACAAATCAGACAGCACCAGGTTGTAATCCAACAAGTTTAATTGGAAGCACTGGCGTTCGTAGCGCCGATCCTTCATCAGGTGGTTGTGAAGGAGCAGCGTTCTGAAAGCGAGTGCTTTCAATTCAACCTGTTGGATTATAACCTGGTGTTGACTGATTTGTAACTTTGTGCACCCCAGTCCAACACCAACATTTCCAAATCATGGATGCCAACATGGTCATTCTAAAAGATGAGAGACTTAACAAACAATCCAGGTATTCTTCAATTTATAATTTCAGTCACATCACACCTTTACTTTGGCTGCAAATTCTGTCTTACAATCTTATTCTCCACAATCACCTGATGAAGGAGTAGTACTCCGAAAGCTAGTGCTTCTAATTAATCCTGTTGGACTTTAAACTGGTGTTTATGTGAATCTTATCTTTAACTGTCAGCAAACACAACGAATGACAAAACAGAACCTAAAAGGAAACAAATCCTGAGATTGCGAAAAAGAGAGAATTGCAATTCAGACGACGCAGGTCTAAACTCTCGCTGCGTATCACATAGAGAAAGAGGTGTATTTCCATAGTTAACGTCTGTTTACAATTACCAGAGTATTGTTCGCGCCCTTTGTTCCGAATAAAATCCCTAAATGACCTTATTGCAGACGAGTAACGTGGCATTTCTTGGAAACGTGCTGCCTGTCAGAAGTTTCTTTCCTCGGTCTATCCTCACTGACTGTCTTTGTGAATGCAACTGATGTGCTTCTGAACTGTGTGTCTCAGAACTGCTTTCATGACCTGAACAATAAAGACATGGAAATCATGTTGCATGAGTGTAAGATCAAAACAAAGATGAATGATCTCACTGCAACACAGTCGGATCATTCTCTGTGCTACAGAATGCGACAGAAAATTCGACAGACTTTGCAGCATGTGTGGAGAGATATTAATGTTTCATGTTCAGTGACCTTTCTTCAACATACTTCTGATTAAGGAATTGGATGTCAATGATCCGAAAGTGGGAAGTCGGGAGCTGGGATTGGGGGGTGTGTGTGAGGAGGGCGGAGTAGTGGCAGATAGAGTTTAATCCAGGCAAATGTGAAGTGATGAATTTTGGGAAGTCTAATTCTGCAGCGAATTTTACAATGCACGGAAGAGCCTTGGGAAAGGTTGATGAGTAGATAGATCTGGTAGTTCAGATTGAAGGTTGCTGTACAGGTGGATAGAGTTGTCAAAAAATCATGTGATATGCTTGTTTTCATCAGATGGCGTATCGAGTATAAGAGCTGGCAGGTCTTGTTAAAGTTGTACACGACGCTGGTTTGACCGCGTTTAGAATACTCTTTACATTTCTGGTCGCCACATTACCAAAATGATGTTGATGCTTTGGAGTGGCTGCAGAAAGGTTTTCGAGGACGTTGCCTGGCATTGAAGGTGCTCGCTATGAAGAGAAGTTCAGTTGGTTTAGTTTGTTTTCATGAGAAAAAAGGATATTGAGGGAACCTGACTGAGGGCTATAAAATCATGAAGCATATTGTCAGGGTGGATAGATAAGCTTTTTCCCAGGGTGAAGGATTCAATGACGAGAGGTCACGCTTTCAAGTGAGAGTTGAAAAGTTTAAGGGGGATACACGCGGCAAGTACTTTACACAGAGTGTGGTGGTTGCCTGGAACACGTTGCCAGCAGAGGTGGTAGAGGCATGCACGATAGATTTATTTAAGATGCGTTTGGACAGATGCATGAGTAGGTGGGGAGCATATGCTTAGTAATTGGGCGACAGTTTTAGAGAGTAGACTTGGATCGGCTCAGGCTGAGAGTGCTGAAGGTCCTGTTCCTGAAGTGTAATTTTTCTTTGTTCTTTGTTCTTTGAATTAAGGACCGACATCAAATGGACATTTTAATACCGTGTTGCAAAAAAGACTCATTTAATACATTGTGATATCATTTATTTCACAACTTACACAGATAAAACGCATTAAATTACTCAAACCTTTTAGAAAATGCTAGGGCTGTTTTTCTCCTCCTTAATGTGCCAGACGTGTTGATTTTGTCCATTATTTTATATTTTCATAATGTTACTGAAGATGCTGATGCACAAATCATGATTTGCGAGAGATTGCTATTTGATTGAACACGATACCCCAATTGAAACAAACATTCAAGAGCAAAGAAGTGACGTGGAACATCGATGGGCTGTGTGTGGATTGTTGCCTCTACCGAACTTCCGTGGTGTGAAAACAGTCCTGTCATGTTTATCTTTGGTACACTCTCTCTCATAATGTGACCATATCGTGCAATATTCTGGTCTCGTGCCTGAGAGAATTGTCAATACATGTGGATATACCATATTGTAGTTTATGATTAAATGGCATCACGTAGACGTTGTCCAGTTCAATGGCTGCAATGGAATCCTCTGTTTTTCATACAGATTATCCAAATTACAAACATCAGGTTATCTTAGGTTTTTGAATGCAGGACGTGCTGTCTTTACTGAACGAGGTTGTCTTTACTGAATGAGCAAATGGGAAAACAGAAAACAATATCCACAGCAAAGCTGCTCTGATAAGGCCAATATACGTGAATGGAGAAATGAATCTGGTTTCGTTTTTAACAGAACAAGGATGTTTTCAGATTGAGAAGGAAGTGAAAGTAAAACATTGTTGGCTAAACCATTTTAAGCTTACCTCCAAATAAATACCCATGGAGATTTTGCCATATTTTTAAATTCTGCTCTTAATTTGCTCTGTGTCGCTGCATAAATACAAGGTTTTAGAAAGCAACTAAAATACTTCAAGATACCTCCCACTTCACTGGCGATAAATTCTGGGTTCGTGAACTTGCCTCGATAATAAACGGTGCTTGTTATTTTGGTAAGGCCTAACCTCACGGCATTTGTCAGCCAGAGCAAAAGAAAACTAACTGATATTGAGAATAATAAAATGATGGACTTCCTGCGGTTCTCCATTTCTGAGTCACTTTGATTCCCTACCTTGGAGCTCTGGAGTTCAGTGCGGCTTCGATTCGCCAGTACAATACGTTGGACGGTTAATGAATTACATAAAACAATGAGAGCGAAGGGAATCCAAATGACGCAGGCGCTGTAAAACCAGACATATCCTACACCTGCAGAAGAGGAAAAAAATGCTGCCCGTGGCCGGCAGCCCCACTGCACATTGTTAATAATTTTCTCATGTCAAAAACAAACAAAACTGGTATTTCCTTCAGTACGATCACTACCAGGATAGTAATTACCAGAGTGACTGCAGGTCTTTTTGTGCAATACTTTGTCTGAAATTTGTGGCGGCAGATCACGACAAATCGGTCAAACGTGAAAGAAACTGGTAAATCGGGAGTGACAGCAAACATGTACATAATGACTCTGCAAACAGGATTATGAGACAGGAATGACAAAGGAAAGTGGTAACTGCAGATGAGATAACGTGTTGTTGATCAGGACCAGTAGATCTGTTATTGCCGTGGGTAGAATGTACACAGTGATACACTTGGAAAGACCATATTTCTTCGTGAAAGATTCCAAATTGTGCCCAAGTTCGCTGTGGAACAGAAAGGAAAACCACCAGTGAATAATACATCAGTGCCTGATTTCTATAAATTCATTGTTATGAAACATTGGCAGGAAAGAAATTGGTCACTTGACTCATTATACGAATGTACAGAAAGAAAGATGACAAGCTTCAACACAAAAAGATTATAATGGCTCTTCAGGCTGTCTTTTCAGACGGGGGCAGTGCCCGAACCCCCTGGAGAAAGAAACACTGGGTCAAGTTCCGCCAGCTTCAGACGTTTCGCAACAAACTACGAACAAGTTGATTCAAAAGAAAAAGGTTTTAAATATGTCAACTCACCAACTCACCAGGAATCACGACTGTTGCAAGTAGCGCAGAATTGCATTTTGTCCGAGAGGGAGTGGTTATTGGAGAAACTGTAGTACTCTGAGTAGCCACAGCCGTGGCAATATAAGTGAATCTATATTTATACATGCAGCAATCCTTCGGGGAATTGTTCACTTACATTAATCACAGTAATTTAACAAATAAAGTTGGGGAAGCCGTTTTTGGCTGAAAGAGTAGATTAAAAGAAACAAGAATTTCAAATGGGAAAAATATGTCTGGTTTCTACCGACAGAAGTAGCAATGGGAGGTTTTCTCATGTGAATTACTCTTGTCAATATCTGTAGCTCATTTCTGGTGTGCAAAATCCATCTGATAATACATCATGTCCCTTGAAACTGTTTCAGGCCGAAACACTCTGAGCTCGCAAATTCTTCCGTTTCCTGGAGCTTGAGAATCTCCAATTTAGTTTGTCGTTCTTATTCGACCTCCTAAATTTGCCCTGTCCCTACATTCTCGAGGCCAAGTCGGTCTCAGTATTTTCAGAAAGCTGGGGTTATTCCGATTCTCTGCGCTATATCGCCCTCTTGTGTGCATCAGGAACACTTGCATCTGTCTTCATCAAACCTTTTCTGTTTTGTCCATGCCAATAAACTGACAACTCAGTCCTTGAGATACTGGCTGACTCACTGCCACAGATAGTTACTCAGGGCCAAAAGATTGCAATCAGCCATAATACGTAAGTGAATGTATTTTGCGGTTTTGATTTGCATTTTGTTTATAATCACAGCTTCCCTGTCTCACTTATCACTTTGCCTTTTCATTGCAGCTTCCCAGACAAAATGCTTAGAATTAGCAGTTGTTCCAGCTGGCTTTACAATGCTTTCATAAACTGTGATTTTTCGAAGATATCTCTGCTTTCTGAATCTGCACCACCCTTCGTGCAGGGCAGTCTGTTCCATAGAAGGGTTCACGACTTCAATTAGTGAATTCATTGCAAGAGTTTCCCACACTAAATTGGATGCTAGCTCACAGCCTGACTGGTCGGATAAGTTTCGAGGGAGAATCAAATCGATGGTCATGGGAGTTCATTCACAGAAATATGCACTGAGAGAGGTTTCTGTCACTGTATTCACTGCGAAAAGATGTGTATTATCTCACACAGCAAACACCACCTACCTCATCTATCACTGAACTGGCTGATTGCACAATTCTTTCCTGATTGGTATACAGTATTTTCTCTCAACCATGTATTTTATTGCACAAGTTAACAAGTTATGTTCATAAAATGTCCATCAAATGCAAGAACGAAATATTTGTGTACTAATCATTCATCTTTTAAGTATTATCAAGGCACTTAATACTTTCACTCATGAGAAACTATTAAAAAGAGCGTAGTGGTTCAGTTTGTTTACCAGCATTATGCGTCCAACAGCTGTTTCATAGCCAGGCTTCCAGTGCTGCCGTGTTTGCATGTCTTCTGCATCTTCCTGTATGGCTCACTTCCATTATTCGCATGATACAGTGGCTGTCTGCGAATTGTATGCATTCACCTGAAGAGTCATTCGTGTATTATGGACTAGGCCAGACGCTCTCAAATTATTTCAAAAATGTAGCCTCGACCCTGTGGATTTTCAACGAGTGATGCAGCTGGCCCAACCGCTTTAGTTAAAACAAGAAAGAAGTTATTTGCAAGATTATCAAACGTTCGACAAATAAAAGAGCACAGAATGCAGAATACCTTAAACAATCTGTAAACGGATCAGATGATCCCAATTAAATGAAGCTGTTCCAAATACCTGCAGCAGTCCTTATAAACACGCATTTGCAAAACAAAGGAAAACATGAAAGACAGGTTTTTCACGACTGAAGTTTGGAGAGAGGGAGGATCAGCAACGGTCTGCCCCTATCGTTAAAAAAAACAAACAAACCACAGGACCGCTGAGCTTGGAGAACTGCCCACTCCGCTTTCATTGGGCAAGTATACCTTATTCAACTTGACTGCCTCTAGTCTGAGGAAGTATGTTAGCTGGAAACAAATTTGCCCTAAACCCTCTAAACAGAGATAACTTGGAACATATATAATTGCCACCCCTCTGAGAAAAAAAAACAAGGACAACATAACCTTGTCGATGGACGAGCATCATCGAACATGTTTTACTGCAATGGATCCTGATGGACCGGGACACCTGTATTCGAACCAATCCTCTCCCTATCCCACAAACTATTTGACCGACTTGCAATCGTCGGCCTGGAATACTCCCTCTGAAAATGACCTGTTCGTTGTGATCTGTCGACATCACATTGGTCGCCTCAATTTCTCTGTTCCCATTTCTGCATTGCAGCCTAAATCCCTCTGAACTGGCTGCACTCTGTGCTTCCAGATCCAACTCTGACATTGTTATTAAGAATGTCACGAAGGGTTATGCTGCTGTTGGTTGGCCTACTGAACAAACATTACAGCTACTCAGCGCAAGCTTTTGGGTCGTTCCTGTCTTCTCCACGGGGTGCGTGACTCAACCGTGGATGATCAGAACATAGTTTCCACAATGGTCACTAACTTTCTTTCATCCTGTGATCTCCTGTCCACTGCCTCCACGCTCATAGTCTCCCAACCCTGCAAAAACGGTGTCGGCCTTCTTTCCAAAATACACAAACAGGTACTCTCCGGCACATCTGCAGTTTCTGTCCAGTCTTGCCCCGTAGAACATATCTGTTCCAAAATCGATTCAACGTTTGTCTCCTCTTCTTCGGTTCATTCCGACGTGCATCTTCTATTTCTCTGATGCTTTACTCCAGTTCCCGATCTCCAGCCAGCTTCTTTTTACAGCGGGGCATGCAATGTATTTACATGTCAACCCCCAGTCTTGGTCAGCCTGCAGTGGGAAGAATTAGACTGGAAAGAGGACAGAAAAGAATTACAATAATGTTGCCTGGTCTCAAGTGTCTGAGTTTTAGGAAGGGATGTAGGGACAATCTCAGAGGTATTTTTTTATTTCTTCAGTGCTTAGGATAATGAGAGGGGATCTTATAGAAATGTATAATATCTCGAAAGGCACGGATAGTGCAAATACACCTGGGCTTTTTCCCAGCGTCGCAGAATCGCGGACGAGAGAGCATCAGTTTAAGTTTGAGTAACAAACAATAAAAGGGAACCTGAAGTACAACTTGGTTGCACAAAGGGAGGTATGCACAGGAATGAGCTACCAGCAGAGATGGGGCAGGCGGATACAGTACCAACATTTAAAAGGCATTTGGAAAATTACTTGGATAAGACAGGTTTGGAGGGATTTTGGGTCAAGTGCAGATAAAAAGGATTTGGCGTTGATGGACACTTTGTTCAGCAAGGACTAATTTGCCATAAAGCGTCTGTCTCCATGCTGTAGGAATCTATGACTCTTTGAGAAGCAGTACCGTGACCTAATACTAATTCTTCAACACGATTTATTCAGAGGAACGTATAAGACTTATGCTACATTCACAGCAATAGTTACAGTCCTAGTGAATCACTAACAGCTGACAAAGGTGAAATGTTTTTTTACTTCGAATCTCGTCCGTCGTTCAGCAATATCAGAACTGAGTTCTGAGCTCCACTTCCCTGCCTGCAGCCCGTCATTATTGAGACTTTAATAGAACAGAACTGGATCCATCTCAACTTTGAATGACCTAAAATTCACAGAGTTTCCACCACCCCATGAACAAGCAGTTCCCAAACTCGAACAACTTTTAAGGAGAAATAAATGCTCCTAAACGGAATCTTAATAAAATGACTACCTGGAGTCATCCAACAGAACTAAATTAGACTGTTTACATCCATGTTCGCAATACTGTTACACTGCATACTTCAATGACCCCCAATAGTGAACTGAGTAGTTCATTACCAGGATTTTTGAATCACCATTCAGACATGCAATTGGCCATAGTTAATGTGAACGTGGATGTGTTTGATAGTCTCCACGTCTTCCTTCAAAAGTTAACGTGGATACAGAGGGATACTGTCACATCCAGTAATGTATCATGCACTCATTCCTGTTCCAAAAGTGTTTATCCATCTCACTGTGTCTCTGAGGGACTCGATAGAGGAAGTGGAGAACATTGCTCTTGCTGCGAATCGACCTTGTGCTTGTCCAGCCGATCGAGACAAAGATTTTTATTTCTGGTTCCAGCATCTCTGTGAAAACTAACCGCAGGTGAGGGATGTACTGTTTTTCTCTTGAATTTTGATTGATTTGCTAAACTTAAATCAATCAGTTGCAGCTGAACGCACTCCACTCCGATCGAAGTGATTATTTGTTACCTCACTTTGGAGTCTTTCCGATGAAGTACTCAATGTAATTTTTGAAGATATCCATTGTTAAATGGTATCAGCCAAGGAGCTGCTCTAATTTGTCTCATTCAAATGTCGAACATGGAAAGGTTTTCAAATCTCACTTTGACTCGCCTCTTCAGATCTTTGCAACCACCACCAACCGCGCTGCGCCCCCAAATAAAACAACTCCAGATACCCATTTCCCTCTATTTGTGATGAATTCCAAGAGATAACAGTGCCCCCATTGTTGGGAGTGTCTTCAGCTGACTGGGTTAAAATCTTTGGAACACCATCTGTGAACAGTGTCAACTCCCTTTTTTTAGACAGACTTTATAAAAATACTTCATGGATGTATCTTTTAATCACTCGTCTAGCTCTTTTCCTTTCTCAGCACTAAGATCTCCTTTGTGTTCCCAAGCTGCATCATGGAATATAGACCTTCAGAATCGAATTGCAGTTGCGTTATCCTGATGTTCACAATTTTTTTGTTGCCAAGAAAGGGTAGATCAAGCCCCTTTGGAGGAATGTGTTTGCGGAGGAGGAAATTAAATCCGGCATCCTGCGGTAAGAAGGGGAATCGCTCTTAGAACATAGAACATAGAACATAGAACAATACAGCACAGAACAGGCCCTTCAGCCCACGATGTTGTGCCGAACTTCTAACCTAGATAACCATGTAGCTATCCAAATGCCGCTTAAAGGTCGCCAATGATTCTGACTCTACCACTCCCACGGGCAGCGCATTCCATGCCCCCACCACTCTCTGGGTAAAGAACCCACCCCTGACATCTCCCCTATACCTTCCACCCTTCACCTTAAATTTATGTCCCCTTGTAACACTCTGTTGTACCCGGGAAAAAGTTTCTGACTGTCTACTCTATCTATTCATCTGATCATCTTATAAACCTCTATCAAGTCACCCCTAATCCTTCGCCGTTCCGACGAGAAAAGGCCGAGAACACTCAACCTATCCTCGTACGACCGACTCTCCATTCCAGGCAACATCCTGGTAAATCTTCTCTGCACCCTCTCCAAAGCTTCCACATCTTTCCTAAAGTGAGGCGACCAGAACTGCACACAGTACTACAACTGTGGCCTAACCAAAGTCCTGTACAGCTGCAACATCACTTCACGACTCTTGAATTCAATCCCTCTGCTAATGAACGACAATACTCCATAGGCCTTCTTACAAACTCTATCCACCTGAGTGGCAACCTTCAAAGATCTATGTACATAGACCCCAAGATCCCTCTGTTCCTCCACCTGACTAAGAACCCTACCATTAACCCTGTATTCCGCATTCTTATTTGTTCTTCCAAAATGGACAACCTCACACTTGGCAGGGTTGAACTCCATCTGCCACTCCTCAGCCCAGCTCTGCATCATATCTAAAAGCTGCATCATATCTTCATTCCAAAAGCTGTGTTGACCGGAGTCAAGACTCGATGGATTCCGCACAATTCAACCCTCCCAGACAGAGGGGAGAGGGCTCAAGGATGCTGCTTGACAGAAAGACGAATGTTCAGTAACCTTAACCATTCAGCTGTGTCCCAAAGCACGCACTGCTCCAAATGTTTCCCGAGTGGTTTTCGTCTCTATTGTTCATGACCAATCAAAGCTATGGCTCCACAACAACAGCCATCATTCACTTGTTCAGCAGGGTCTGCACTCTGAGACAAGGGACCCCTGCGTGTGCTGTTCATGCGGAATTGAAAGGTCGTTTCCATTCACATCCATTGGCGCAATGTGGCCGTGCATAATCTTTGTGTGTCCTGGCTAATCTCCATGAATTTTATGCCTTACAAAATCGAATTCAAACCTTCACTTCGTTTCAAATTTGCTATTGTATGGATGAATGATATACGAACAGAGTGTGTCATAACATGCCACTCGCAGAGTGTGGCTGTCAAGCTTCCACAAATGAGGCAACATTCACTACAGGCACTCAAGTTTCATCAACCAGAGTACATGTAGTGCTTTTGACAACTTTCCGTGTTTCTTTCAGGTGACGTGCAATATGTAGGCACTGAACGGCATCAGTGGAAGAGATTACTCTACCATGAACATATTGTTGATTGTGGGGTTTTACAGTGCACCCACCTGTTCTACTGTTCCTCCAGTTTAACAGCTCACCAGTAATTCGCTGTTATCCCAAGACACAGGAGGAATGTTTCCCTTTTAACCTTCGTTTCCCTGGTCTTAATTTTCTTGCTTCTTCTGACCACCCCATTCATTCCTTCATCATCTGTTGTGCCTCTCTTTCTCTCCGTGCCGATCGC
Organism: Chiloscyllium punctatum; assembly: GCF_047496795.1. Taxonomy (NCBI): domain Eukaryota; kingdom Metazoa; phylum Chordata; class Chondrichthyes; order Orectolobiformes; family Hemiscylliidae; genus Chiloscyllium; species Chiloscyllium punctatum. The sequence goes on along the minus strand of NC_092789.1, from coordinate 3,005,656 downwards.
TAACTCTCTCTCTCTCTCTCTATGATCACAGCACTTTCATTAAACCTCTCTCCCTGACTTCTTATATCTCCTTCCCCACCTTTCCTCTCTTAATTTTCATTATATCTTTCGTACTGCATTCTGTGCTCTCCTGAAGTTTCACAAGTTCCTTTGTCCCATTGACTGCCCATTGATAAGGTGAGAGTAAACTGTTTATTTTTAAATCAATCAATAGATATATAGTGCAGGTACAGAGGGAATTCCAGATTTTTGACCCAGTGACACTGAAGGAATGTTAAAATATTTCCAAATCAGGGCAGTTAAGTGGCTTGGAAGGGAACTTCCAGGTGGTAGTGTTCCCATGTATATCCTGTCCTTATCCTTGCACATACTCGTCGGAAGATGCTTTCGAAGCACATTAACAACATTTCCGGACGGTATCTTTTAGAATAGTAGACAGAAAGCGGTGGATACAAGTGAATGCGGACCCAAAGCATTCCGTCTGTTTTTCCTATATAGCTGGTGCCAAAGATTTATAGTTTCTTTCTTCCATATCAATTTACCTTTGAGTTCATCTTGGATCAAGAGGCACGGTTTCAATGAGACTTGCAGTTGTAGTGTCCATCAGGTAGTCAACTGTACTCTGAATGGTGTGGAGGTTCTTGAGTTTTAATGGAGCTGCACTTATGCTCGACACGTCGATTCTCCTGGTCTTCGGATGCTGCGAGACTGGCTGTGCTTTTCCAGCACCACACTCCCGAAATTGATCTTCGTATCTGCAGTTCTCACTTTCTCCCAGGTTTTGGAGGTCAGGTAAGTCGCAGACTGCAGAGCTCTCAGCCACTGACGTGCTCTTCGTCGCATAGTACGAATTTGGTGAATTATGTTCAGTTTCTGGTTAATGGCAACTCCTTAGACGTTAGCAGTCAGGGTATTCAATGATGTCAATGCTATTGACCAATGAGGGGGGCGTCGCTCTTGAGATTTTATCCCAATAGCCATTTCTAGAATATTAATAATTATGAATTTGAGATGATCATTAGCACCAAGGACTGATGGTTAGATTCTCACAAAGGTAACCCCGAATTTGTTGATATAGCGATAAGAATGTGATTGAATGCCAATGAGTCAACGTTAATTCCCTCTTAATGGTAATGGCCAGCATATTGATAGTTGGGTGGGATGGCGTTCAGTGAGGGCAACACCATATTATTTCAAAGGGCGGTGTTAGGTGAGTCTAACACTGGAAATGGTCATTTCCTGGCGTTTCTGTGGCACAGAAGGTCCTTGCCAGTTTTCAGCCAAAGTTTCTCATGTAAAGTCATTGCTGGTTTTCCAGTATAGCCTCTGAAGTGAATCTCTCCTGTCGCCAGTCACCATCCTGTCTGTTCCCCTTCAGTAAAATTACAAAGGATGAGCTGGTGTTGAATATGAACCAATAGCTCTTTACGGAACAAATGCATAAGCTCTCAAGTTTTATGTGTCCAATGTCATGAGCTTAATCCATCACATATTGTGAAACGTTATGAGTACTTGCGGGGAGAAAAAAACAGACATGCACACGCATACTCTTTCCCAGTCGAATGTACACTCAGACACAAAGGTGCACGCACAGCAAAAGAATCAGAGGAAAATTGAGAGACAGACAGGATGGAGGCACGTAACGGGTTAAGTCAACGAAGGCAGTGGATAGAGAAAGAGAGATATTGAGGATTGGACGAGAGGAGAGTGGAGGAATTGCGAAAGAGCGGGATGAATATGCAGAAAAAAACTGAATAAATGCTAAAAATCACACAATATCAGTATTGAAATCCATCATAATTAGTTGGAAACACTAGGTTTCTGAGCATTTCTGCTTCATCAGCTGCTTGTGGGGTATAAGATCATAAGACGTAAAATTTATACCAAATGATTAAAGCGTGATATTACTGGAACTATATGTAGATTTATGTACTCATGCGATTCAGCCAACGTTCTGTCTCTCATACACGGCAGGCGAGAATCTTCTGAGGCATGGTACATTAGAGGGACTGAGCAGAGGCTATAGCAACAGATGAATGGGCACTGCAGGACAATCAACAAACACGAGTGTTCCCTCCAAGTCGGAGAACATTTCAGTGGTCCAGGACATTCGACCTGAGATGTTCGGGTGACCGTCCTCCGAGACGGACTTTGGGACAGGCAACAATGCAAAGTGGCAGAGCCGAGGCTGATAGCGAAGTTCTGTACCAATGGGGATAGCCGAGATCAAGACCTTATGTTCATTTCAGACTAACACTCACACAGACACACACACACAGACACACACATATTCCTGCAGACATACCCATGCACTGACTCAGAGCGTCTCTCCCACACAAACATTCTCTCTCAGATGCTCAGACATGAACTCCCATGCTGCCAGGCACACTCTGATGGACAATTGCACATACACTCACACAGATGCACACACTCTCCCAAAGACAGTATTAACCTCACGCCCCCCCCCCCCCCACCACCACCACCACCACCACCACCATCACATTCTCACGCACAGATGCATGCTCGCAAACATATAAAGTTGTGGGGTGAATTTGTGCTTGCCGAATTATACATTTTTATGCTCCTCTTGTGTGGTGCAGTTCAGCATTGCAACACTGCGATAATCGATTCAGGACATCATCATTCAAAAGACCCAGGAGCTGAGTTGGTCAGAACCAAACATGTTCGCAATAAGATCAGGGAGCCCCTTTTCGTTGGCCTGAGCATCTCGAAATGTTGAATGTGTGATCAGTTTCAGAATTTTACAATACCACATGAGATGGGGTGCTGACATGCAATTACTCCCCTCACGGTACCCGGATACTGTTATCTCACCCCGGCCAAGCAGAGAGGAAGGGCCAGTAGTGTATTCTGCCGAAACTTTCGTTGAGGAGAGAGCAGAAAAGGCATCTTTGGTGTGAGAAATTTGAGAGCCTCACTTAGTTAATTAATATCTCATACAATCTGGATATGCTTCATCTTAATAACTCGGCCCTTTAGAGCCTACATCCGAATTTCACAACCTTCTTCACCGGAACAAACTGCTGATCATGATCTTCATTCCTGCACAGGGCACCAGAAAGATGTCTATACGATGAATTGGACAATGCACGTGTTCCGATCTGCGAGTGATCTGGAAATGCATGTGACCACAGGAGCAGAGATGAGACATTCATCCCATCAAGGATGCTCAGCCATTCAATGTGCTGTGGCTGATCTGATCATCCCTGACTCCAGTTTCCTCCTTTTGCCCCTTAACATACAATTCACTTCCTTATTAAAGAGCGACCTCTGCAGGTCAGCCTTGACTATACTGACTGACCCAACCTCAAACGCTCGTACGGATTAGGGATTCCACAGATTCACGCCCCTCAGACAAAGCCCCTCCAACAGACAGGTACATGTTCAACACTGACTCTTCGATAGTGCTCTCTCCATCAATACTCAGCCTCTGACAGATTGGCACTCCCACAGCACTGACCCTTTGACAGTGCGCCACTCTATCAGCAATGACCCGCCCACGATGCCGACCTCCCTCAGTGCTGACATGCTGGCAGTGCGACACTCGTTCAGCGCTCTCCCTCCAACAGTGAGGAACTTCCTCAGTGTTGACCCTACGACAGTGAGTTGTTGCCTCAGCTCTGACTCTCTGAGAGCGCAGCACTCCCTCAACAATGACCATCTGACAGTGTGTCACTCCCTCAGAACTGACCCTCTGACAGTGTGTAGATAACATCAACAGTGACTTTCTGACAATATGTCACTGCCTCAGAACTACCCTTTCTCATTGTAGCGCTGTTGCGGCACTGTCTCTCTGACAATGGCACTCCCTCATTCCTGACACTACAACAATGCAACACTCCCTCAGCACAAACACTCTGGCAGAGCCTACTTTTTCAGGAACGAACTTCTGACGATGCCCACATCCTCAGCATTGAGCTTGCAATAGTAACTTCTTTCTCACCAAGCACCCTCCGACACTGTCATTTCAGTGAGCAATGACCCACTGATAGAATCCACATCATCTGCACCAACACTGTAACAGTGCCTCTCCCGCAGTGTCAGATATTTTAGCCATATGAAGCCGTAGTTAGAGTGCACAATTTTAGCAAAACCACATTATGTTTACACAACACTGATAATGCTATCTCTCGGACACACTATGCTTTAAGACTATTTTTTCCGAAAGGATGTAGCCCTACAGATCATTCGGTTCCAGAACCTCCTATATTCTTTCTCCACTTTATAATATAGCGTTACCCTATTCTTCCTGCAAAAATTCACAACCTCATATTTCGCCACATTATATTGCAACTTCCATTTTTTTCACATCTTGTGCAAAACGTGCCGAACCACCTCTCCTCTTATGGACAGGACATCTCTTGACATCGTGATGAGCGTGTCTTTCGAATTGGGGCTGAATAAACCAAGCAATGTGGCTGCTTGAACCTTGGACTTTGGCACTGAGCGATAACACAGTGATTGTAACTGAAAAGAAGAAACAAGATAACAATGTACACATTTCTATTCACTGATCTCCCCTGCCCCCATCATTCACCCACACCGCCAAATGCGCCCAGTCAGTGTGGGAACATCCTGTTCCCAGATAGAAATAAGAGACAGGCAGGACGCACTGATCAATGCATTGGGCTTTATCCTGATCTTTTCGAAAACAGTGTGTCAGAATGGTATCATTGCCACGGAATTGAGCAGAACTCAAATCTTAGATTTGGCAGCGAGCATCAGTCGGACCTCAGTCATGCCTCGCTCTGCGATACTCTGTTTTCTCCTACTCCGTTTAAAAAAAAGAAGAGCATGCCCAAGATGCATAACCCTTTCAGTGTCGTCTCAGTGCCGCTGCAGTTGGTATGCGTACAAGTTGCCCCAAAACGTTTGCATCCGTTGTGGAAACCTGAAAAATAGAAAACACGTATTCATTATTGTCAACAGTCTGTGCTTCAAGCTGGACCAAAGCAAGAATAATGAAGAGCACAGTGCAGTGTAGTTTAACAGAGGAATATGGAAAGCAGAAATATCCAGAGTGCTCCACGTGTGCAGCAGTGGTAGGATGTAGATAAGGGAACTCTGCAGTCACCTCTGACATAAGAACGTGCCGATTCAGGACTGTGCACAGAGATCCAAGTGTGATCTAACCAAGTGATAGGGAGACCGGAAGTGTGTGTAGTGTTTTATTTCATATGTAAGTGAGTGATAAGGAGAGCCGAATTGTGTGCTGTGTTCCAAAAAGTTCGAACTTTGTGTGTGCAAATCAGAACACTGTACAATGCTCCATTTTATTCATCAAGGGAAATAGAAACTGGAACTGTGTTCAATTTTCTGAATATTAGACACTACAATAAGATCTCCTTTCATTCATCTAAACTCTAAATATTGCAGGCTCAATCTACGTAAACACTCCTTCGACGATTGTTCCTCCATGCATGGACCAGGCAGTCAATCCTCTGTGGACTGCCTCCATCATAAAACTGGAAAGGAACCTTGATCGATATTGCATTTATTCTGCGAGAGTATTCGCCAAATTAACATTGAATGATGTAATGATGTATCCAGAGGAATGAGTACCATCCTCACTGCCATGTCCTCTAGTTTCAGTTTCCAATGGCCAAGCTACTTGTGGAGGACGAAATTAATTCTGCAAAACCCACTGGGAGAAATGCAGCCAGCGAATTTTGAAGCTTTAAAAAAACGTTTAATTGCTCTGATGTGGAACAGAAGCAAATCTGGACTTTGGTAATATCTGTGAGTCACTCGAAAGAGAATCGTACTAGAGACTGGAAAGCGTGAGGCAACTTCAACAACAATAAGAGGTCGATCATACAAGCAGGTCGAGCCGAAAGAACGTAGAAATAAAACGACATAATGAAGGCACAATCCATGGAATTGCAGGTGCTCAAAATCGAAAGTAAAACCTGAAACTGTAGGAGAAAGTCGATCGGGCAGCATCAATAGAGAGAGAGTGTCAAAAGCGGTAGCCTTTCGAGTCTACTAAGTCTGTTTTCCAAACAATCAACAGACTCGAAACGTAAACTCTCCTCTTGTGACTGCAGATTTTGCTAAGTTTACCCAGCATTTCCTGTCTTGGTTTCATAACTAGTGTACTGTGAACTGGAACATGAAGAGGTGGATGTGGGATCAAAACATTGACAGAGTACAGCTTGATACAACAGCCACTTCCTGTATTCGATCCAATTACCTGTAACTTATGATTATTCATACCCGTATCATCGAAAACAGTTCGTTTTTAAGCAGTGTCTTATTCCTTACATTATTACCAGCAGACAAATCTGATGATTGGGAAATGTAGCTGTGTCTTGACAGCCAAGTAAATGTTTCAGTTTTACATTTCGCAGTTTGCTGGAATATAGGGAAGTCAGATAAGGTGAATGGAGATTGCTTATTTTGCCGAAGTTCTATACGTGTTTGATGACATCACGTTCAGATAAGTGCAATCAGAGAGAGAAGGGAAAAACTCGATGCAAACGGCACAATTGCCTTTTCTTGTGGTCTCCATTGTCCACAGATTCTCATGACCATGCTGAGGTAATGTGTTTCGTCAGGGCGAGAGAGAGATTGGAGTTCGAATATTTACCAGGTAACGTTTGACTCGAGAAAACTGGTTCGTCAGTGCTTATGGCAAAAAAAAAATGAGAATACGTTTCTGCTTCTATGGCTGAATAGTAAATGGGTTACCGAAAATAATGATAAATGTTGAACATGCATTTTTCTCCCATTTGTAAACTAGAGTCATTTAAAATCTCCAGAGCCAAGGACTCTTATGACACCTTGAGATATGTCGCTCATCAGAGTTGGTTAGTCACACTCGATACAATTCTGCATAGGATGACACTCCCAGTCATGCATTACTGCAGCACTCAATTGTTAACATGCAGTGTTTCACATTCCGTACAATTCTATTATGGGAGTAACGTTTTACATGGGAAATTCTATTATGATCAGTCACGTGAATTGAGTACAATGTTAAACATGGATATTGCAGATAATATCATGAAACGATATGTTTACTAAGATGTAATCATGCCAGGCAGCGAGTGAGCTGGATATAAAGGCTGTTTTGAAATAAATTGAACAGAATAAATCTGATGCATTTCTTTATCATACTTAACTGAACAAACTGCACCAAGGATTCAGTATACGTGTAATGGCAACCATAACAGTGAATGTAATTTATTCTTCAGAGCGAAAAATCAGAAATGACCAGTTCAGAAGGAGAAGCACAAAACTTCAGTGTTTTGTTTTACTTATCAGGAACTCCAATGATAACATTTCAATGTGCAAACAGTGTTGTCGATCAAGCAGATATTTCACCTATCATCTCAACGTCATATTATATCACTTTGTGCTGCGAGCAATCCCTTGGAAGTGAAATCCAAGATGGTGAATTCACTGAGCCTTCCATTTATACACCATTAAATCTCCAAGGATTATCTCTGGTTATAACTGCATCATTTCACACGTTTGATCAACACTCTATGACAGTTACATCACACGAGTCTCTGTTGTGACAGAAAAATTTTAAACACTGCAGTTGAATCCATATACACTCGTTTCTGAACAAGTCCGATCACATTGATTCGTTAATGACATACTGAATAATGTTCTTTTCGAGACAATATCGTAACATTTGAGCAATAATTATTACATAGATAGATTGAGTGATTTTTCTTTCTGGAATTCACTCTGCTGTGTCCATTGCAAAATTGAATTAAACAAGTACACTGCTGCACTTCCATGACTGCAGTACTGCACAACTCGTCGATATTCTTTCATCACCAATACTCAGTCAACCAAGTAGTTAAGGAGTTACTGGGAGTCCTCTAAATATCCTAACTCTGAAAATTAGTACAATAGAGTACATGAAATGAAACCCTAATTGAAGAGAGCACATCAACCAAAGTCAGGATCTATGCACAATATTGGAAGTCGAATGCCAGCTTCTTTATTGCGAAGAGTGCATCAAAATAAAACTTCTCCTCAGACAGCTGCATAACTAAAATTATCGAGCAACTCACATGGTCGGGCCCAAGAATATAATTCAGTTCTTTTAACTGCTCCAGTACATCAGATCAATCTATCAGATTTAGACGATAAGTACTTTCTTTCTATTACGTGCATACAACGTAGTGAAGAATTATAAACAAATTCACCAGCTCAGTCTAATCCAAGTCATAGCGTCATACAGTTGGAAACGGACATTTCGGTTGAAGCCACTCATGCCGACCAAGTTTCCCAAACTCAACTGGTCCCATTTGCCTGCATTTGGCCCATATCCTTTTAAAATTTCTTATTCGTGCACCCATCCAGATTTATTTAAATGTTAAAACTGTCCTGCAACTAACACTTTCTGTGGCAGTTCGTTCCATATGTGAATATGTGTCGTTGTTACAAAGTTGTCCTTCAAAATCCTTTTGAATATTTGTCATCTCACCTTAAATTTATGCCACCAGTTCAGAAATCGCCAAGCCAAGGGGAAAAACAAAATCGTTGTTATTCACCTTCTCTATTCCCGTCAGGAACCGTTTAAAGTTATTGAATAATTCAGACGCCTACAAGTGAAGGAAAAAATCCTATTTACATGCACGTGAAACCGCAATGGGCTGAGTGGTAGGAAACAGAGGGTTATGGTTCAGAGGCGGTTATCCAACTTGACGTCTCTGACCAGTGCGGTGCGACAGTGGACACTGCTGTAGCACTTGATACTTGTGAGTTATATGAATGATTTACTCGTGACGAATGATTAAAAAAAAGACGGGGTTGTAACTTGTGAGGAGGGTAATCTTAAATTAAATGAGGTTCTAGATTGGCTCGTCAGATGTACTGATTTATAGCAAATGAAATTCATTCTGGAAAAATATGAGGTGATGTTCTTGGGTTAGAAAATGAAGATAAGGAACAGTGGGACATTGCTGTGCACGTCCTGAAGTTATCAAGACAGGTGGAAGAAGCAGTGAAAATGAGATTTAGGATACCTTTCTTTATTGGGCGATGCATTGAGGGGTTCAATAACAGAAAATTATGCTGGAACTTTGAAAAGGCTTATTTAAGTCAAAAACTGTTTTGTGTACAATTGTGGAATCCTGAGGGATGCGGTAAAAGTGGAAAGGGTGCAGGGGACATTGGCCAGGCTTTTACTTGGGCGGGAGAGTTTCAGTTAAGAAAAACAGAGAACAGTACAGCATGGGAACCTAATCTTCGGCCCACGATGTTGTGTCGAACATGAAGCCAAATTAAACTAATCCTTTCTGTCTGCCCTTGGTGCATATCCCGCCATTCCTTTCACATTCATGCGTTTCACTAATGGCCCTATCAACGCTGTATCCTTTCTGCCTCAAGTACTATCACTGGAAGAGCATTCCAGATACTGACCACCCTCTATGCAAAACACTTCCAACTCAGATCCCCGTTTAACTTACCCCGTCTCACCTTAAATGCATACCCGTTGGTATGAGACATTCCAATTCTAGGAAGAAGGATTCTCATTGTCAGCTCTACCTATAAATATCATAATTTTATAAGGTTCTATCAAGTCTCACATCAATGTCTGAAACTTTAAACAGTGCATCTCTGATGAAGTCATCTGGACTCAAAACCTTAACGTTAACTCTCTACATTGACGTTGCCTGACCCATTCAGATCTCCAGCATTTTTTGTTTCAAGTGCAGATTCCAGTATCTTCAATAATTTGCTTCTACCAAGTTCTCCACGCCGACTCTTACAGATTACACACACTAATTCAGAAAGAATCCTGCTACACCTCGTCCGCACACTCTCGAAAGACTCCACTACTTCCTGTAAATGTGCTGACAGAATTGAACTCAAAAGTCTACTTTTGGCCGACCAAAAGTCTTATAAAGTAGCAACATGACATCCTGATCCTTGTTATCAATGGCCCGAACAAAAAAAGCAAACATACAATTCGCCTTCTTCAGCACCTTATTTATTTATGAGGCCACGTTCAGGGATCTGTGGGCTTGAACATCAACATCCCTCTGCAGATCAACGCTGTTCAGGGTCCTGCCGTTAACTATACAATTCCCTTTAACATTTTACATCCAAAGTGCAGCCCCTCACATTTGCCTGCATCCAACGCTATTTCCCATTCCTCCACCAATATCTGCAGCTGGTGTAAGTCCCTCTGTATCATAGAGTCAGAGAGACAGACAGCACGAAAAGAGACACTTGAGTGCAACCAGTCCAAGATGAAAATGTCGCAAATTGAACTGGTCCAACCTGCCTGCAACAGGCACATGCTCCTTCGTGCCTTTCATATTCACGTACTTGAGTCCACATGCACCACTTCAGGAAATAGTTTATTACACACGTGAACCTCGCTCTATATAAAAAAAATACTCTCACGGCTCTTTAGGTGTCTGTACTCTCACCTTAAAATGCACCCCCTCGTCTTTAAATTCACCATTTCATGAAATAGACGCCAACCATTGGCCTCATTTATACTAATCATGAATTTGTAAACATCCAAAGGGTCAGCACTCATTTTCCTACAGTGCTGAGAAAAAAAGTCCCAGTCTATCCAGCCTTTCTTTCTATTTCAATCCTTCGATCCCAGCAATATTCTAGTAAATCTCCTCTGAGCCCATTGCACCTTAATAATATAATTCTCACAACTAGGCAATGAGAGCTGGATTCATTGGTCCATCGAAAACCTCACCAATGTTCTGTCAAATTTGCACAGGACTTTCCAACTCCGGCACTCAACGGACTGAGGAATGAAAGCAAGCGTAGTAAACAGCTTTTTAACCTCGCTGACTATATGCGATGCAAATTTCACAAAATTATGCAATTGAACCCCTACGTCCCTTTGCGTTGTAACACTACCCAAGGCCCTACCATTAGTTGTATGTTTCCTAGCCCTGTTTGTAAGAATAAAATGCAATTCCTCACAAATGTCCAGATTGAATTCCATGTGCCATTTCTCAGCCTATGGACTCATTTGATCAAGATTCCTTTGTCATTATAGAAAACCTTCGTCACTGACGAAAGAGGCATTTGGTGGGGTATATGAATAGGAAGGGTTTGAAGGGATATGGGCCGGGTGCTGGCAGGTGGGACTAGATTGGTTTGGGATATCTCGTCAGCATGGACGGGTTGGATCAAAGGGTCTGTTTCCATGCAGTACATCTCTATGACTCTATGACTGTATCTGTAAACGTACTCAGTATGTCTTCTGCATTCTCACTGAAATCATTTATGTGAATGGCACACAGAAGAGGACTCAGAATTGATCCATTTGGAATACAGCTGGTATCAGGTCTCTTTCAACCAAAGGAAAATCAACCTTCCACCACTGCTCTCTGTCGACTATTATTCAGGCAAATTACATGTCCAAATGGCAAGCTCAAACTGAATCCCAAGTGACCTAACCCACAAAATCAGTCGACTATGCAGAACATTTTCGAAAGCTTGACTAAACTCCAAGCAAACAACGTCAACTATTTTTTCCAACAAACAATACTGTGCACAAATCCACTGATATTAACGCAGGCATCTAGCGAATCACTACAGGGTGGAAATAGCCCCGTTGACACAACCATTCCACACCAGACCTCCAAAGATTAACCCACCCAGATCCATTCCCCTACCTCATTATCTTGTAATAACCCCGACTAATCTACACATCCCTGAACGCAATGGCCAATTTCGCATGGTCAATTCATCTAACCTGCATATTTTTGGATTTTAGGAACAAACCAGAGCACCAGGAGTGGACATACGGAGACATGCGGAGAATGTACAAAGTCGACACAGACAATAGCCTGAGTCTGGAATCAAGCCCGTGTCCCTGCTGCCTCACAGCAGTGCTAGCCACTGTGCCCTGACACAGAAAATTATATGTTTCCATCCATATCAGATGCACACTACACAAACAGCAGAAGTACCATTACGGATCTCAATGGAAGTGCACTAATCACAGAAATCCGAACAGAAATGTCCTCTCCAATCCCTACGCTCTGTCGTCGATGGGTAAGTAAATTCTGCATCGAATCACCGACGTCACCGGAGAATGCATGCACCCGAATGTTCTCGTCACCATGGGGGACCTATTTGAATGCCTTACTAAAATCCATATCAGCAACATCCACTTCTCAAACCTGACCGATCACATTCATCAACTCCTTGAAAAATTCAGTCAAGAAAATAAGACATTATATCTCCCCTACAAAAGCCTGTCCCTCAGGAGGAACTGCCAACTTCACTTTCCAACAGCTACGTTCACCACATCTACTGTGTCTTTTCGCTCCTACTCCGAGCTCCTCTGCAGCTCACATGAATTATACTGAAGTCTGCCACTGTGCACACAGCACTATCTCGGAAGTTCAGGTTCTAGCCACATAGAACTGGGTCTATTCTCCTCACCTTACTTTCCCCGACGACTACAATATTTCACTTCCCTCTCATATCTTACTTGAATTGCTCCCTGTGGCATTTTAAAACCTTTTAATTAAAATAGAATGCAGAGCTGAAAGCAAAGTGCATGTCGGAGATCGAATGGCGAGTCACAGTGGGAAATAAAATAATTTAATTGCAATTGGGATGTGGGAAATTGGATGGATAGAAAAGCATCCTCTTGTTCTTCTGTAATAGGATCAAACGTTTTATTGATGTGCATCTATTTCCGTGTAACGGGCTCGAGAGATGTAATGATCCTTTTTTTTCCTGCATTACACACAGATGAGGTTAAAGTAGGTCGTTCTGTTGTTCGGTAGCTGGAGCAAAAGGCTGAGTGACCAGGTCCAATTTATTCGGCCAGCTTAGCAAGGGTAAATGACTTCCTGTTGGTCCTGTGTAACAGGCTCAGGTAGTTGAATCACTTCGGCATGTTCCTGTGTAACAGGACAGAGAAGGTGAATATTCACTGACCATTTCACTGTAATTGTCTTGAGATTGTAAATGGCCTCCTTCTGTCCTGAATGAGAGGGAGAAGAGGCTGATTCGAATCTTCTTCCTCTGTAACTGATTAATAATGAATGAATTACTCCTGTGTGCTTCAAAAAAAAGGCTCAAGTGGATGAATACCGTCCTCCTGTTCTTGTGTAAGAGTTTTGAGAGGCATAATTAAAGCCTCCTGTTAACATGTAGCAGGCGCAGGGGGCTGAATGGCAACCTCCTGTTTCCTTGGAGCAGACTCGAGTGGCCGAATGACCTCCTACTGTTTCTCTGCAGGAGGTGGGAGAAGCTGAATTCCCTCCTCCTTCTCCGATGTAACACGTCAAGCGCCTGAAAGTCTAAATTCTCAAAAGTGCGTTAAAATGTGGTAAAGTACGAAATATGAATTCAAGCATGATAACAATGCTAAAGAAGATTGTGAGAGTGCTTCTACATGGAGAAGAATGCAAGGGAGCGGCAAGATTGGACATTAGAATGCTGGAAACTCGAAATTGTAGAGGCAATGATGAGATACAAGAAGCAGTGAAGGAGCTTAATGGAAACATTTCACCCGTTTTCACAATGGAAGACACCAGCAAAATGCAAGAACTACAACAGAGTCAGTTGGTAAGGATAATGGATATCAGGAAGGAGAAGTGACTGTGGAAGCTCAAAGACCTGAAGTTGGATAAATTACTGAAAGCACAAGACCAGATTGATGAAGAGAAAGAGACCCTGGGGTGAGGCCAGAGGTAATGAGGATGGTTAAAGAATCGTTTCCTCCACTTGCCTTCATTGGTCAGAACGCTGACTATGGGAGTTGGGGCGACATGCGGCGGCTCTAAAGGAAATTGGTGCCGCTAATTTTAGAACTCTGCACCGAAATTTGTTTGGCATTCTCTGGGAAAGATGTTCCTAAACCTGCAGAAAATAATTGCAAGAGATTAAGGGGTTGGGAGGATTCGAGTTGAGTGAAGAGGCTAAATGATTGGGGAAAATTAGACTGAGGGGTCACCTTATTTTATTTTAATTTAGTTAAGTTTATTTTGTGTTTTTTATATATTGTTAACACATGCACCTAGGTATAGTGAAACGGTTTGTTTTGCGTGTAGTGCAGGCACAACATACAGTAAAATATGTACTTTTATAATGGACCAGAGTAATGAATGCAATTTTCCCACTGCAGAGAAGGTCCACAGGGAGTGAGAAGAGTAGCACATTAACTATTTGAGAAGTCTTACTATCGGGAAAAAGAAACCTTGTTAAATCTGTTGGTACGTGTGTTAAAACTTGTGCATCTTATGTCAAATGGAAGAGTTTGGAAGAGCATATTTAAGGAAAACGTCCTGTGTGTCCTAGATAAGCATGTGCCTGTCAGGCATGGAGGAAGATATAGAACGCGTGAGCCGTGGTTTTCTAAGGAAGTGGAAGCCCTGGTCAAGAAGAAGAAGCAATCTTATGTTAGGACAAAATGTGAAAACTCATGGCGCTTGAGGGTTACAAGGTAGTCAGGAAAGACCTAAAAAGAGATCTCAGATGAGGCAGGAGGAGACATGAGAAGTTGTTGGCGGATAGGATCAGGGTTAACCCTTAGGCTTTCCATAGGTATGTCAGGAATAAAAGAACGATGAACGTTAAATTACGGCCAATCAAGGATAATAGCGGGAAGTTGTGTTTGGAGTCCGCGGAGGTAGGGGAAGCAATAAATAAATATTTTCCGACAGTGTTCACTATGAAAATGAAAATGTTGACGAGGAAGATATAGAGTTACTTGCATCTAGATTAGAAGATATTGAGATTCACAAGGGAGAATTATTAGAAATGCTGCAAAGTGTGAAAATAGGCAAGTCCCCTGGGTCGAATGGGATCTATCCGAGGATCCTCTGGGAAGCAAGGGAAGAGATTGTAGATCCTTTGACATTGATCTTCAAATCATCATTATCTACAGGAATAGTTCCTGAGACTGGAGGATAGCAAATGTTGTCCAAAAAAGAGAGTAGAGTCAAACCTGGTCATTACAGACCAGCGAGTGTCACTTCAGTTGTTGGTAAAGTGTTGGAAAAGGTTATAAGAGATACGATGTATAACCATCTAAAAAAGAATGATCTGTTCATGGACAGTCAGCACTGTTTTGTGAAGGATAGGTCGTGCCTAACGAATCTTATTGAGATTTTTGACAAAGTGGCCAAACAGATAGATGTGAGTAAACTGGTTGAAGTGGTGTATACGAATTTAAGCAAGGCGTCCGATAAGGTTCCCCGCAGTACGCGATTATACAAAACGTGAGGGAATGGGATTGTGGGAGACATACAGTTTGGATCAGTAATTAGTTTGCTGAAAGAAAACAGAGGGTTGCAGTTGTTAGAACATGTTCATCTTGGTGTCCAGTTACTAGCGGCGTACCGCAAAGGTCATAGAACATAGAACAATACAGCACAGAACAGGCCCTTCGGCCCACGATGTTGTGCTGAACTTCTATCCTAGATTAAGCACCCATCCATGTACCTATCCAAATGCCGCTTAAAGGTCGCCAATGAATCTGACTCTACCACTCCCTCGGGCAGCGCATTCCATGCCCCCACCACTCTCTGGGTAAAGAACCCACCCCTGACATCTCCCCTATACCTTCCACCCTTCACCTTAAATTTATGTCCCCTTGTAACACTCTGTTATACCCGGGGAAAAAGTTTCTGACTGTCTACTCTATCTATTCCTCTGATCATCTTATAAACCTCGATCAAGTCACCCCTCATCCTTCGCCGTTCCAACGAGAAAAGGCCGAGAACTCTCAACCTATCCTCGTACGACCTACTCTCCATTCCAGGCAACATCCTGGTAAATCTTCTCTGCACCCTCTCCAAAGCTTCCACATCTTTCCTAAAGTGAGGCGACCAGAACTGCACACAGTACTCCAAATGTGGCCTAACCAAAGTCCTGTACAGCTGCAACATCACCTCACGACTCTTGAATTCAATCCCTCTGCTAATGAACGATAATACTCCATAGGCCTTCTTACAAACTCTATCCACCTGAGTGGCAACCTTCAAAGATCTATGTACATAGACCCCAAGATCCCTCTGTTCCTCCACCTGACCAAGAACCCTACCATTAACCCTGTATTCCGCACTCTTATTTGTTCTTCCAAAATGGACAACCTCACACTTGGCAGGGTTGAACTCCATCTGCCACTCCTCAGCCCAGCTCTGCATCATATCTAAGTCTCTCTGCAGCCGACAACAGCCCTCCTCACTGTCCACAACTCCACCTATCTTTGTATCATCTGCAACTTTACTGACCCACCCTTCGACTCCCTCCTCTCAGTCATGAATAAAAATTACAAACAGCAGAGGACCCAGAACTGATCCCTGCGGAACTCCACTTGTAACTGGACTCCATGCTGAATATTTACCATCTACCACCACTCTCTGACTTCGACCGGTTAGCCAGTTTTCTATCCAATTGGCCAAATTTCCCTCTATCCCATGCCTCCTGACTTTCCGCATAAGCCTACCATGGGGAACCTTCTCAAATGCCTTACTAAAATCCATGTACACTACATCCACTGCTCTACCCTCATCCACATGCTTGGTCACCTCCTCGAAGAATTCAATAAGACTTGTAAGGCAAGACCTACCCTTCACAAATCCGTGCTGGCTGTCCCTAATCAAGCAGTGTCTTTCCAGATACTCGTAAATCCTATCCCTCAGTACCCTTTCCATTACTTTGCCTACCACAGAAGTAAGACTAACTGGCCTGTAATTCCCGGGGTTATCCCTATTCCCTTTTTTGAACAGGGGCACAACATTCGCTACTCTCCAGTCCCCTGGTACCACCCCAGTTGCCAGTGAAGACGAGAAGATCATTGCCAACGGTACTGCAATTTCCTCTCTTGCTTCCCACATAATCCTAGGATATATCCCGTCAGGCCCGGGGGACTTGTCTATCCTCAAGTTGTTCAAAATGTCCAACACATCTTCCTTCCTAACAGGTATCTCTTCTAGCTTATCAGTCCGTTTCACACTCTCCTCTTCAACAATACGGTCCCTCTCGTTCGTAAATACTGAAGAGAAGTACTTGTTCAAGACCTCTCCTATCTCTTCCGACTCAATACACAGTCTCCCACCACTGTCCTTGATCGGACCTACCCTCGTTCTCGTCATTCTCAGGTTTCTCACATACGCATAGAATGCCTTGGGGTTATCCTTGATCCTATCCGCCAGGGATTTTTCATGCCCTCTCTTAGCTCTCCTAATCCCTTTCTTCAGGTCCCTTCTGGCTATCCTGTATCCCTCCACTGCTCTGTCTGAACCTTGTTTCCTCAACCTTATGTAAGCCTCCTTCTTCCTCTTTACTAGACATTCAACCTCCCTCGTCAACCAAGGCTCCCTCACACGACCATTTCTTTCCTGCCTGATCGGTACATATATATCAAGGACACGTCGTATCTGCTCCTTGAAAAAGTCCCACATTTCCACCACATCCTTCCCTGACAGCCTATGCTCCCAACGTATGCTCCTCAAATCCTGTCTTACAGCATCGTAATTTCCCTTCCCCCAATTGTAATAACTTCCTTGTTGTGCGCACCTATCTCTCTCCATAACCAAGGTGAAAGTCACAGAATTGTGGTCGCCATCACCAAAATGTTCACCCACTAACAAGCCCACCACTTGTCCCGGTTCATTACCGAGTACCAAATCCAATATGGCCTCCCCTCTGGTTGGACAATCTACATACTGCGTTAGAAAAGCTTCCTGGACACACTGCACAAACATCGGTATTGGGTCGACTGCTGTTCGGCATTTTTATAAATGACCTGGATGAGGGCTTAGAAGGGTGGGTTAGTAAATTTGCGGACGACACTAAGGTCGGTGGTGTTGTGGATAGAGACGAAGGATGAAGTAGATTGCAGAGAGACATAGATAGAATGCAGAGCTGGGCTGAGAGGAAGCAAATGGAGTTTAATGTGGATAAGTGTGAGGTGATGCACTTTGGATGGAGTAATCGGAATGCAAAGTACTGGGCTAATGGTAAGATTCTTGGGATTGCAGATGAGCAGCAATTTCTCGGTGTCCATGTACACCGATCCCTGAACATTGCCACCCAGATTGACAGGGTTGTTCAGAAGGCAGACGATATTTTGGTCTTCATTAATAGAGGGACTGAGTTCCATAACTAGGAGGTTATGCTGCAGCTGCACAATGCTATGGGACGGCCACACCTGGAATATTGTGTACAGTTCTGGTCACCGGATTAGAAGAAGAATTTGGAAGCTTTGGTAAGGGCGCAGAGGAGATTTACTTGGATGTTGCCTGGTCGGGAAGGAATGGCTGAGGGCCTAGACACCGTTTAGAGAGAAGAATGTTGAGAGGTGATTTCATAATGACACACAAGAAAATCAGAGGATTAGATTGGTGGACAGTGAGAGCCTTTTTCCAAGTATGGGGACGGCAAATACGAGACGACACAACTTTAAAATGAGGGGAGATAGGTATAAGACAGATTTCAGAGGTAGTTTCTTTGCTCAGAGAGTAGTAAGTGTATGGAATGCTTTGCCTGCAACGGTAGAAGATTCGCCAAGTTTAAGTGCATTTAGGTCGTCATTGGAAAGGCATATGGACGTACATGGAATAGTGTAAGTGGAATGGGCTTCAGATAAGTGTGACAGGGCGGCGCAACATCGAGGACAGAAGGGCCTGTACTGCGCTGTAATGTTCTATGTTCTATTATAACCAGAATGGGAGTGGTCTTCAATTATAACCAGAATGGGAGCGGTCTGCCTTTCCGAGGCCCAAGAAATGTGGTGAAGTCAATGTATGGAAGGTTGGTCAGTGTGATGGACTGGGCTATCTTCACTACCCTGTATTTTGTGATGGTCCTGGGCAGAGCAGTTGCCATACAAAGCCATGATGCAATCGGATACAATGCTTTCTATGGAGCATCTACATAAATTGGTCAGGTTTTCATGGACAAGCCGATTTTATTTCTCCTTCTGAGGATGTATCGGCGTAGTGTGCTTTCTTGACTGTACGGTCAATGTGGGAGAACCAGAACGCATTGGTGGTGATCATTCTTCCTCGGGACGTGGAGCTGTAGACCACCTCCAACTCAGTATCACAGATAAAGACAGTGGTGTACACACCACCTTGGCTCTGAAGGCAATTGTCATCTCTTCCGTTTTGCTGGCATTGAGTGACAGATTGTTATCTTTACAAGATACCACCAGACACCCTATCTCTGTCCTGTATTCTGTCTCGTTAATGTTTTTGCCTCGGCGTATCAGGGTGCTGCCGTCAGCAAACTTGTAGATGGATATTCAGACGGAGTTTTATCACACAGTCGTCATGCATAGAAACTAGAGGAAAGATGTTGACTTTCAGGACTGCAGGTCGCCGTTATTCAGTATTATTGACTTGGTCTTATTGCCTATTCTCACACGTTGTGGACTTTGCGTCAGAAATCCATATTCCAGCTGCAGGTGGAGGGGCAGAGACAGAGGTCTCGTATTTCAGAGATTAGCTGGGATGCAGTTCTGGTATTGATGGTGGAGTTGCAATCAATTATTAGGTGACGAATATTCGTATCGTTCTTGACCAGGGTTTTCAAGGGGTCAGGAAGACGCCAGGGTAATCGTGTCTGCCGTGGATCTCTAGTGACAGTCGGTGAATAGCATGAGATCAAGGCAGACTGGGAGGCTAGAGTTGATGTGAGCCATGACTAATCTTTTCAAGCTTTTCACTGTTGTGCCATAAGGCAGACGTCAATGCTATATGCTGCATAAGAATTTTTTTTTTCTCACCTGGATGATGGTGGTCTTCTTGAAGCAGATGGGGATTTCTAATCTTGCAAGGAGAGGTTAAAGATGTCACCGAATCCTCCCACAGTTTAGCATGCGCAGGATCTGAGTGTATGGACTGCGACTCAATCGAGGCCAGTCGCTTTCAGCAGTTCCATTCTCAAATAGGCGAAGTTTACGTCTGTGGTGGTAACTAAAGAACACATATATCAAAGACTGTCGGGGCTGGTGACATAATTTTTATGACCCGTTCGAAACGAGAGGAAAATGCATTGACCACATCAAAGAGGGATGAGATGTCTCCACGATTCTCCTCTCTTTCTCTTTGTAGCCAATTATGTCATGTAAGCCTTGTCACAATTGAATGTCTTTTTTGGTTAATGTGAATCTTTATCTTAGACTGTAGTCTTTGCTGTCTTTATGCAGGTCGCATCTGGCTTTTCTATGAAGGTCAGTCTCATGTGACATGAACACCAATCACCTGAACTGTGGTAAACAATATAGTTCCCAGTTCATCTATGATTTCCAGTTGTGGCACATTCTGATGAACGTCTGTTACAGCAATTTTCTAGACACATGTCAATTAGACTTTTAAATGTATAGAGAGCTACAAAATCGTGAACAACACAGATGAAAATAATAGATAACGTATTTTCCTTAAGTTTTTCCATCAGCTTCATGTCCCTGTTACAATTTTAGTTCACTGTATGGTAAGCAGTATTCGCAGACATGGGAAAAATCACCACTAAATATGGTAGTAATAAAATAAACTCATTACTTCCCACAAACACCATCCTGTTCGTTGTCAGTCTGAGTCCAGACTGCCTGGCAGAATTAGCTGTCGTTGTTTCAGACACGAACATTCAAAGACTTTGCTTATACATAAGCATAGTAGAGGATTCTTTATCTGCGAGACAGAATAGTACAGACATAGATGGTGTCACAATGCTGGTATTTTTGCAAGGGAACTGTGCTATTGAGATGTTTTCTCAGTCTGGTTTGAAGGAATCAGGGTTCTATCATATCTGAGGTTTGAGTGGATCATTGCGGCCTGTTTGTTTACCCCTAACAGACAGTACTTCAGGCCAAAAGCTTTCCAGAACCTTTTTCAAAAAGCGACTGGTATATTCAAGGACATGGCCAGCTCTCTGGCTGTATAATCCTGTTCAGTTAAGGTGTTAGTTGAGTTAGATTCACAGTTGAAACTGGAAGCTGTCTCTCACTTTCCTTCTGCTCTTCTGATTTCGTAAGAAGTAAGCTGTTTGTGTCGTTTTGAGTCTTTATGCTGAGGGGAGAGTTTGCTGGACCTGTTGCAAGTATTTTCAGAATAACAACATGAAGTGGGGTTTGTATAGGATATGAAATCCTTTAGTTTCTTTTCTTTTTGTTTATTTCCATAATTTCGTAAATAAATTCTGATAGTTTTAATGTTGGCAGTCGAATCAGCTAATTCACTCCAGGAAAAAAATGAAATACCATACACTTAGCGAAAATAAATAACAATGTTATTGTCTGGCCAACCTTCCTAAAATGCTCTGAGAGGTTGGACGTGCTCACTAACAGTGGTTCAATTTCATATTTCCAAACTTACAATGACGGGATTGCCACTGGCAGCACTGACTCGTTGTTAAATTATTTAAATTCACTTTAATTAGTAAAATTAAAGGGATTATTTAGATTTGTATGTCCTTCGGATGACACAAAGTATGGGAGAGCAATAAATGATAAAGAAGATGTAAGGAAATTCAAAAGGGAATAGACCATTTAAGCGTGTAGTAACTAATACGTGATGACTGTTTTTTGGGACACCGGGATAGTATCTCCATTGGCCAAAAATCTAATTCCAAAAGCAGTCTTCTTTCAATGGAAGGAAATTGAGCATTGCAAGGTTTCGAAAAACCTGTAAGTCCTCGGAAAGAGAATGAAAATATACAATGGAAGAATAGATTTCTAAATTACAACTGGTATGACAAGGCAATGGGAGCATAAAACTGCGGTAGATGCATACCATTGATGATCTGGAGCATTGCGCTCATGGTCGATGGCCTCATTTAATGAAACATAGGATTGCTTTCGAATGATTATAATGGATATGGTCTGGAATCTTTTCAGTTGAGAACAACAAAAGGTGATGTTTTGAACGGTCTCAGGAAAGCCAGGGACTTCAGGTGGCAACGATGCTTTTCTCCCTTCATTGGTGAGCTGTAATGTTTGCAAGGCATTCGACAAGTGGGGAAAGAGAGTGAACGGTACCTGAGAGAAGAAAATATTCGTGTGTAAGGGACATAGAAACAAATGGAAAGGGGAATCTATATGAAGAAACAGTGACAGTGGGTGACATAGAGAAATGTGTAATAAGGGACGCGTAAATACATAACTCACATGTTATGAGTTATTTGTTTCTGCTAAACTGGATACATGGAAACAGTTTTCTGGCATTTACACATTAAGCACAGAAGAATACATCTTTATGGGCCTCTAGAAGTTGCGTTAAAGTCCAGTCGAGGAAACACTTATCCATTTAAATAACTCCAAAATAAATACTACGTTTATTCAATTTCTTTAAATATACTATACCAGCTAAAAGGGGCAGCTGAATTATTTCTTGACAAGGGATAAGAAGCGAAGAGCATAGTATATGTGTCCCATTAAAATATGGAAGTCTGACCGTGGGACTAAATAGACATCTTTCCAACTTATGATTATGTAGATTATCATGAGATAACGTCGAAGTCAAAGTTCCAATCCAATAGTTCATTTCTCTGTCAAATGCAGTGCAACAGAGTCACATAATTTCAGATTTCAAAGACCTGCATTAGTTTTTTTTTAAATATTAAAGTAACAAAAGACCACTCAACATGATTAATGTGGAAATAAATTCCATCAACCGTCATATGATAAATTCCGTCAATCGCCATATTACAGGGGAGAAACAGAAACACCACAGGTTAATAACTTTCGGTAACAGAAATACAGAAACAGAAAAGACCATATGTTACATAGCAGGTGACAAAAGTTTTGAAGCTAACTTTGAAACGGTAATTATTATGGGGCCGTTATTATTGTTTGGATTCCAGGGCTTGAAAAAACCCAGAGAAGGCTGTTGTGGATGGCAGAATCTGTTCAATTACGTAGCTGTTTGTGACAATATTAGAATACTGTACCTGTCAGACACGGCTCTGAATAACAACAAGGTAGTGACAGCTGAATAGGGTTCCCAATAAAAGGACCGCTGAATTTATGGAGATAGTTTAAACACTTAAGAACATTTTAACATCAAAGCGATGACAATTCAATTCACCCAGAAATCATAATTGTCAAGACTTAGACCATGCCAGAGAAACCACTCGTATTTTGAGTACTTTCGTCGAGAGGGCAGAACAAACTGAATAGAGATTTAAGTGAGTTGAAAAACTGGCTGGAAACCTGTGTTCTTCAGGCTACGATTTCAGTCGAAATTCGCTTCAGACTCACACAGAAATCCCTGTTTGGGAAGACCCGGAGACAGTTGCAGGAAACAGATGGGATATAGAGGCACGCAAGTTCTCTGGCAGGGATACCAGCAGGGAATTGGCTCTGGCATGTGAAGGATTGCATTCTACGAATGAAAATCTTAATAATTCAAATCATTGCTCATGCCATGTGGCGGAAGAAAGTTTCCAATATCTACAGTTCCTTGTGTATGGAAGAAATGAATTCTTCTGACTTTTCTGGATATGAACAGTTGGGTTTCCAGCGATTGGAATTAGAGAAGATGTTGTGAAACTTCTTTTTAAAGTTATTTTGCACTCGGGAAAGCAGCAACTGTTTTCCTATCTGTTTTCTTCAACGTATCGAGGTCAGCTCTGACACTGATTTCATTGTAATTTTATACTTCCAGCTTTCCAGCTAGTTCTTCATTTGCTGTTCAAACATCATATCTTGATCTTGACTCACTTCAATGTAGCAAATGGTCTCCTTGATTGACTCTTCCCTGGTCCCCCTTTGACTGCGATTGCTCAGAACTCTCTAACGATTCCGTTCTCTCAAAATCATTTTGTCTGCTCTCACAACAAAGCGAATTTAATATTTCAATAGACGGGCAAGATAGCGCCATTTAAGTCGTATCGAGAAGATATATGAACGGTCAGGGAACAGAGGATTATAGATCCTGAGAAAAATGTGTCACATGGTTTAGATACAAGATCTGGATCGGTGCGGGCTTAGAAGGGCGAAGGGTCTGTTCCTGTCCTTTAAATCCCGTTGCTTTTGTAATTTTGAGTCAGGCAACTTAACTTCAGATTGGATACCTGATGGCAGCCCTGATCAAAAGTATCTGGATTTGAAAGTTGAACTCTGCTTTTTTTATAAAGTTTCGCTTGCAATTTCTGGCTTTCTTTGAAATGAAAATTGTGTATGGGATCCGTCAAAATAAAAATTAATAAGCTGAACCGATGCCAGTCAGAAGGCTACAACGTAATTGTTCAAGATCTGATTGGTGTACTGAAAACTGTTACTAAGTAACGGATTCCAGTGAGTAATGCGCTTTTGAGGATACAAAATTATCCGGCTTCCAACTGTGACTGGAAGGTTGACGAGATATTGGGGAGAGAACAAAACTCCAAGCGTTGAACTGCAACTTGAGCTGAACTGAATGTCAAGAGCCAAAATGTATCATAAAGACGCCGTCCTGCTTTGATTAGTGACATGTATAATTTAAATAAACTCAATTGCGTTCTGACACCAGTCTTGAATATATTCTCAAATGACCAAATTAATGTTGGAATCTGAACTCTGAAAACGTACAGCTCCACGTAATAATTGGTTTGTAAAATGATGTTCGAATGAGACACACACACACACGCACACACGCACGCACAAACGACAGAGACACAGAGAGAATTACTCTTCCTTGCTAAATCCCATGACAAAGATGCAAACCAGATAAGCAATTTTAAAGTCACAAATCTGGTCTTTTTCAAAATATCTGTTCCTTTTCTCAAGGATACTGAGTCCTTGTTTTTTTTTCAGAGGGGCCATATACAGGCTGGGCTCTGAAACGGCTGCGTGTGGGTCAAAAATTAAAATCAATTTTGTTTATATGTAAGCAGATGAATCTGCAGGGCAAAGCTTTTGTGTTATTAGAAGTAACCTGTACAAGTGAAGTTGGCATGGCCACCTCTCAAGCTGGGCAGTTCAGTTCAGATTAGTTCTGGAGTCCAGCTATGGAGCTTTGGGGAAACATGCTGCTGAATACTCTCTCTTTCCTTCTGCCCTTCTAACATGAAACTGTGAGCCTTTGCTCATTTTACTGTGTTTACGAGGTTGGTTATTGAGATTGTAGCATAGATTCGGAAGAGCACAAGTAAGTCTATTTTCGGTAGACTGAATTCTGTAGCAGTTCTATATTCTATTCCATGTGTTCCATTGTGTAATTTTGTGAATAGTTTTTGTCTGTTTGAAAATGTGGTAGTCAACCTAGTTATGTTACTGTAGTTAATTTTCACTATACACTGATCGAAGAAAGTAGCAACCTTTATGTTCTCGGCAGCCAGCCCAACAATGTTTTGAGTATTCTTACCTAGTCCGTGACATTGCTTATTTGCGTTTTTGGTCAAAGCAATTTTATAGTTCAGACGATATGTCACATTCTTGCCAGAATTTTGGAATTTTGGTCGCTGTGTAAGTAAAACAAAAAAAACGGTCGAAAGGCTGCTGCAAAGTTTCCAGTCTGATCTCCTCGCTCATATCCACATCCTTCTTCCCATATGTCCATCCAACATTTTTCTCCAAATTCCCATCTCACCCCATCTTTCAATTCTCTGGCACACGCATTATATTCTGAAATTTCACACTTTATGTCACTTCCTCCAATTCTGTGCCTTCTAATCAGCTCACTGTTTTCAGAAATGGCTTATCGTGAAATCTTTCCAATATCAATTTTACTTCTCATCTCATTCAAAATCATTGCTTCTCAGAATTGCAAGTTCTTGCAGTTTTGCTTTGTTGTTTGCTCTCTGCATCGTATCAGTTTTTCCTCGCACAATCTACAACTCTTTGAATCTCTCAGGTGGCCTTTTCCCTATTCTCTTTCAATCCACTCTTCACTGTATCTCGCCCAGGGTAGCTCTCTTTCTCTGTTTCTCCCTCCCTGTCTCTGTTCCACCAAACCACACTGTTTCTCTCTCAAACGACAGATTGAGGTATTTCGAGGGACACAGTGAAACAGGCTGCCACAGGGTTTGAAGTGCAGGCTTTGAAGTGTAAAAACGACATTCTTTGTGCACTGTGGCACAGTGGTTAGTACAGCTGCCTCACAGCGTCAGAGACCAGGGTTCAATTCCCGCCTCAGGCGACTCTCTGTGTGGAGTTTACACATTCGCCCCGTGTCTGCATGGGTTTCCTCCGGTTTTCTCCCACAATCCAAAAATGTGCAGTTTAGGTAAATTGACCAGGCTAAATTGCCCGCAGTGTTAGGTGAAGAGGTAAATGTAGGGGAATGTGTCTGAGTGGGTTGCGCTTCAGTGGGTCGTTGAGGATTTGTTGGGCCGAAGGACCTGTTTCCACACTGTAAGTAATCTAATCTAATCGAATATAGAAAATGCAACAGGAAGTTTGCAGACGTGAGGGGATGCATTCAACATAACAGATTCAAAGTGATAGATATGCAAGAAAGCAGTATTGAGACTGGGGATGCCAGACCAGTTTCACCAAACACTGGAAGCTGAAATGGAACTATACCTGCATGTGCTATTCCTACAATCCCTCAATGGATTTTAATAAACCATCTCTCACATCAAGTGCCAAACCATGCCCGTGGGAACCTGCAGGGCTGCTGGGAGTCTACAGAATCAGAACAGCAACTGAAATTCTGTTGTGATTGTCAACACTTCATTCGTGTGTGCATGCGTGTGAACACACACACACACAGATTGACATGGCAATACCCCGGACACAAAGTGGTAAATGATTAATTATTTTCCAGGCATTCTTTTAAATTCCCTGGGATCTGTCTTCTAACTTTGCTCCCACAGTCCCCCACCTAGACTTTTGGATCATTCATGGAGTACGAGGATTTTACCACGTGGATCACACATCCCTCAGGTACACAACATACAAGAGGTTTTCTTTGAGTATTTGTGAGAGGCTGGAGAGTATAGCAGTTCAGCGTTTTAGCCCAGTGTTGCCTCTTTCAGCCTTTCTCATTCCATCTACTATCTCTTTCATACAGCAAACTTAAAGGGCACATTTTCAATATGACAGTTAGTTCGAAGTTCACTTTTCAAATTCGCTCCCATTTCAACAAGTCGATCTGTTCAAAGTGGAGATTAAAGCGTGGGAAAAGCATTGTCGGCCAGTGGTGAGTGTTCGGCAGAAAGATATCAAACAAGAATCCTGAGTCCTGTGTTCACTGCAACAATCAACATTTATTCGCAGCTCCATCCCAATTCAGCGTGGAAAAAGTCCCTCTGCAGTTTTCTCTGCCACTTCCAGCCAAAAGACAGCATTTTTGTATGTTTTGCATTGTAACGAACAAATGCAACATTGATAGCATTATCAACTACATTCCACTAATCTACACATTCAAACCCTTAAATACAAAATCAATGATGAACAACACTTCAGGCATCTCTATGTCCTCCCATAATGTACACATTTATCATCTGTATTTTGGGTCTTACTCGGCATCTCATGCAAATCCGTTCAATCGATACAGTACACACTGCAATGAGCTGTCAGTCGAAATACTTGAGGCGAATGCATTAACAATATTTCAAAGTCATTTGGACAAACACATGGATATGAAATGTTTAGAATGATATGGGGCAATTGCAGGTGCATAGGATTAGCGTGGACGGATATTTTGTTTGGCATGGACCGGTGAGGGCCTGTCACCACTCAATATGTCTCCATGACTCTATAACTGTACGACTGTATTCCAAAACTTGCAATTATATTCATTATTATTCCAATAACTTGGAATCTTATATATCACTAAGGACTCCTCTGAATCCTGTGTTGTAATTAATACACTCCATTAATTTTACACCATGAGATTTCAGAAGATGTTAATTGCGACACCCTTTCAAAAGATTTTTGAGATTAACTTAACAAAAAATGACCATCGCACTGTGACAAGGTTAATGAATTGGGGACAGCTACAATTTCAGTCAACTGGAAGATATCAAACACAAACAGTCGATCTGCCTTGAAGCTGCAATTTCCGAACATTGCAGATTTTTTTTATCATGTTCATTCACGGTATTAAGACATCACTGGCAACTCCAGCATTTATTGCCAATCCCTAATTGACCCGAGGGAAGTTAAGACTAAACTACATTGATGTCGGCCTGGAGACACATGCAGATCAGACCAGGTATAGGTGACAGTTTCCTTACCTCGAGGGCATCAGTGAAACAGATGCGTGTCTCCCACAATCGACTCACAGTCCTCATTAGACTCTTAATTCCAGATTTTTGTTGAATTCAAGTTCCAACTCTTGTCGTGGTGGGATTGGAACCCAGTTCCCCAGAACTTGCTCTGAGTCATTCAATGACCAGTTCAGCAATAATATCACAACGTCATCGTCTCCCCTTTGCATGCTGTAAGTTGGTTTTAACCAGACGTTTATTTCTCGGATAAACCTTCCCGCCCCTTCGCCGAACAAAGTCACTTTACTGAATAAGACAATGTATCTTCAAGTTCCATTGATGATGGTGAAATTCAAACAGATTCACAGTTCTGGAAATTAATTGCATGAAAGTTATTTGGATTATAATTGTGCAACAGTATATTTATGTTCTTATTTATCTTCGTCATCTTTCCATTCATGTATTAGTTTAGATTAGATTCCCGACAGCGTGGAAGCAGGACCTTCAGCATGTCAAGTCCGCATCGACCCTCCGAAGAGTAAACCAGACACACCTATTCCCCTGCATTCATCTTGGCCAATGCACCAAATACTACTGGTAATTTAGAATGGCCAATTCATCTAACCTACACATCTTTGGACTGTGGGAGGCAACCCAGGCAGTCACGAGGAGAATATGCAAACTCCACACAGACAGTTGCCCAAGGGAGGAATTGAAGCCTGGTCCTTGGTGCTGTGAGGCAGCAGTGCTAACCACTGAATTTTGGTCCAAGGATGTACACGAGAATCTTACAGCCATTGAAATTTGTTTGCTGATCTGTAAAGCTACAATTGTGTATTTCTCAAGAGGCATAATGACGGCGACTTATGACTTTTCTCTAACCTTTCCCACCCTATGGTTCACTTTGCGATATTATCTGTTTACATCACTTGCTGTATATTTGGTCCCAGTTGAGAGAAGAAAAACTTTTTATATATCGACTATGGATATCTCCTTAAATGAATACTATTACGTGCCTTGATGTCGGTTTATAGGTTTACATTTGAGATGCATAATTCGCTAATAAATTCAGATTATTGTAGAACGACACTTTCCTTTTGATATGTCACTATATAATAAACTGGATACTGTGGTTAATGTTCAGGTAGCTCTATATCCTGTTAATGGTATTCTTTATCAAAATGCTTTTATTTTAAAAGTTTCCTGATGACAGAAATATGATTACATTCTTCTCACTGAGGCCCTTTTATGACTCCCACATGATCGTTCACTATCTTATCCAATAACTCTACATGGAGAGACAATTCTGACCGTGAAAGTCTGCCACATGCCGTTACTAATGCCTACTTTATATCAGATAGAAAGCCATGTGCTGCCATTTGAAATCGCATGAATCATTGGCCAGTCCAACAGTCAGAGACAGAAGGTTTTGAGATATGTTGAAGGGTCTGAAGGGATACCTTTGTTGGTGGAAATGTAGAGGACTGCATGACATCAACCTTAACGTATGACAAATATGAGGCGTAAACGAGGTTTCTTTCCTCAGTTGCTGAATATATTTGCTATGTGACTTGTTTCCCCAATTTAACCTGGGAGATTGGTATTGTCTACTAAAAACATGACATATTTCTTTCCCTGCAAAAACTGGAAAATAGTCTAGGACTAAGAGGTCAAACCAGAGCCAGAAAACGTTCAACACTTTGCATATTTTACACGAAGTTGGAGATTGATGGCAACTAAAACAAAGAACTGCCTGCGAAGTAATATAAGTCAGGACAGATGAAGTCTGGATTATTCCTTTGCTCTGGGCACAATTCTCTTTGGACATCAATTTTGAGTTACATTGTGAAATAAGATCATTTGCTCTCTGAGGTTTTTGTTTCCCGGGGACACACATGGAAAACTAAGAAATACGCACTCCTGTTTATTTTAATATAATGTTTGGCAGTGTAAAAGTGTTTCAAAATACTGACAACGTGACTGCATTTGCAGTTCTCAATTCCCTTGCAGAGATTTGTTTCTCAGTGGTCACGGAACAACGAACCACGATATCTTGTTTACATTTATGCGACATCTCATGGGAGGTAACATTGACACTGCTTGCACAATGGAAACATCTGATTATTCGAAACATTTCAAACTTGAAGAATCTCGCATTACCCAAACACAACGCTCTCAACTGAACAGAAACCACATTAGCATTCAATAAGTTCTACTGCGTGGTTGCGAATGTCACTGGAGGACACAGTGTGTGTCTGAAATAAGATTTGCATGCAATGAGTATTGTAAGATAATCGATAGAGTATTTCCTGGACTCAGGATTCATCCTCCTTCTTGACTGGTAATTCACCTAATTTTCCTGTTTTTCATTCCATTCAATGCGGTAAATGATTACATTAGGCAATTTTAATTTTAAAAACAAACCATGGATGGACAGTTACATAAAATATATGCAGCATTTGGATTAATTTTGCGGTATTCTGCAGATCGATGCAAAACACACACACCCTGCATGAACATTAAAAAAAACCTCCTTAACAGCAATAAGGACAATTTCATCAGACAGAACTTAAATCTGCTTTGTTGCCACAGTCTTGCTAGACCATGTGAGCTGCCTTTTCATTGAAGCAAGAAGCCACTGATCGTGATTTAATCTGAACGCTACCACACATCAGGCAAGAGCAGAGTTTGAGACGAAGAGCCGTTCATAATAACCTCAACCCATGAAGGGAATTTAACCGTCTTTGTAAACCAATAATCCAGTCAACTAAGCCAAACCGATTCCCCGGCACGGTAGTTAATATTTAGATTAAATTATTGTGATATTTCAATTGAACTAAACACGGGTTCCTCATTTTCATTCATTAAAAATAATTTCGTAATATTTGCGGACTTTCGTCCGAGGTTTGAATTGGTTTCGACACATTTGAATAGATTTTGGTGTGCAAAACTTCCCAGCAGATTTTAACAATTGCTGGTTAGTGTTCTAGATCGTTCAATATTACGTAGGTGAGACGATCTGTTTACTTTTAGTGATTCGTGGGTAATTAAATTTAAAGGGAGAGAAATGGCTCTTCGAAGTTTTAAAGCGATTCTGAGAAATGGAAATGATTACCAAGAACGTTTGGATGGAAAGAAGAAGCCCATGCTTTTAGAATTAGAAAAGCAGATGGATTTGCATTTAACCAAGTAGAAAGCAAAGCTGAAATTGTAAGGGGGTTTCTCAAACACTTTGGTATGTCTGAGAAAAGACACGTGCAGTAGAGGTAGAAAACCTAAATTATAAATGAGGAATATGTAGTTAGAAAATAAACAAAGGGAGAGAGAAAAAGGAGAGAGAAGAGAAAGAAAGAGGAAAAAAGAGAGAATATGTTATTTAGCTTTGGATAGGTAGAGTGAAGAATTTGAACGGGCAAGAGAAAGAGATGGAGGAAAATAAAGAGAGAGAAGCTTCTAAGCTGAGCAAAACGACAGAGAATTTGAACATGAGAAGTTGAGACTTAGTATGCAAAGTTAAGTTATTAGGATGGCGATTAAGAGAGAAGGTAGTTTTATGAACGTCACGAGGTTTATATACCTGCGAATTTAAACCAGCAGCACAAGAAAAGATTTATTCCGTGCCGCAATCTGTGACAAGTGGAAACATGAAGAACTATCCCAATGGTCACTACTTAAAGTAAACATTTACAACGGCATTTTGTAAAGTCTAAAAGAGAATAATTAATTCATAACTATTTACAATTCCTTCTTCTGAACTATCTTTTACTTTTCCTTTTACAATATTAGTTCGATTAAACCCCCAATTAAGATTTATCAAAAGGTTAAAATTTCAAAAGCAGCCATTTCGACAGTTCACTTTGTATGTTCATCTGTCTATTTTACTTCTTAAGGTTTTTGGGTAATCGGATGTCGACAGATAAAGGTACCTTTAAGAGAACTATTTTGCGGGCATTCTTCATATGTTGGTGACGTGGCAGTTCGCCTCTGACGGTTCAATTTATAATATGTATGCTCCAAATCATCGTTTCGTTTCATTGGTGGTAATTTTATCGAAATACCAAATTCAAACTTGATTGGAGTTTGGTATTTTGGGGCATAATGCAAATTGATTGGCCGAATTTGATTTGTTTTAAAAATCTCATCGCAACCCAGGCACTGCGATCTGCTGGACCAAATGTGACTTTGTAAATTTTGCAGCACCCTTGTGCTTCTCGAAGACCCTGCTCGATTTCAACTCTCTGAAATATAGAGTGCCGGTACACCTTCATAACACATCAGATGACACTCGTGAGATGATCTCCATATCAACCTTATTTTTTCAATGGAGTAAAGAGAGGTCATGTTCACTTGACCCTTTATCGAAAGCAAAGTTCCATCGGTTCAGTTTTGTCAGAAGTCTTTCTGGTACATCCAATATATTTTGCAACTTCTTTTAATATTGCCATTCAAATTGGGCAATAGATTTCATGTGTGGACTGAAACAGTTCTTTAAGAAATGTTACAGACAAGAAGTGCGTTCTGAGGTAAGTCACTGTACCCAAAATTTTAACTCGGCTTTCTCGGTGTAGATGCTGCCAGATATGCTGAGCTTTATCAGCAATTTCTCTTTTCGAGTTAACTCAAAGAATCGAATTCCCTTTGACAAATTCCGGGTATCCAATGACAGGAAAACTGCCTCTTGCACTGACATTTTGAAATTTCTTTGAAAAGGTTTCATTTATCCCTGTACTCCCTAATATCACCGAAGATAAATTATTGAAGTTCAGCAACTTAACCATGTTTATGCTACATCGTATGTTGTACTCTATAATTAAACGCAAGCCAATAATATTACAGGTTCACTCATTATGTTCCAACATTTCTCCTAGATGGCTAATTTCCCATTGAACAATGGCAACTGTCTTTCATTTCAAAAACGTGCAATTCCTTTTTTCTTTAAGCATCAAAGATAGATTGTAAAACCTCTCTCGTTCGCTTCTCCATTTCTTCGGTCATCGACTTGTCAGCACAGAATGAAAATGGCGAAAATCATTGCAATATTCCTTGAGGCATTGTACTTATCAGTGTTCAAGTAAGTGCGTTTCCGCTTAATAGCAATCCCCTGCTTCTGTCCATAAGTAATCTAGTCCGTGCTAAAATGCTAACTGATACCGTATTAATGATTACCTTAATTTCCTCACGTTTTCAGCCACTGTTAGTTTTTTTTAACTATCTGATGTGGAAATTGTGCCTTTCCTTTTGAACACAGTCGAACGTTTTCCATTCTTTACTTCTTTTTGTCGATAAGCAACACCATTACCTCGGTTTTTTGCAATGAAGGGCATGTCATATGGACTTAATATAATTCTATGGCGAGTCGATAGAGTTGAATGATGAGATAAGGGCCGCAGATATCACACACACGAACTTCAGTAAGGCGTTTGATAAGGTTCCTCATGGTAGACTGATGGAGAAAGTGAATTCGAATGATTTTCAGAGGGTGCAAACGAGATGGAAAGAGAATTAGTTGCACAGCAGGAGACAGGCAGTCGTCGTGGAAGGGATTTTCTGAAAATGGAATACTGTGAACACTGGTATCCCACAGGGATCCTTGTAGGGACCTCACTCACACAAACATACACACACATACAGATAGACATGCATATATGTATACAAACACATGAGTACACACACATGTACGCGCACACACACACATATAGTTGGTCTGATTAACAAGTTTTTTGTTAACACTGAAATTGTTGGAGCAGCAGATAGTGAAGGAAAAGTAAGAGAATGCAGCAGAGTATAGATAGATTGGACAGTTGGGCAGGGAAATGGAGATGGAGTTCAATCTGTGGAAAGCCAACGAGATGCATTTTGGAAGATCCAAGTCAAGGGTGTCAAGAATGTATGCGGCAGGCTTCCCTGCATTGGGCGGGGGTATTCAGTACAACCGTTCATGTGACAGCAGGTCGTGTGACAGTTGTATAAGACCTTGCTTCGGTCACATTTTAAGACAGTTCTGATCGCCACATTACCAAATGGATGTTAAAGATTTTGAAGAATATAGAGGAGCTTCCCTGGGATGCTGCCTAGTATGGACGGGTCTAGCTAAGAAGAGAGTTTGAGTAGATTCAGGTTATCAATACCAGAAAAGCAGAGGTTGGGGGGACCAAACTGAAGTCGACAAAGTCATGAGGTATAGACAGGATGGATAAGCACCAGGTCTTTTTTCCAAGACCGGGGAACGCAGTTACTAGGGGTCATGAGTTCAAAGCTGAAAAATGTGTTGCTGGAAAAGCGCAGTAGGTCAGGCAGGATCAATGGAGAAGGAGAATCGACGTTTCGGGCATATGCCCTTCTTCAGGAGGGCTTATGCCCGAAACGTCGATTCTCCTTCTCCTTTGAAGCTGCCTGACTTGCTGCTCTTTTCCAGCAACACATTTTTCAGCTCTGATCCCCAGCATCTGCAGTCTTCACTTTTTCTTCCGTCATGAGTTCAAGCTGACTGGGGACATATTTAAGGGATACTGCGTGGAAAAAAATGTACAGAGAGTAGTGGGTGTTTCGTACACATTACCAGTAGAGGTGATAGAGGCGGGCATGATAGTTGTATTTAATGTGTATGGAGACAGATACATAAATGGGCAGGGAGCAGAATGATACAGATGCTTGGATAAGAGGTTTTCATAGAGCATCTGGATTGTGACAGGCTTGGTGGGGCGAAGGACCTCTTCCTGTGCTGCAATTTTATTTGCTCTTTGTTCTTTGTATTACGACTGTTAGTGACTCTTCCTTTTACGGACCACATTTTACTTGAACAAATTCCCTTAAATTTTGAAAGCTCTCTATCTTTCACTCTATAACGACAAAATGTCCAATTAAAAAAAACACACACACTATTTCCTTGCCTCTATTTTTCTGTTGATTTATAAAATATTTTGTGCTATCAGATTCGACTTTTCAAACAGAGAACATCGCTTCATAATGTCTTACTGTCCCCATATCCCTGGCACAACTCAAGATGGGTCTTCGTGCAGACTATGTTGATTTTCAATTTCAGTCTTTCATTGTTGAGGGTGTTAAATTGTTTGTTTTCTCCGATGTATTGCAATGGCCTGCCTTCCCAAAAAAAACTTCCCTGTTTCTGTCTTTATAATAAAATTTTGATTTTTTTTATACTTACTGTTGGTGATTGAAGATTAACTTCACAAGTTAAAATGGAACTAATCTCTATTACGGTCAATGTTCTCATCCGAATGATATTTCTAATTAATCTGCCTGAACGTGCCATGCTGAAGCAAAGGACTTTTTCAACCTAATCAATGCAAACAGTGCTTGCACACGCACAGTCCCCTAACTCTTTGCAAGTTTATCTTTTTGAGCAATCTTTTTTATCAATTTGACTGTCTCAGTCTATATGCATATTAAAGTGCATTGAAATGAGTACCTTGGGTGGGTGTTTTTATTCAATAACCCATTGGTCTTTGCTCATTGCTCTGCCATTTAGTAGGTCTCAAAATTTGTGTCAGCTTCTAAACAGGAAATAGTACAGTCGCAGTATGAAACCAAATGGCTTTTGATATTTAAAAAAAGGCAGTAAATGAGTCTCCAGCACAAATAATTAGTGTGTTAGATTACAAACGTGAAAAATTACGGGTTGGCCTGAAGGACTGTTAGATGATACAAATTGTTCAGCAAGTCTGCCAGCACCTGTGGATAGAAAGCAAGATGAGAGTTTCGAGTCAATTGATCCTTCTTCCCAACATGAATTTCGATGTAAGACTTAATTAGAGACAAGCCAGAACGTATATGTGCAGAATTAGACCAAATGGCTCATCTGGTATGATCCACCATTCGATCAACTCCATTCTCCTGTCTTTTCCTGTATGTATTGCTCCCCTGACTCATCACGAAACTCTCTATTCCGCTGTTCGATGGCATGGCTTCCCAGTCCTCCTGGGGAAAGAATTCCCACATATTTCTCTTCATCTCAATTCTCAAGGTTCCTCCCTTCACTATGAGTCTGTGTCCATGAGTCTATCCCCTTCTACTTGTGACAGTTCTTTACGCACTGTTCTTGCGCTTTCAAGTCCTTCTGCAGTTTCATCGCCTCCTCAATACTACCTGTCCCTTGACCTATCTCTGTGTCATTTGCAAACACTGCAGCAATGCTCTTAGTTCCATTCTCTAGATTGTTGATATAGAACGTGAGTAGTTGCGGTACAAATACTCACCCCTGTGACTCTCCACTAGTCACAAGCTGCAATGCTGAAGAAATAAAACTCTGCCATATTCTCTGCCTTCTTCCAGTCCTCACTCTATGGATGGGCGCAGTCCTTAATCATTGGGTCTGACCTGATTTATCAGTCTCACCTCCAATACTTTGTCCAAGGCCTTCTGGAAATCCAAGTTGATCACATTTTGATGCTGCCGTGATCTTCATAAGTTACTTCGTTATTTTTTTCTGAAGAGATTTTGAAAGACAGAGGTGATAGCTAAAAAAGTAAACTAATTGCGAGGCTTGGTTTTTTTATTGACGTTGGAAGAATGGAAACACTCTCCGTGTGACAAGCTCTCTCAGACCTGGCTTCCTCGTTGTTCTTTTGGTAGTTCATAATTTTAGCTTTAACCAGAATTCAGTGTGCATCAGTGGAATTCCCAAACTTATCCTGAATTCTTTCTAGACGAGTTTTTCTTTTGGATTACAGAACTCCATGTGTTTCTAATTTTGACTTTCTACAAGTGTGTGTGTTTATGGCATGTTACTATCCTGGATGAGTAGAATTAGAAGCAGGTACAATATATATTAATCTGTTAGGTTCATCAACAGTTAATTTATTCTAAATTCCACGTCCTTTTTTTGCTTTTTACTTTATTGTTTAAAGTAATGTAATTTTACTGAACTTTGAGTAGTTTGACTGATTGGACTTCATCAGAAACATGGAATTTCACAACTATCGTTAAAAATAAGAAGTTCAGGTCGTCGTAACCTTCCCAAAATATATTGAGGGGGTCTGCTCCATAACACCATATAGTAACTCTCCTTTTTCTGATTTGCTTACTACCTCGTTCAAGAATTCAATCAGATTCTTCAGACATGAACTCGCCTTAGAAATTACTTGCTCACTTAACCTTGATTTATCTCGAACTTTGCAGTGCTCTGAAATCTCGCTTTTCGTAATGGACCCTAAAATCTTACTAATGACCAAGGTAACGCTAATTGGAAAGCAATTTTCACTCTTCTGCTGCCTCCTTCGCCTTTTACATTGTTCATTTGAAATCCTCTGGGGGCTTCTGTGTCTCAAATGATTCCTGAATAATCACCAAAAATGTCCTCCCCCCCCCCCCCCCGCCAACACCACCAACACCACCCCCGCAAGCTTCGCAGCCATCTCTTTCAGAGACTTTGTGTCCATTCCATCCGTTCTGGGACCTTTCAACTTTTCCAGTACATTCTTGTTAATGACGGTCATCTCACATAACTCTGCCTCCGACTACCATGGACTTCAGATAAGCTATTGGTGCCTTCCACGATGATGGCTGTTGCAAATTGCCTGTTCATTTCCTCTGTCATTTTCTTGTTCCCCGTTATTACTGCTGCAGCCTCATTTTCCAACAGTTCAATTCACACTCTTGCCTCTATCTTATCTTTAGTTCAAGAGCTAAATGGCTAATTCAATGACGGAGTTTTCCTTCATTGTATGAGCTAATTTATTATACGTTTTCTGCTATCTTTGCAAGGTCTTCCAATTCCGTTGGCTTCCCGCTAATCCTCGTCACGCCGTATGCTTTGCTTTTTTTTTGCTATCCCTGACTTCCCTTTTCAGCCACGGTTGTATTGTCATCTCTTTGGTAGTTTCCTTCTTGCTTGGGATGAATCAATTCTCTCACACATAATTATCCTCAGAAACCTCTCCTATTGCTGTTCATGTACTTTCCCAATAATGCTCCCGTTTCAATTAACTCTGGTCAGCTCTTTCCCAAGATTTTATTGCAATATCACCACGAAACCAATCCAGCTTCATTCTCCAGAATTACTGCAGCAGTTCATCATCCCTTGTAGTTCCCCAATATTATTGAGGCTGCATTCTGAACAGCGAATATAAGAAACCAAATTAAATCAAGTGCATGCAGATTACTGCTTCAACTCTAAGATGTGACTCTGGTCCTGAATAGCGAGACAAAGTAGGTTTGTACCTCCCACGATTGCATAGGAAGATGCCGAATGTTTATGGCGTTATGTGGGAGCAGAGAAAGAAGAGAACAGTGTACTCCAGTGCGAATGTGCTCCGGGGCATGCAGGGAAGTGAGGAGCGGTTCATCCGTGTTTATGCCAGCTTCCTGCTGGGTGCTGTCTGAAATAGCAGAGAACTGAAATGACACATGGAATATAAACAAATCCTCCGGCCTACCATGTCTCTACTAGACAACAAACATTGGACTACACTTATTCCACTTGACTGCAATTTATCAATAGCTTAATATACCTTGGCATTCTAAGTGTTCAGACAGATGCTTCTACCTGCTTCCACCACCCTGCCAAGCACCACGTTCCATATTTCACCCATCGTCTGGGTGATTTGGCTTTCCTCTGATCCCCTCGAAAGGATTTACTTATCACGTGAACCTTATGTCATTTAGTCATTTAGGGGAAAGGTCTCCCACAATCGTCTCTCTTTATGTCAGTTATCATTAAATATGTATCAATTAGCCCGCTCCGCCTCTTCTGGTCCTCAGACAACAAACAGAACCTATCTTTATTACTGAGCCTTCCCATTACAGGTAACCTCCTGGTGAATCCCCTCTGCACCTTCTGCTGCACTGACCACAAAGAAATTCTGCCTTTATTTCTGAGACGTCTCATTCCAGGCCACATTCTTGTAAGTCCCATCTGCACAGTCCGCTCCACAGATATCAAACAAAAATTATTTTTTTTAATAAGACCTCTCATGTCAGGAAACCTCCTGGTGGAACCACTGTCCACCCGCTGCAGTGCCATCGTTTCCTCCTGACAGTGTTGCGTTCGGACCTGCATAGAGATGTCCAACTGGCCTAACCTTGATTTGTTTCCTTTAAATACTACAACAGCACTTCCTTGCTCCGATGTTCCACGTTGCAGCTGATGATTATACTGCCTTATGAACGTTTGAATGAAGGGGCTGCTGTGTTGTCACTTCAGGACAACAGGGACTTAACATCCTTGTAAGTGAGCGTAGGGCTGAGGGTCCTGTTATGATGGTGCCAGGAATCCTCGCTGGCAAATAATGACGCTCCTGAGCGCCAAGAACCGCCCTCCGCCGGCTATCTGGTGCCATATACTGCATTGTAAGAGCATGTGTGATGGGGAAAGAGAACCTGGGAGTATGGAACAGAGTCCATTCAGGAAGGATTATGTGACTGTGCATAATAAAGTTAACAGTGCACATTGACAGGTGCATAATGAATTTCAGTCGCAAATTGTTTTGCTTCATTTCAGAACTATTTAATGCATTCCATACTGAAATCTCGCAGTATTCACTCTGCGAAACATGTCACTGAAATTTCTTCTTTCATGTGTATAGAGTAATTACTTGTGACGCCGAAGAGCTTACGTCTATTTTTGACTAACATCGCTGTGTTAGTTTTCATTCTTTTCACACAAACAAAAACTGCAATTTGCGAAGTATATTGCATGTGTTGTTACGTTTCTACGTTCAGGCCAGCTGCTGACTGGATCCTTATTGAGATGGAGTGTTCCTCTATGACGAGGGTGACATGAAGTCTGTCGTGAAGAACAAGAATGAAGCTTGTATCAGGGACATACAGCGGAGATGAAGTGAAGCGGACAAGCAAGCAGGAAACTTATCACCAGCTCACGTGAATACCAACATGCCACCAGAAGTCACTCTATCACTAGCTTCCATACGCACAATCAAAGAAGGATATAACTTTAACTGGGACAACACACAGATTCTCAAACAGTGAAGCAAAGACATGCACGAGAATTCGTAGAGGCACGGCATTCTAACGAGCGCTCCACTAATAAACACATTGACTTAGATCCCGTTTACCCTTGATTAAGGTCCAGAAATGTAATGTACCTTGAAGAGATTGAACGGCTAAGCAAGCACACAGAGCGCTGGAGAATGTACAATGTAACATTTGGCCCAGCAGCTAGCACTGGCTGAGTTGCTATGAAATAAAAACAAATTCAAATTCAGCCAATCTGCTCAAAATACCAACTTCTAATCAAATTCGAATTTCGTATAATGTCAATATTTTTTTAAAAATGAATAAAAAAATCCGATGCTTTGAGGTATAAGACCGGGAAAAAACGAACAGTTGAGGAGAGAACAGCCAAGCCAACATTACCTGCAGACTGCCCAGAAAATTAGTTCCCTTAATGATATATTTATCGATCAATGACGAGTGAAAGAGAACTTCTCAGAAGAAAAAAATCATTTTTGAAACGACCATACAAAGGGAAGTATCGACAGCTGACTGGTTTTGAAATTTGATCTTTGGTAAATCTGAATTAGGTTTTTTTTATCGGGCTAATACTACAGAAAGGAGAAAAAAAGGTAAGTTAGAGGAAGGAGATGTGAATAATTTTCTTTATTATTCTCTATTTTACATTAAGAAATAAAGTTGTTTTTTTTTACTTTAAATAATTGATGGCCTCACTAATTTTAAGAGATTGTTGGACGGCATAAATCTTTTCTGTGCTGCCGGTTTAAATTAACATCACAGGCTTACTCCGTCTGCTAACATGCCTTCACCTGAAACGAAGAAACAGAAATGACATCACCCACGTGATGAAAATCAAGACTTCTAAAGAGAGAGGCTAGATATACCACCAGCAAATCACTGGAGAATCTCACGGATGATATTACCTAGTCATGGAGATGAAACATCTGAAAGCGAACATTTCCGCTCAATGAGCTAACTGACACATCAATTAATCCAGAGAAGGGTATAAAGGCAGGAGGAGTAGATAGATGTGGGAAATCAGGAAGGCAAACAAGGGAGCTTGAGATATCTTTGTCAAAATAGGTTATGGCGAATCCAAAAGGATGTAACCAATACATTAAGAGTAAAATGGTAACGAGGGAGAGAATCGGGTCCCTCAAAGATCATCAAGGCAACATATGTGTGCAATCACAGGAGATGGGGGGGGGGGGATACTAAATGAGTGTTTTGTATCAGTGTTTCGGAGAAGTACATCGACTACATTCTCCTCCAACACTTCCTCCTGTAAAAATGCCAACCATTATCACCACTTCCTTTGCCTCACCTACATTTAGATTAGATTCGATTACTTACAGCATGGAAACAGGCCCTTCTGCCCAACAAGTCCACAACGAACCGCCGAAGCGCACCCACCCACACCCAATCCCCTACATTTACACTGCACCTAACACTATGGGCAATTTAGCATAGCCAATTCACCTAACCTGCACGTTTTTTGGACTGAGGGAGGAATCCCACGCAGACACGGGGAGAAGGTGCAAACTCCACAGAGTCAATCGTCTGAGGCGGGAATAGAACCCGGGTTTCTGGCGCTGTGAGGCAGCATTGCTAACCACTGTGCCACCGTGCCATCCTTTGTTTGAAGGATGACCAATTACACCACAGAAAATCCAAGTGGGCCTCCTTCTTCCAAGACTACAATTTCCCTCACATGGACGACGATTGCCTCCAGCACATTGCCTCCACTGCCCGTACCTCCACCTTTGAAACTGATCTCTCCTAACGCCACAAGCACAGAATGCCCCGTTCTCACCTTCAACCCCACAAACCTCAGTATACATCACGTTATCCTTCGTCACGTCCACCACATACAAACAGACCCAACCAGTTGCGGTAGATTACCCTCCCTGTCCCTATCAGCGTTTCAGGACACCATTCCTGCAAAAACTCCTTTGTCAGATCCACACTTTCAAACAGCCCTCACCCCACCCCTGGCACTTTCCCCTGCCACGGCAAGAATTGTAAAGCCAGTGCCCTAATCTCGCCCCTCACTACCGGCTAAGGCCTCAAACGATCCTTCCACATCCAACAGATATTTACTTCTACCTCCACCAATGCCATCTACTGCAGCTGTTGCACCCGATGTGGTCTCCTGTACATCAGGGACACAGGACATGAACTTGTTGATCATTTCAGAGAACATATCTTCAACAATTTAACTCCCACTCCCACCACACACGCAAGGACATGCATGTCCTGGACCTCCTCCAATGCCAAACACTAACCACCCTACACCTGGAGAAAGAACTACCTTGTGACCCTGCAGCCATACGGGATTAACGGGGATTTCGACAGTTTCCCCATTTCCCCTCCCCTCACCTTGTCCGACTCCAAAGCCGCCATCATCCTTCCCATGTCTAACCTTCATCGCCACCATCATTTACCTATCGCATTCTCAGCTACCTTCCCCCCTGGCTCATACCCCACCCATTATCTCTCAGTGCCCCAGCCAAAGCTTCACTCCTGATGAAGGGATTATGCTTAAAATGTCGATTCTTCTGCTCCTCGGATGCCATCTAACCTGCTGTGGTTTTCTTTTTTCACTTCCACACTTCTGACTCTGTTCTGCAGCATCTGCAGTCCTCAGTTTCTCATGAACAGTTGGGCCACAGATCAACCATATTCTCGTTGTCAGAAGTCACATGGCAACAGATTATAGTCCAACAGGTGTATTGATAACCACATGCTTTCAGAGCGCAGCCTTTTTGTCAGGTCCATCTCACTAC
This sequence comes from Chiloscyllium punctatum, assembly GCF_047496795.1. Lineage (NCBI taxonomy): Eukaryota > Metazoa > Chordata > Chondrichthyes > Orectolobiformes > Hemiscylliidae > Chiloscyllium > Chiloscyllium punctatum. The sequence goes on along the minus strand of NC_092789.1, from coordinate 2,962,871 downwards.
TAATACCCATTGAAAGCTTGTTATTTTCAATAAATCTGTTGTATTTTTACCTGGTGTCATGTGACTTCTGACTTTGTCCATCTCAGTCCACGCCCGGCACATCCACATCATGTTCATGTATAATAGTGGAAGAGATGCGCAGGGCAGGATGACCGAATCATGTTCCTGTATTTCTATCTCCGCAATATTCATCAATTTTCACCAGCAACAAAGATAAGCAATACAATTACACCGTGAAAGAGGGTTGTCTTAGAAAGTTGTTTCAGAAGATGGCAGTAAAAGAAGCTATGAAAAAACATACTTAAAAGACGTTTGAATCTTTTTTTTCACTGGAGCAATTTGATGTCATACTGAATCATCTGAGTGCAAAGATGGCGTCAACACTTATTTCGTGCCGAAGTAACTTTCCTGTGATGGCATAAGTGAGGACTGCAAATGCTGGAAATCAGAGTCCAGATTAGACTGGCGCTGGAAAAGCACAGCTGGTCAGGCAGCGTCCGAGGGGCAGGAAAACGTTCCTATGATGTCACCGGAACATGCAGAAAATCAAGTTGTCGGCTTTTACATTTGACACAAAACAGCAGAAGCTGTTTCTGTTTGTTCTTCGCAAAACCGTGCAAATTTAATGGCATCTTGAACGAGACAGGAGCATTTGCTGCTGTGAAATGTTGATGGAAGAAAGATTCTTTGGTCATAACTACCATTAAATAAGTATGCGCAAGGATGTGGAGAATATGAGCAAAACTCAGATGTCCTAGAAGAAAGTGAGGACGACAGATGCTAGAGATCAGAGTCGAGAGTGTATTGCTGGAAAAACACAGCAGGTCAGGAAGGGCTGATGAAGGCCTTAAGCCTGAACTGCCGAGTTTCTTGCTTCTCAGATGCTTCCTGACATGCTGTGCTTTACCAGCACTTCACTTCAACCTCGGAAGGCCTGACAACATCCGTGAAAGGAGAAATAGACGTCATGTTTGGAGTTCACTCGGAATCTTCTACAGATTTAAATGAATTCCTTGAGTTTGCATCACAATGTCAGCACCTGTTGCTTTTTATTTTTATTAAATTTATTTTCAAAATTTGCTTGTTGTTTCCTAAAGTGGGATCTGTGACGCTTTAAGGAACGTAGTTTTGTATTTTTTTTCATGTAAGTTTCTTTGGAGTTACACAGTTTACTATTTGAATTACGCTTTATGTAACCACAAGGCTCATAGTTTTGAAGGGAAGATCGGATTCCGAAAAGGATTGTTGAGCAGGTTAGAAGTAAATGTTTCTGAATACGTTCCTGTTAGCAGTTGGGTATTTTTTTTCGGCGGTCTGGATTAATTACTGCGGCTCTACTCTGTTCGTGGAAAATCATATGAGTTGCATATTACGTGATATTTACAGGAATGCAGGTGTAAATATCGACACACTCTCCGGGATCACTCTGTAAATACCGACATACACCCTGACCCAACCCAGCAAATGCTTAAACACTCCCCAGGACCCACCATGCAATGACCGACACACTCCCAGTGATCGCACTGTAAATACTAATATCTATCTGCAAAACCCCCTGTAAGTACTGACACAAAAACCCTGGAACCCCCTGTAAATACTGACACCCTCCCCTGGAACCCTCTGTAAATACCGACACACTCCCCTGGCACATCCTGTCAAAACCGACGCACGACCCGAGAGCACACTGTAAATACCGAGACACTGCCCTGGAACACCTTGTAAATACAGACACACATTATACTCAATCCGCCCTGCAAATAGTGACCCAATCTTTTGGATCCTCCTGCAAATACAGACAATCATCCTGGGACGCCCCCTTGTAAATACTGATACACTTCCCTGGAAACCCCTGGAAATACCGATATACTCCCCAGAACCTCCCCCCAATAAATACTGACACACTCACCGAAATGTCATTGTAAATATTGGCACACTCCACAAGATGACGCTGTAAATACCGACACAATCCCCAGGAGCCAATCCCTAAATACCGACGCCTTCAACGTGACCTCCCCTGTGAATACTGACACACTCCACGGGACACCCCGGTAAATACCGGCACACTCCCCTGGACCCCCCTGTAAATACTGACACACTCACAGGACACTCCCTGTAAATGTTTACACAGACACTTGGAATGGCTTGTAAATGCCAGCACACGCCCCAGTTCTAACAGTAAATTTCAACGCGCTCCCCAGGATACCGAGGCAATACTGACACACTCACTGGGACCCCAAAAAGTATCAACACAGTAATCAGAAACCCTTTGGAAATATCAACAAACTCCCTGTGGACACCGTTCAAACACTGGCACACTCCCCGGGACCCCGCTGTAAACACCGACACAATCCCCAGGATCCACCCTTAAATACTGACACACTCCATGTGAGCCCACTATAAATACTGATACACTCCCTGGGCCACCCTGCTAAATGCAGACACACTCCCAAGGATAACTCAGTAAATACAGACACACACACCCAATACCTAGGATTAAACAGACAGATTCCATAGGACCTCACTGTCAATACAGACGCACTCACCTGCAACAAAATAAATATCGTCATACACCCCAGGACCCACCTGCAAATATTGACACAGTCGCTTCCCCCGCCTCTCTACCCACTCTCGCTCGGTTTGTTTGCGCCCATTCATTCCCTGTCTGTCTCTCTCGGCTCCTTCCACTCTCTGCACACTCCTATTTTCTCCCTCTGTCACCCTCCCACTCACTATCAACAACCCCCTCCATTCTCTCATTCTATCCTCCACTCTCTCCCTCTCTATACCCCTGCCACTATCTCTCAACCCCTCACTCTCTCTACCCCCAAACTCTCTCCATCCCCTCCCAATGTCTTTCTCTCTTTACACCACTCCTAGTCCCCGACTCTTCACCCCACTTCCTCCCTCTCTATAAACCTCCCACTCTCTCTGTCCCCTTCACGCTCTCTATTTAACGCCCTCCCACACTATCTCGACCCTCTCGCTTTCTATCTCTCCAGTACACGATGTCTTTCTCTTTCCCTCTTCGCCTCACAGTCACCCTTGACTCCCTTTGTCTCCCTGTCCCAACCCCTTGCCAGTCTCTTCCCCTCCTACTGTCCCTCCCTTTGTCTCTTGCCTTCCCACTCTCATTCTACATTCTTACCTCTCTCAGCCCTCTTTCTACTATCTGCCGACTATATTTCTCTCTACGCTCTCCCACTCTCTCTCTTCCCCTTCCATCTCCCTCCCTCTACCGCTTCCTACTCTCTTTCCCGACCACACTTCTTCTGTCTTTCACTCTTCACCCTCCCACTCTCTCTCTTCCCCTTCCATCTCCCTCCCTCTCCAGCTTCCTACTCTCTTTCCCTACCACACTTCCTCTCTCTTTCACTCTTCACCCTCCCACTCTCTCGCTACCCCCACCCTCTCAGTCTCCACAGCGTTCGTGTCTCTCCCTCTCTCTCTCTCTTTCTTTCAGCCCAACTCCCTCTCGCTCTCTATCTCGTTCTCTCTTCCCCAACCCCCACTCTGGGGTCTCTCTATACCACTCTTTCACTCGCGACACCTCCACATTGTCTACCACACTCTCTCCCCACCCCTCGCTTTCTACACACCTCCCACTTTCAGGTTGTGTAACCCCCCACACTCTCTAGGTCAATCCCTTTCACAGTCTCTCTCCCCTTGCCCCTCTCTCTGCTACACCCTCTCTCTCTACCACTTTCACATTCGCTCCCTAACCCTCTCCCACGCTTCCACTCTATACCCCCATTCTCCCTCGACCTGCTCCCATTGTCTCTCCCTTTACCCCCTCATATTGCTTCTTTCTCTACACACACTTGCCACGCACTCTCTAACCCACTCCCTCTCTCACTGCAGCCTATTACACGTTCTAGCACACTCCCACTCTCTCTCTCCCTTATCTCACTCTCTCACCTCCTCCCATACTGTCTCTCTACCAGCTCCCACTATCTCACTGTTTACCCCACATTCCCTCTCTCTACCCCACTCCTTCCGACTGTCCTTCTCTATTCAAAGACCCTCTCACTCTTTACACCTTTCCTACGCTCTCTCTACCCCTCTCCCACTCACTACATCCCTCCCACCCTCTCTACCCCATTCTATCTCTAAACCACCCACTCTTTCTCTCTCTGTCCCTTTCCATTCTGTATCCCTTTACACCCACCCTCTCTCTCTAAACCCCTCCTGCTCTCTCTCCCATTAACCTACTCCCTCCCTCTCTCTACTGCCTGCCACTTTCGCTCTGTACCCCACTCCCTCTCTCCCCTTCCCACTCTCACTCACCCCACACACTCTCCATCAGCTTCCAATATCTCTCTATACTCCACGCCCTCTCTACCCCTCTCTTTCTCTCTTCTCACACTCTGTCTATTTGCCTCCCACTCTCTCTCTGTCTTCACCACCCGCACTGTCTCACGTTCCCTCCAAATCTCTCTCTACATCTCTCCCTCCCACTCCGTCTTTTCCACCACTATCTCTCTCTCTACCCCTTCCTCTCTGTTCCTCTCCCTTCCTCTCTGTACTACCCGTTCACTATATATCATTCCCTTTCCCTCTCACTCTCTGTCTTCACCGCTCGCACTCTCTCTCTCGTTCCCTCTAATTCTTTCTCGACATCCTTCCCTCCCACTCTCTCTCTTCCCTCTCCCATGCTTTCTATCCACTTCCCCCTTTCCTCTCTCTCTTCCCCAGCTTCTGTCTACTAGCCGCCCACTATATACCCTTCTCTTTTCCTTTTACTCTCTTCCCACCCCTCCCAATTTTCCCTCTCTCTACACTCTCCCACTCTTTCGATCTGGCACACTTCCACTCTCTTTCTCTCCCCCCCACACACTATCTCTACTCCCTTCATCTCGATCTACACCTCTCATACTCATTACTTGCCGTCCTCATCTCTCCACCTTTCTCACTTCCCATCCCACACTCTCTCTCTCTTTACGCACCTCTCTCAATCTCTCTCTCCATCACATACCTCTCTCTCTCTCAATTCTCCCCTCTCACTATCACTCGGTTTACTTCCCTCCCTCCTATTCGCTCTCTCTGCCCCTTCCTCCTTCTCTCTCTACTACCCGCCCATTGTTTCTCTCTTTTCCCCTCCCACTTTTTCCACCAACTCCCATTCTATCTCTTCCTCTCCCATTCTTCCTCTCTCTGCACTCTCCCACTCACTCTGTCTACAACACATCTCTTTTCTCTTTTTCTTCCTCCTCCCACTATCTCTCGACTCTCTTCCTCTCTCTCTTTATAACTCCACAGTGTCGGTCTCAATTCTCTCCAGCTCTTTCGGTCACTTCTCCCCTCCTACTCTCTATCGCACGACTTCCCTCCCGGTCCCACTCTCTACCCTCTCGGCCCTCTCTCTACACCCTCTCACACTCTTTACAAACTCTCTCATATATATATATACACACACACACTCTTAACACTCTGTCTCTCTCTCTCTCTCTCTCTCTGGCGAAGCCCCCTCTCTCAACTCCTTCCCAGTCTCTCTCCCTCCCTCCCTCTCTCTTCCCCACAACCTGTCTCTCTCTCGCCCTCTTTTACTCTCTCACGCTACCTCCTACCACTCTCTCAAAACCTCCCATTCTCTCTCCATTTAACCATCTGACTGCTTCTCTTTCGACCCAGTCCAACTCCCTCTTCTCAACTCTCTACCAACCACACTCTCTCTCCGCTTCCCTCTCTCTCACGAACCGCTGACACTCTCTCTCTACCAGATCTCACAATCTTTCTCTCTTCCCAACATCCCCTTCTCTCCATTCAATTCTGTAGCACTTTCTCTCTCTTGACCACACACAGTCTCACTCTCCAGCCCCTATCACTCTCTTAACTACACATCCTCTCTCTATCCCTCCCATTGTCTCTCAATCTCTCTAACGCCCTTCCACTCTGTCTTTCCGTCGCCATCTCACTGTCTCGACACCCCTCTTCCACTCACTAACCCTGTCTCCCTCCCTCTACCTCTCCCACTCGTTCTCTCTATACCCCTCCGATTCTCTCTCCAATGACATCCACCACTTCCTCTCTAACCCCCTCCTGTTCTTTCTCTCCCTCTGACACATTCCCTCACTTTCTCTACCGCCTCCCATTCTTTCCCTTTAATCCACTCCCACTTTCTCTCCCTCCAAATATCTCTCTCTCACTCCCCCATTCCGTATCTTTTTCTCTCTATTCCCACTCTCTCAGACTTCCCCTTGAACCCTCTCTGTCTTCCCGCTTGCACTCACTTTCCCCTTTCCCCTCCGATCGTCTCTGTCTAACCCCTCCTCTATCTACCCCACTTCCACTCTCTGTCTACTCCATTCCAGTCTGTCTCTCTCCACTCCACACCCTCTCATTCTCTACCTTTCTCCCACTCTGTCTATCTGACACCCTCGCATCCTCTCACTCCACTACCCTCCACGGTCTCTTTCCCTAAACCGTCTCACCCCATCCCATTCTTTCTGTCCACGTCCCCCTCTCTCTCTCTTTACTGTTCTCCCGCTCTGTACACTCTACTCCACTGCCTCTCTGTCTAAACCCCCACGCTTTCTATCTCTAGCCTCTCCCATTCTCTGTCCCTTTCCTCCGTCCCAATACCTCTCACACTATCCACCACACTTTAACTCTCCACCGTCCCCGAATCTCTCTCTACGCCACTCCCACATTCTCTCTCCCCCCACACTCTCAGTCTAAACCCTTCCATTCTGTCTCTCTTACAGTTCCTAGTATCTCTCTCTCTTCGCCACTACCCTCTCTCTCCACTCTACTCCTTCCCACTTTCTCTCTCTACCCCAATTACTCTCTTTCTCCACCCCCTCCCACTCTCACTCTAACCTAACTCTCTCTCTACCTCGCTCCCGCTCTCTGTACGTCTTACATTCTCTCACTGTCTAACCCTCCCACTGTCGCTCTCTCTCTAAACCCCTCCCATTCTCTCTTTCTTCTTCTCACCCACTCTCTCTCTTCCCGTCTCCCACTTACTACCGCTCCTTCTCTCTCTAACCCACTCTCTGTCTCTCTTGCTCCTTCATTTTCTCAAACTCTTCAACTCTTTCTCTCTCTCCCCCTCCCATTCTCTCTTGCTATTTAAAGCACTCCCGACTCTCTCTACCTACCCTCACTCTCTCTATTTACCCCACTCCCTCTCTGTCTCTCTCCCACATTCTTTTCCTCACGCCCTCCCACATCCCTTTATATCACATCTCACTATCTCTCTATTTGATACCACTCCCTCTCTTTCTCTCTTCCCCACTCTTTCTCTCTTTCTCTCCTCCTCCACTCTGTCACTTCCCCTCCCGCTCTCTGTCTTCCTCGCTCTCACTCTCTCTCTCTTCTCACCTCCGATTATCTCTCTCTACCCCTTCCCTCATTCCTCGCTTCCCATAATTTCTCTTTCTTTCTTCCCACTGCCATTCACACACACTCTCTATTCTCTCCCTCCCTCTCTCTATTCCCATCCCACTACCTCTCTTTCCTTTTGCATCCCAGTCTCTCTCTGTCTACCCTCGTAATCTCCTTTCTCCCTTCCTACTTACGTTCTCACTCTCCCCCTCCCGGTCTCTTTCTCCTCCCCTCGCACTCTATCTTTTTATCTTCACCATCCAACTGTATCACAGTCTACCCCATCATTCTCCCTAAATCTGGCATCTCCTTCTCTCTCTGTCAACTCCTCACACTCTGTCATCTCATCCCACACTCTCTCTCTTCCTGTCTTCCCCACGCTCATCCACAAACTCTCTCCATCCGCTACCACCATCTCTCTACTCCTATCCAACAATCTCTCTCCCTTCACCTCCCAGTCTCTCTCTCTGTTAGCACTGCTCATACCCTCCCTCTCAGCCCCCATCCCTCTCCCTCTCTCTAGCCCCTCCCATTAACTCTCTCACTTTCCTTCTCTCTCTACCCCACTTGGTCTCGCTTTCTAACTCCTCCCACTCTCTCTCGACTCCCTCCCAGTCTATCTGCCCAACCTCTCTCTCATGCTAGGCTCTCCTACTCCCCCCACTCAGCCTCTCTCTACATCGAATCTTATCTCTGTCTCATATCCCACCCTATATCTCTATCTCTAACCCCTCCCCTCTCACCCTCTGCTTCTAACGCCTCCAAAACTCTCTCTCCACTCCGCTTTCTCTCGTCCCCACACGCATTTTCTCTGTCTGTACTCCGTCCCACTCTCTTTACCCTCCTGCTGCTCTCTCCCCCACCTCCCCTTTCTCTTCCGCATCTCCCTTTTGAAGTTTACACCATGTCCCCTCACCCACGTCCCTTTCTCTCCCTCCTCCATTCCCTCTCTCTCACACACCCTCCGTCTTTACCGCTTTCCCTTTCTCTATCTACCCATGCCCCTTTCTATTCTCCCTCCCACTCTGTCGCCAATCCTTCCCTCTGCATCAGTCTCTACTCCCTCCCTCTCTCACTACCGCGCCTACTCTCTATATTTCTCTCTTCCACCTCCCACTCTCCCTTCCCTCCCTCTCTCTAACTCCTCCTACTCTTTCACTGCTCCTTCCACTGTATCTGCCAACCAAACTCTCACGATAGCCCCTCCTACTCTCTCTTTCTGACATCATCTTTAACTCTCTCCAGCCCCTCCCTCTCTCTCTAATCCCCCCACTATCTCTCTCCTTCCGCTCCCACTCTCGCACTCTACCAACTCCAACTGTCTCTCCCACGTTGTCTTTCACCCTCCCACTTTTTCTGTCTCCATTCCTTCCCTCTACGTCACTTTCTACCCAATTCACTCTCTCTTCACCTCCCGCTTTCTCTCCATCCTTCTCTACCTCCTCCCATTAACTCTCTCTCTCTCATTCCCTCCGCTCTCTCTACCACCTCCCACACTCTCTGTCAAACACCTTCCACTCACTGTCTCCAGCAACCCACTCTCTAGCTAACCCTCTCTCTCTGTCGACACCAATCCCACACTCTCTCTCTCTTCTCCTTGGAGTCTCTCTCTCTGCCACGCTCCCTCCCTCTCTGTCTGTCTCTCTCTCTACCCCGAACTCTATCTCTACCACTCTCCCACTCTCTCTCCCAAGCCCTCCCAATCTCTCTACCCCCTCGCAATTTCTCGCTGTCAATCCGCTTCTATTCTCTCTCTCTAAACCCCTTCCACTCTCTCTCTCTCTACACCACTCCCACTCTCGCTTTCCAAACGCCTCCCTCTCTCTTGCTACCCCATTCCGTCTTTTCCCCATGCCTACACTCTCTCTACCCCGTTGCACTCTCTATCTTTTCAACACTCCCTCCCACTCTCCTCTATCTCTCTGCCCCGAACTGTTTCTCTAAGCGTCTCCCAATCTCTCTCTACCCATCTCTAAAGCTAACACCCTTTTTGGCTCTCACCCGTCCCAGTATCTCTCTCTCTCTCTCCACCCCTCCCACTCCTCTGTCTGCACATTTCCCCCTCTTTCTCTCACTCTCCCACTCTCTCTGCCACACTCCCACTGTCTCTTTAAAGCCTTCCCATTCCCTTTCGACCCCATAGACTATCTCTACTGCACTCCATATCTCTCTATTTCTCTCTCTCTCTAACCCCGTCTCTCACTCGAACACACTCTCGCTCTCTCTCTCTACCCTCTCCTAGTATCTTTCTCCCCCTCCCCTTCCCACTCTCTCTTTCTCTTTCTTCACCATCACTCTTTCTCTGTACCACACTCCTTCGCTCTCTTTCTCACCCCCACAAACGATCTCTCTTTCTACCCCACTCTTGCTTTCTCCCGTTTTCTCTCCACCCCTCTGTGTCGTCCGATCCCACTCTCCATCTGTCTACCGAGCTCACACGCTGTCTCTTCTCCCCTACAACACAGTCGAGGAAACCGCCTCGCTCGCTCTCTCTCTCTTCCCTAGCATCTCGCTCTTTGACTGCTTCCCCCACTCAATCTCTCTCTACATCGAATCTTATCTCTCTCTTATCCTTGCCTCCCTCTGTCTCTCTATCCCCTCCCATGCTCTCCTTCTAACCCCTCCCACATTCTCTCTCTCCGCTCCCTTTCTCTCTTGCCCGCATGTAGTCTCTCTCTCTCTCTACTCCGTCCCACTCTCTCTACTCTCCTGCTGCTCTCTCTCCCACCTCACCTTTATCTACCCCTACCTCTCTCAGTTTAATTCCCCTCTCTGGTTCACACACCTTTTGTCTCCACCCCTTTTCCTTTGTCTCTCTACCCCCCTCAGACTATCTTTCTGTTCCTGTCCCACTCTCTCTACCGACTCCATCGCTCTCTTTCATTCTCTCTTCTCCCTCCCACACTATCTGTCTCGATTTCTTCCCACTGCACCTCTCTTTCTCTCACCTCACTCTCTCTCTACCCCACCCACTCTCTCTCTTTCTCTCTTCTCCCTCCCATTCTCTCTCCCCTCCCTCTCTCTCTACATCCTCCCTCTATCTCTCTCTGTCATTCCCTCCTTCTCTCTCTCTGACGCATAACACTCTCTCTCAAACCCATCCCACTCACTGTCTCCATACTCCCCCTCTCTACTCCACTTTCTCTCTCTAACCTGTCGCGCATTCTCTCCACTTCCTCTCTATCTACACAACTTTCCCTCTCTAAACAATCCCACTGTCACTACTCCCTTGCACTCTCCCTCTCTGCCACACTCCCTCCCACACTGTCTCTCTCTACCCCCGAACACCATCCCTACCTCTCTATTCTACATACTCTCTACCGCTCTCCTAATCTCTGTCTACATTGCTCACACACCCTCTATCGTTGTCCCAATCTCTCTCTCTCTACACACACACTCTCACTCTCCCTTGCATTCTGTCTCTGTCCACCCTTCCGACTCTCTCTCTACCACCTGCCACTGTCTCTCACAACTATCTCACTCACTCTCTCCACCCTTCCCCCTCTCTCTATCCCTCTCCTCTCTCTCTCGCTGTCCCTCGCACGTCTCTTCCCTACCCAACTCTATCAAACCCTTCCACCATCTCTACTACAATCCCGCTCTCTCTCTCTCCCTACCCTCTTACACTCTACCTCTCTACCACACTACCTCCCACTCTTTCTCTCTCTACTCCCGAACACTCCCTTCACCACTCTTCCAAACTCTCTGCTTCCCTCCCTCTGTCTTTCTACCGCCCTCAAATTTTCTCTCTCTCAAACCCCTCACACACTCTCTCTAAACCCCACCCAGTCTCACTCTCACTACCCCCTCCCACTTACTCTCTTCAACCTCCCATCACTACCTACCACACTGTCCCTCACTATCCCGCTCCGAATCATTCTCTACCACCGTCCACTCACTCTAGCACCTTCCACTTTCTCTGTCACACTCCCTCCCAATCTGTCTCTCTCTCTAACCCTGAACTCTATCTACCTCTCTCCCAATCTCTAACCCTCTTCCACACTCCACTCTCCAACCTCCCACTCTTTCGATGTCTACCCTCCCACAATCTCTCGGTACATCAGTCACACTCCTTCTCTCTACACCCTCCCACTCTCTCTCTCTCTTACCGTCCCACTCTTTCTATTAGCTTCCAACTCTTGCTCACTCCAATACTCTTCCTACCCCATACCACTACCTCTCTCCACTCCACTCCCTCCCTCTATTTCCCTTGTCCACGCGCACTCGCCCCCTCACAATCCACCCACTCTCTCCAGCGAAATCCCTCTCTTTATCTTTCGTCTCGCTCCCATTCTCTCTTCTCTCTCCATTTGTTTCTACCCCTTCTCATTCTCTCTTTCCCTCCCTCTCTCTTTCGTATTCCTCCTCATCTCTATGTCTACCCTCTCACTCACTACTCCATCCTTCCGTTTCTCCCAACTGCTCCTACTATTTCTCACTACTCCTTCCACCATCTTTCTCTTCCCATCCGACTCTGTCCCTCCAAATGTCTCTCTGCACCCTCTCTCTCTATATATATCTCTAACCCACTCCCTCCACCTCTATCTCTACCCCCACCACTCTCCCTCTCTCTGTACTCCCTCCCACTCTCTATCCTTCTCTCATGCGACCCCTTTCTACAAACTCGAACTCTCTGTATTCCCCTCTCAGTTCGATACCCCACTTCCACTCTCTGTCTCTTTCTCTCTTCCCCCCTCTCTATCTTCCCCTCACACTCTCTCTGTCTACTGTGTTTGCACTCACTCTCTCTGCACCGCCACACTCTGTCTAACCCCACTGTATCTCTATCCCCTCACTCCCTCTCGCTAGTCCCCTCCCACAATCTATCTCTCTCCTCCCCTCTCACTCTCTCTCTTTCTTCCCCATACCACTCTCTCTGTTCCCCACTCCCTCTCTCTGTCTTTCCGTCTAACCCACTCACTCTCTCTCTCTCTCCATCCACCACTCGCTCTCTCTTCCCTTCCCACTCTCTCTGTCAACCGATCTTGCTCTCTCTCTTCTCCCCTCAAACACTGTCTCTCTAAACCCCTCACCCTCTTTCTTTCTCCAGCTCAGTTTATCCCTCTACCCCTAATCCAGTCTCTCCCTTTAGACCCTCTCTCTGTCTGTCTCGCAACACTCTCCCACTCTCTCTCTGTCCCACTCTCTTTCGCTCTATAAACCCTCCAACTGTCAATCTCTCTCCGCCCTTTTCTCTCTTCCCCATTCCCACTGCCTCTCTACACCCTCCCACACTTCCTACCATCGTGCCTCTCTATCTCTCCACCCCACTCCCTCTCTCCATCTACCCCCTCCGTCTACCTCTTTATCGTCCCCTCCCACTCTCTCTCTATCCATGTCATCTCTCTCTCCCTCGTTCTCTTTCTCCCCCCAACTCTGGCTCTCTCTATTAACTCCCTCTGCATCTCTCTCTACTCACCTCCCTCTCTCTCTCTCTTCCACTCCCACTCTTTCTCTCTATATTTCTCCTGTCGCCTACTCTCTTCCTCTCTCACTCCTCCCTCTCTTACTAATACTGTCCGACCCTCTCTACAATCTCTAATACTCTCTCACTCAAACCTCTCCCGCTCACTCTCTCCACCCTCGCCTCTCTCTACCGCACGCCCTCTCTCTACCCCCGTACAATCTCTCCACCGCCCCTCTCCATCTACCGCACTCTCCCTCTCTACTCCAATCCCACTCTCCCACTCTACCACCTTGCACTCTCTCTCTGCCACAGTCCCTCCCACTCTCTTGCTCTAGCCCTCCCACTGTCTCTTTCTACCTCACTTCCCCTCTCTCTTTATTCCTCCCCACTCTCTCTCTATATCCATCCCTCTCTCTCTCTAACCCCTCGCATTCTCCCCTGCCTCCCCCCTCTCCCTAAACCCCTTCAACTTCAACCCTCTCTATATACCCTCCCACTCACTCTCTCCACCCTACTCCAATCGTCTACCCCACTCTGTCTCTCACTACACCACTCCCACTCTCTACCTCTTCCACTTTCTGACTTCAACATTCCCTCCTACTCTACCTCTCTCTCTAGTCCCGTACTCTATCTCTACTTCTCTCTCACACTCTCTCTGTCAACCAAGCTTGCATCATCTCTCTCTCACTCCCCTACAACATCGTGTGTCTCTCACCCCCTCCCACTCTCACTTCCCCTCCTCTGCCTCTTTTTACGTTAACGTCCCATTCAATCTCTCTCTACCCCATCTCTCTCTCTACCCCGCCTCTCTCTCTAGCCCTTCCTTACCTCTTTCTCACGACGCCCTCCCACTCTCTCTCTATCCCACTCCCTCTCCCTCTCAGCCCGCCCACTTTCTCATTCTTATCCCTGATACTCTCTCTCCGCTTCCCATTTCTTTCTTGCCCACTCCCACTCTCTCTTTACCCTCCACTATCCCTAACTTCCTCCCACTCTCTCTCTCTCTCCAACTTCCACCCTCTCTCTACCGTCTCTCACTATGTTTCTCCCGCATTCCTCCTCTTCCCGTTATCCCTCTCTCTCCCTATCCCTTCCCACACTTTGACATTTCCACTATCTCCACCACAATTCTTCTCTTTTTCTCCCCCCTCCGACTACCGATCTGTCTTCCCCCAACTGTCTCTCTACCCACTCCAACACTATCCCTCGTTCTCTCTTCTCATTCCCAATCTGTCTCCAACCTCTCCCTCTACATCTCACTCTACCCAACGCCAACTCTCTCTTTCCCTCCCTCCCTCTCTAACCCCTCCCACCATCTCTCTGTCAGCCCCTCCCTCAATCAACCTCCTCCCACTCTCTTTCAATCCCCACCCCTTTTCTACCCCCTCGCACAGTCTGTCCCCTGCTCCCTCTGTATCTACATCACTCTCGCTGTCTACCCCAATCCCACTCTTTCTCTATATCCTTGCACACTCTCTCTGCCACACTCCCTCCCACACTGTCTCTCACTAGCACCTAAATCTGTCTCTCTACCTCTCTCTCCACACCATTCCCAAAATCTCTCTCTACCCCCTTGTACTCTTCTATTTTTCTATGCTCCTCCTACTTTCTCTCTCTATACCCCTTGCACTCTCTCTTTCATATCATCCCACTCACTGTGTCCACCGTCCCACTGTCTACCTACCCCACTGTCTCCCTCGAACCCACTCCCAATCCCTCCAAACGCCTTTCAATTTGTCTCTGCCACACTCCCTCTCACTCTGTCTCTATCTCTATCTTTCTACCCCCAACTCACTTTACCTCTCTCAACCCACTTTCTCTACCTCTCCCGCTCTCTTTCGACCCCTCCTCACTGTCTCAACACCCAATTTTTCCCTCTCTCCGCCGTCCCACTGAGTCTATCCCTCTACACCCCTGCCACTGCCTCCGTCTCGACTATATCCTACTCTATTTCTCACACTCCCACTATCTCGAACACACATCCACTCTCTCAATAACAAGCTCAATTCTCTTTCTGCCACCTAACATTATCCCTCTCTCTCCACTCCACTCCCTCCCTCTCTCTTTCTCTCTTCCACTCCCACTCATTCGCTCTTAAACCAAGCAGTTTCTCCAGCGCACTCCATCTCTCTCTGTCTCATTTCCCCTCGAACTCTTGCTTTTCGCCCTCCAACTCTCTCTCTACCCCCTCCCTCCCTCTCTGTTCCCTCACACACTCTCTCACTCTACTTCTCTCTCACTCACTCCTTCCATCGCCCCCACTCTCGCTCTCCCCTCTCACTCTCGCTCTTCCCCCATTCTCTCTCTTGAACTCCCCCACACTTTAACTCCCCTATTCTCCCTCGCTCTCTATCTCCCTCCCACTCTCCGTCTAGTCTCTCTCTACCCCACTACCACTCTTTCTTCCACTCCCACTCGCTCTCTATAATCCCTACTCTCTCTACCCGCTTCCAATACCTTTCTCTACCCCACGCTCTCTTTCACCCTGCATCATTTCATCTCTCTCTCTCCTTCCCTCTTTCCCACTGCCTCTCTTCCACACTTTCTCTCTTATTCCATTCCTTCTCTCTTCCCCTCTCTCTTACCCCCACTCATTCTCTTCCACTCCATATCTCCTTCTCTGTCCACCCCGCTTGCACTCTCCCCCTCTTCTTCTCTCCTACACTCTCTCCCTCCTCTCCCAGAATTTCTCTCCCCTTCCCCCTCTCTCCTCCTCCCTCGCTCTCTGGCTGTAATCCCCTAGCACTACCTTTCTCTCTCATCTTCGAAACTCTCTCTCCCCGACTGCCCCCTCTGTCTAGCCCTCTCCCTCCCTCTCTTTCTCTCTCTACCAATGTCCCACATTGTCTCTTTCTCTATTGCCCTCTCTCTTTCTCTCTACTCTCTCCGTCTCTCTCTCCACCTCTCAGTCCCTCTCTCTCTATTCTCCCCCCTCGATATCTCCCTTTTTATCTCCTCCCTCTCCTCTCTTTACCTCCTTCCCTTTCTCTCTCGTTTTCCTTCTCCCTCTATCCCTTTCACACTCACTCTACCCCACACTTTCTCACACTCTCTCACCCTCCCTCTCTCAGTCTTGCATTCTCCTATCTCTCTTACACACTTGATCTCTCTCCAGACACGCCTCCCACTGTCTATACCCTCCGACTCACTTTACCCCTTCCAATCTGTTTCTCCTACACACTGCTTCCTCTACTCCCCTCCCACACCCTCTCCCCCTCCTCATGCTCACTACCATAGGACCTCTCTCTCTACGCCCCTCCCGAACACTGCCTTTCCTGCACGCCATTCTCATCTCTCTCTCTACCCTTTCCTACTCTTCTCTACCTTCCTCCCACTGTCTTTCTCTCTAACCAACCTCCAATTCTGTCTCTCTCTCTATTCCTCTCCTTTTCTCTCTCCCCTACGATGCTCTCTCGACAACTCTCCCTTTTTTCTCTCTCTCACCGCCTCACACTCTTTCTCTACCAGCTCCTATTATCTCTCTCGCTCTTCCCCACTCCGTCTTTTCCTCTTTCTTTCTACCCATTTTTCCCTCTCCGACACTGCCCCTTCCTTTTCTACTACCAGCTCCGACTCTGTCTCTCTTTTCTGTCCTCCCTGTCTCTCTGTATTACATCCCACTACCTCAATCACTAAACCCTCCCATTCTCTCTCTATAAACCCTGCCATTCTCACTCGACACACCCACGATGTATCTCGTTCCCCCTCCACACCATTTCCCCTCTCTCAGGAATCTGCTCCCACTCTCGCCCTCTTACCCCTCCAATACCTCTCTCCTTCTCTTTCAACTGCACTCCTCCTCTTTCTGCCTTTCTCTCTTCCCTCTTCCCACTCATGATCTCTCACGCCACACTCTCTCTTCTCACCTAACCCCTCCCACACTTTCTGTCTTTACCGCTTCCATACTTTCTCTCTCTTAAGCCCATCTCTCCCTCTCTACCCCCCTACTCTCACCCTGTCTCCCCTCTATCTCTACCTTACTCGCCTCTCTCTCTACGCACTCCTCCCAATCTCTCTCTAACCTCTCCCAGACTCTCTCTACCCATTCACAAATCTCTCACTGCGCCACTCCCTCTCTCTTCACCAGATCCATTCTCTCTACCTCTTCGACTCTCTCTCTTCCCCACTCTTTCCCAGTCTCTCTGTCTGCACTCAGACTCTCTCCTGGTCGCTCCCTCTCCATCGGCGCTTCTTTCTTACTCTTTCTTTGCGCCCTCCCACACTCTGTGTACCCACTCGTATTCTCACTCTCCCCCCTCCCACTCTCTCCCTATCTCCCTCCCACTCTCTCTTCCCATCCCACACCGTCTCTTTAACCACCTTCCTTTCGCTCTAACCCACTTCTCACTGAAAGCCCCCCCACTCTTTCACTCTATCCCTCTCCCTCTTTCTTACTCTACCCCCACTCTCTCTCTTTCAACCCCACTCTCACTCACTCTCTATCTCTTCTTTTCTCACTCTCTTGCTCGCTACCCCGATCCCATTCTTTCTCACTTTACCTACATCATTCTTTGCTTCTCTAATCCATGTCTTGCTTGCTCTCTACACTTTTCCACTCTGGCTCTCTGCATCACTACATTTCTCTCACTCTCTCTCATTCTTACTGTCTCTGTTGCACGCTCTCT
Organism: Chiloscyllium punctatum; assembly: GCF_047496795.1. Classification (NCBI taxonomy): domain Eukaryota; kingdom Metazoa; phylum Chordata; class Chondrichthyes; order Orectolobiformes; family Hemiscylliidae; genus Chiloscyllium; species Chiloscyllium punctatum. The sequence continues at coordinate 2,945,516 of NC_092789.1, read as the reverse complement.
CTATCTCCTCCCACTCTCTGTACAAGTTCCATTCTCTCTCTACCTCTTCGACACTCTCTCTTCCCCACTCCCTCCCAATCTCTATCTCTGCACTCAGACTCTCTCTCTACTCCTCTCCACATTCGCTCTACGCTTCAGTCTTACTCTTTCTCTACGCCCTCCAACATTCTCTCTACCCCTTCAAGTTTCTCTCTTTTTCTCTCTGCCTCTTCCTACTCTATGTCTGTCATGCCCGCTACCTCACTCGCACTCTCTGCCATTCTTTTTGTTTACTCCATTTCCCCTCTCTCCTTCTCTCCACCCTGCTTCCTCTCTCTCTGTCTCTCTCCTTCCCTCCCTATGTAATGCACACCCTCTCGCTTCCCTTTCCCTCTCCATCTGACCTACAGATAGGGGCGAAGTGGAGAGGCTGGATAGGGATGAGAGGATAGATAAATGTGGGGATGGGACGGTAGAAGGGAGACGATGGGGCAGAGACACAAATGCGGGAGTTAGACAGTGAAAGCAGGAGAGTGAGACAGAAACGAAGGGGGAGAGAGAAGATTAGAGGCGGGTGGAGAAACCTTGTGCTGTGTGAGATAAAGGTAAAGGGACTGGTGAAGACAACCAGTGAAAGGGAAAGGAGGAAAGAAAGCAAGAGTTTACGGAGCGAGGGGGAGAGAAATGAGAGGAAAGAGAAGGGAGAGGAAATTGGAACATAGTGCAAAAGAGGGTGTGAGTGGGGAGGGGGCGCACGAAGGATGTAGATAGAGAGACAGATGTGCTTCAGTGGAGATGGGGGTAACAGAGTAGAGATGAATTCGGCTGAAAGCCACTTCGGAATGGAGTGGGGTGGGGGTGACCCAGTGGGGAAAGCAAGGACAATGTCAGTTCAACCTAAACCCTGAGCTTAGGCCCCGGTCTCCTCCTAATCCCTGAGGACTGGGACTTGGGGCTGAGTCTGTTTCTTTCCAACTCAGCTTGTTCAACATAGAGACGAACAAAAGTATCGTTTCCTCTGCTGCTCTGCACGTTTTAATGAACATTTTTCTTGTTTACAAATTTAAGTGATCGATACAGTCAGTGGGATGTTGCCTTTTCTCACTGGCCGCTGTGAGAAAGATTGAACTGTGTCTTTGAAATACCTACACCTACCTCCACAACCGTGAGATAAGGATGGATAAACCACCGTTACCCTCAATCTGCTACCACAGGGATAATCGGCTTCATCGCTGAAACATTGAACTGAAATGACAAAATTGAGGACGGATTGATGAATGAATGTATATGATTGATTGATGAATTTGGGTAAAGGGATAATTCATCACATCCTTCAGCTGCTGTCTGAACTTAGTCTGGGTCACGGCATAAATCATGGTGTTTGTGCAGCAGCTGAGGAGCTGCAGCATGAAGCCTAATTCTCGCACAAAGTAAGGGAGATACACAAACTTATAACCAAGACTATACATCCGGCTCCACATTGAATACAGCATGATCGTTGACCATAACAGGACGAAATTAGCCGAGATCACAAACAGTAAAATGATGGATTTGTTGCGAATTCTCATTTCTGTGTCAGACTGAACGTCTCCATTGGTGTGAGCACGGAGTCTCTTACGGGCCCTGCTGGTCACTATAATGTGTCTGACCGTGAAAACATTGAACAGAAGAATCAGGGGAAATGGGAGAGCTGGGGTTAGAATGTGATGGAGGAACTCGATTGACGTCCAGACAGGGGAGGTTCCAACACCATCTGCTGCATAACAAAACGACGGGTAGTTCATCTGCCCATACCGAGTTGAGAGCATAAAACACCAGAAAATATTTTTTAAAGAGCTGAACACAGTCACTGTTCCCAGAACCACAGCCGCCGTTTTCACACGACAATATTTACGTTTTAACTTCTGGCAACAAATGGCCACAAATCGATCAAATGTGAAAGTGACCGTGAACCAGACAGAACAGTCAGTCGCTCCATAAAGCAGTGCAGCGTGGATATTACACACAGAGATTTCCCACAGGAAATAAAACTGTTCCCGATAAACAATGGGAATGTGTCGCAATATCAGGTCGAAGATAATGACCAGTAGATCCGCCGCTGCCATTGCCCCCAGGTACCGTCTGACACAGGGAGCCAATCCACAATCTTTATAAAGCAGGACGTAGATCGTCACTCCGTTAGCTGTGAGGAGGAAAGACAAACACATTATCCATCAGCCTGGTGGCAAAGTGACCAGTTTGACTAAAGGCTGTGTGAGGTTTTCAAATGTGTCACTGCATTCAGAGATTTAGTAAAATAAGTGGAGCTTAAATAAAATATGGAAAGCTCTGATTTACTGACAAATATGTGTCATTAATCACAAGAAATCCTCCGTGCCCAAACACACAGGGGCACATGCATAAGAACACACTCGATAACGGGAGAAAAGATACAGGTAATTTATATTCAGTTTCTAATACTGAGCGTGAAAACATTGCCATCCGAAAGGATTCTCTCCCAGTTCTTTGAAAATAAATGGAAGTACGAAATTTCAGTCTTTTTCTTTAAATTCTGATCAATGCGCTGTCGTGAAGAAATGTAAACGCAGGGAAAACAGATTCACCCCTTGAACTTCCTGAAGCGACTACGGAACAGTGTCTCCTTCTCCCATTAACGGATCCCTTCCCTCAGGACCGTATCATTTGGTCAATTCAATGACGACTGGCCGTTCACAATTCATGTCAGGGATAGAATATTGAGGGGAATGTCAGGTATTCTGCTGCAAACCAATCGACTCCCACAGTGTATTTCGACTACACCTCCTCCCATCCTCCCTCTTGTAAAAACGCCATCCCTTATTCCCAATTCCTCTGACTCTGCTGCATCTGTTCCCAGAATGGTCAATTCCATCTCAGAAAATCCCTGATGTCTTCCTTTTCAAATACCACAATTTCCACTGCCAGCTTGTCGATGATGCCCTCCAGAACATCTCCACTTCCCTCCGCTCCGTCCTCAACCATCACCCTCACCTATCCCCTCACCTCCATCCAAGGCCCATATGAGCCTTCCACATCCGACAGAAATTTACTTCTACTTCCACAAATGTCATGTACTGTATCTGTCGCACCCGATGTGGTCTCTTCTACATCGGCGAAACAGGCCGCCAACTTGTCGAGCATGAAAGGGAACGTCCCTGGGAATTCAGCACCAATGAAACGCATCGTCCAGTGACTGAACACTTCAACTCCACCTCCTACTCTGCCAAAGACAAAGGTCATGGGCCTTCTCCATTGCCAATCACAAAGCCCCCAGTGCCTGTAGGATGAACACATAATCGTCCACCATGGGACCCTGCAACCACAGGGGTTCAATGTGGATTTTAGCGTTTTACTAAATTCCCCTCCCGCACGTTTTTCCCATCCAAGCCTCGAACTGAGCACAGCCTTCTTCACCTTTTCATCACCTTTCCCTTCTATCCACTCCACCCTCCTCTCATCCTATCACATTCTCCTCCTTTTTCATCTCCCTATTGCATGCTCAGATGCCTTACCCCCAACACCAAACTCTTCCATTTATCTGTCAGGCACCCCTTGCTCCACAAGTCTCATTCCAAATCATGCCTATCTGCCGGAATCGTTAATTATCCTGCTCATTGGATGGTCCCTGACCTGCTGTGCTATTGCGGTGCCACACTTCCCGTCAGGAAACAGTGGGACACCGCCATATTAACAGAACGAGAACTGATGGGAAATATTTCATGAAGTCGCATCACCCGCCCTGTCTCAGCGGTGATGTTGAAACTGTGGGATGCGGTCAGGAAAGTCGTTACACTCGTATTCCCCCAACATTCATTCCAGAACCCGGGAACTCTCATGGTAAAGGTCAAAGCTGGTCAATGAAATCGCCTGATGATGGGTGTCTACTGCCATCACCCCTCAGAGATAACTCAGTTCCCTTCGAATTTGAAAGCAAATCAGAGGAAATATTGAGGTGATAAGGACACAGAACGCACTCGGGTTGCATGACTTCAGTGTCCGTCACCAAGAGTGTCTCCACAGGTTCACGAAAGTGTGAGCATGGAGAGGCTTCTAACATACAGCATCTCGACTGTGGGAAAGGATGTGGGAGCCCACAAGAGAGAAACAATCTCATCAAAGTAGTTTCTCACAGATGGATCTGTCCCTAAAAGTATCTGTTGGCGCACCCAGCACACAGTCCTGGAGGAGGAAAAGTCTCAGCCTCATACCGAAGATACTGCCCACTGTGTTAATTGGAACTACCTCCTGCTAAGTAGGGCATACTTCTAAAAGACTGAGCAAAATGAAACTGGGGATCCCTCAGGCACTGTGGGCTATCAGCACAAAGTCAGATGTGTTCTGTTCACAGATGGTTCCAAAATATTCGTCACCATTCACAATTACATCCGTTCTAAAGTAGGCTATTCAGCCCATTCAGAGTTTTAAACGGCAACAGAATTCGGCCATTCAGCATTTCCAACCTGTTTCTCAGCAATTGGATCAGATCGTTACATTTCTTATATTTGTGACACAGAAAATGGAAGGGCATATTCAGTCTTTCAAAGCTGCTACATAGGTATAAGGGAGGACTGTTTACTAAGCCTAGAACAGGGATAATTTAGCGATAACTCAGTCTGTATCAGTTCAACACAGGTTAATAACTGCAGTGACACACTGACGAGTGATCAGGACTCAGTTATTTGTAATTGTCGAGAAATGGAACAAACTTATTCTGACTAAGATCAGCAGGAACTGAAATTATCAACCGAGAGTAGTGAATCGTTAATTGAATAAGCAATATACAACAATTTGGAGGCTGGAATATAATGTGGGTAACGGTGAACCTGTGACTTTACAGGAAGAATAGCAGGATGTGTATGACAGAAAAGGATAAAGATAACAGACGTTAGTCACACATGTTTACTGCACGGATAATTCTAACCTGTTGAGACATGGAAAGTATTGCTCGATCTCCCTGCTGGTCAGCTCCCTGATGTTACGGGGGGCCCTATTGCTCTCAGTCCAGATGGAATATTTTGATGTGGTCGGGTAGCGGTGAGGACTGGTGAGAGTGAAAGTGCCTTGAGTCATTTTACAGGTGCATGGTCTCTCTTGGCCAGGCCATCCTTTCTTTCTAGATAGAGACCCGAAGACGATGCGAATACGCTGACTGCTTCCGAATGAAGATGCCATGGCTGCTGCCAGGACAGTGGACATTCATCAACATGATGTACTATGCATGGTGGGACTGCTACATCAATGGAGTGAGAGACGAAGAGTACAATCACGACAGTAATATCGAAAGGCATTGCCATATCAGCTGAATTGTTTATTTACATCACACTTTTACTCCACCACAGAGATTCATCAACCCGGAAGAAATATCTGTTCAGCACAGAGCAATCTGTAGATCAAGCTTTGCTCGGTCCAACCCAGCATTCTGCAGATTGCAAAAATAAAACTATGCAGACTACGCCAGTGCATTGACCTGTAAACTCAGACGAGATAATTTGTTCATCCCTAGTAGCTATATAGACAACAGCAGTGCAGTGACATATAAACTCAGACTAGGTTAGTGTCCAGCACGGAGACCGATACAGACCACAGCAATGAATTGATCTATCAAAACGTGGGCCGGCGTGGACTGGAGACTGCGACTGTTGCGGTCTGGAGACTGGACCCAGTGCAGCCGGGAAACGGGTGAGGTGCGTTCTGGAGACTGATCTGAGTGCGGCATAAAGACTTGTCCCAGTGTGGAATGGGCCTGGTGCAGTCTGGAGAATGGGAATGGTGCAGTTTGAAGACTGGGTCTGGTGTGGACTGAAGACTGAGCTCGGTGCAGTCTGGAGAACGAGGCCTGGTGCAGCGTGGAGACTGTGTCCAGCGCGATTTGGAGACTCAAGCCTGCGCATTCTGGTGACTCTGCCCAGTGTGGTCTGGTGACTGGGCGCGTGTGCTGTCTGGACACTCGGTTCTGGTCCAGACTGAAGTGTGAGAGACTGTGATTCGAGACAGTTGCTTTTTTCCCATTTTTATTCTTCTGCTGAACTTTCATTTCTTTTCTTTCCATTTTGGACAAACTACTTAAGAATTTGTACCCAGATTTCTTGGACCTAAGATGGCGTCATAAGTGAAGACATTATCAACTTTTTACTTCACTCATTAGCGTCCACGTGACAATGAAACCAACTCAAATCATTCCAAATGTGAGAGTCACTGACTTTGATGTCCTTCCGAAACAAAGATGCTGCTTGTGTCGTGGTGTGGGGCGGCCAGCAGACGGTAGTATTTTATCACATTAAACAAAAGAAGGAGGGACAAATGGAGTGAGAGAGTGAGGAAGGACATTGTGATTCCCGGTTCAATGGCTTCACTGCCAAAAGAACAGAAATGCCAATGCTCAGAAATGTAGATGATGAGATGCACAGGCCAATACATTAAAGACACTCCCAATGACAGACAAAGATATACACATGGAGACACGCACACGTGCACACAAACACTCGCACACACTTAGACTTATATACACAGAGACTTACACACGCGCGCGTGCACGCATGCACACTCTCACAACACACACACACCAATAAACACACTGATAACTGCAGACGTTCGGCTAATCACGCCTGCCTTGACATTCAATGAGATCATGGCTGATCTCATCTCGTACTAAACTTTATTTCTTCTTGGAAAATAAAGCAGGGCAAGTGACTTACCCGTTAAAGTTGGAGCACTTTATGACCAGTGACCGCAATTCTACTGGTTTCAAAATTGATACGGGAAAGGATCGGACTGATCCACATGTCAATTTTTTGAATTAGGGCAAGGCACATTTTAATGTCGTTAGGCAGAGACTTTCAACAGAAGATTCGGATGCTGTTCGCAGGTAATGACACTTCCAACAAGTAGGAATCTTTCAAAAGTGAGATAATGAGAGTTGGGTGACTGCATGTTCTGGTTCGTGTTCCAGGACAGCAGAAATAAGGAACAAATATAAGAGGGCATGTTGGGGCTCTGGTCAAGTAAAAAGGAAGTGAATACCAGTTGCAGGCAGCTCGGGTCAAGGAAATAACTTGAGCATATGGGTTGTGGGAATACCCTTACCATAGAAATCAGGAGTGCATGAGACAGCTTTGACTGATAGGGTTAAGGAGAATAGAAACAGATTATACCAGTCTTTTAAGCTCAAATGAGAAGCGAGGGAGAGAATAGGGTGTCATCAAAATTATGTGTGGTTCCATAAGAGGTGAATTAGGATTATTGGGTTTATTGTCACATGTACAAACATGAAGATAGTGAAAATTTTATAAGTCGCAACATGCGACGCAAGCTTCGGCTCAAAGAACACCCCCCATCCCGCCTCCCCCAAAGGTACAGAATCTTGGTACAAAGCAGAAGAATAAAGAAGTCACAGTTAACATATAAAGCATTACAGGCCTTACTATAAAAGGCAAAGAACAGAAAAACACAGTTAACAGTTCAAAACCACAATCCAAAAGTGTCTGCCCATGCTGGGTTCACGTTCCTCACAAGGACTTGACCCTCCAGCATTTAGCTGCCTGACCGAATGTTCCTGCTCAATTGATGAGGTCCTATAGAAATACATCGCGTCAGTAATAACCGTGGAGAAAGACATGAAAGCGAGGGAACTCAGGGAATTTTTTGAAACGAGGTCACATTACACAAGAGGACGTGCTGGACGTATTAAAATATATCCCGTAAGTAAATGCTCAGGACCTATTCAAGTCCATCCCAGATCATTGCAGTAAGCTGGTGAAGAAATATCGGGATCCCTTGGTAAAGTATTTGTATCATTCCTCACAGTTCTGAGGAAGGATCACTGGATCCAAAACGTTACCCTTGATGTCTCTGCACTTATTCTGCCAGGCCTGTTGAGCTTTTCCGGCAACGTCTGTTTTTCTAACTGATTTACAGCATCAGCAGTTCGCTCGGAGTTTATTTGATGTGATTGTCAGCCACGAGTGAGGTATTGGAGGACTGAAAGATATTTAATGTTGTAACCTTCTTCCAAAAACAAATCCCTGCGAGGAAAAAAAAAGAGAGAAAACTACAGTCTAGTGAGTCTGGTGTCAGGGATAGGTAAACGTTCGGAGGAGTTTCTGAGAGACAGAATTTATATGCATTTGGAAAGGCATGGACTGATCATGGATAACATGGTTTAGTGTATGGGAATTTCTGTTACACCAAATTCGGTGAAATGTTGAAGAGGTTATCAAGAAGATTGATGAAGATAAAACAGCATAGATTCTCTCCGTGGAACTTAGTGACGTCCAACATGGTTTTACATGGTAGCCTGATTACTTAGGTTAGATCACAGGGGATCAGAGGGAGCCATGCAATTAAGCACAATATTGACTTGACAATGCGAGACAGCGGATTCTGGGAGAGATTTGTTGTGAGCCACGGTGTGCCACAAGGACCAATATTGTGTCCACTTTTGTTTATGACTTTAATAAATGATTTGGACGAGAATGCATGAAGCATAGATGGAAAGTTTGTCGACGACGCCATAAATGCCAGGTGTTGCATTTTGTTACACACATCAGGGCAGGAGTTACACAGTTAATGGTCGGGCCTTGAGGAGTGTTATCAAACAGAGAGAAGCAAGGGTGATTTTACATAGTTCCTTGAAAGTGGAATCTCAGTTCGAAAGGGTGGTGTGGCAGGCAATAGGCCCACTCAACGTCATCGATCAGAGCAATTGAGTACAGGAGTGGGTCATCATGTGATTACTGAACAGGAGAATGCGAAGGCTACATTTGGAGAACTAAGTACAATTCTTGTCGCCCTGTTTTAGGAAGGATGTTATAAACTGAAATGTGTACAAAATTATTTAAAATGTTGTCAATTACACTGGAGGTTTTGAGATAAAAGGATAGCCTGATATAGATTGTGACTTTTTTCCCTATTGCGTAGGAGGTTGTGGAAGATCTTATAGAGGTTTATAAAATCACAAGTTGCATGGATAGGGTGAATGGCCATTCACTTTTCCCCAGGAGAAGAGGTGTGCAAAACCAAAGCGCAGAGGCTTAAGGTGAAAGGGGAGAGATTTAAAAGAGATCTAAGTGGTAAATATTTTGCACAGACTATGCTATGTATATGTAATGAGCTGTCAGAGCAAACGGTGGGGGAATATGTTTTCAACATTTAAAAGTTTATTGGATGGGAACCTGAATGGGAACGTTTTCGAGGGGTAAGTGCCAAACGCAGATAAATAGGAATAGTTCAGTTTATTAGACTTGGTGCACATAGACACGCTGGGCTGAAGGGTCTGTTTGCATATTTTATGACTTTATGATTCTACGACTCTATCTCTCCTCTTTCGTGACCAAGTTTTTGTTGCCCGCAAATCATTTTCAGGTCCAAAATTCTCTTTAAAAATCGAGCTCCTCTCCCTTTGAAAGGAGAATACCTAACATTGATGTCGTACTGCAGACCACAGCAGCAGAAGAAGCAGAGTTGTATTCAACTACAACCTGTCACTATTTGACTGGGAGAATCCCTCAGTCTACGATTACCATGAAGCTGATCTATTGTTCAGTGACGAGTGTGGGTGGAGATGCCAGAGTTCGAACAATTTGTACCTCAGCCTGATTATTACCTGTTAAAGCTACCACACTTGATTGGTTACGTTACAAACAAACGGTCTATCATCAGATAGAGAGGGTAAAATGATTTCAACACCAACAGGTCAGATCGAAGCTCTGCAGTGCTACCACATCCAGTCAGAAATAGAGGTGGACGAGCAAACAGCTTACTGGAGGAGACGGCTCCCCAACCTTCCCCATCCTAAATAATGGAACTGCCCTATGTGTCATTGTTCAGGACAAGGATGTCATAGCTGCACCGTCGTTAGCCAGTGGTGTTGAGTGGATGATTCACCTAGGAATGCTGATGAGTTGCTGCTGCCCGAAACGTCGATATTCCTGTTCCTCGGATGCTGTCTGACCTGCTGTGCTTTTCCAGCACCCCTCTCATCTCGACTCTGGTTTCCAGCATCTGCACTCCTTGGTTTTACATAGTTGATTTTAACCATACTGCGAATCCTCTTGCAAGGATGCCTGCCTTGAAAACGTTTTCCACCTCTCTCTACAAGAATCTCAGTGAGTCCCTCTCTTTCACTGCAACCCCCAAGTCATTTTCTTTGCGCTGAAGCTCTTCATGCATGTCCTGAAACAGACTCGCTACCACAGCCACATTTGCTCTCTCCGTGCCTGCCTCCATAAGCAACTCATTCCACACAGACCACGTTTAAACCAGCAGAGTTCGAAACCGAACAGGACAAACAGTAGACTATAGATTCAAAACTACCAGCAACAGTTCTCCCTCAAGATACCTTTGATCCACACTCGCAGCCATACACTGGCACCTAACCTCTCTTGAGTCAGGCCTGCCTCAGTTGAGGCCTGCCCCTGCACCCACGCATCAATGAATTTAATACACGCCATGAAGTTGAACACTTCTTCTGCTGCCTCCCCCTCCGAGCTCACTTTTACAATCTGGACTCCCAGTCATCTTCCGAGGTTCCATTTGCCCGCCTCCAACACACTCCATCCAACTGGACACCCCGTGCTGGCCTTTTGCTTGCCTCGATCTCTTCATTTCCAATTGTTGCCGAGATATTAACCCCCTCCCCCAATCCAACTTGTCACCCTCACATCGCACAGCCCTCCACTCCCTCTGCTCCAATCCCATCCTCACCATCAAAACCACAGATAAAATTGGTGCAGTTGCAGTTTGGCACAATGAACTCTACACCACTGAAGACAGACGCCAACTCGAAGACACCTCCTCCTCTCTCCCATCGATCATGATCCCACTCCCATCACCAAGCCATCATCTCCCAGACCATAGAGAACCTCTTCACCTCGGGAGATCTCCCACCCACGCCTTCCAAACACAAAGACCGGAATCTCCGCGCCTCCCGATTCTACCTCCTTCCCAAGATCCACAAACCTAACCATCCTGGCCAACAAACAAAACTATTGCTGATGAAGCGCTTTTGCACAAAACGTCCATTTTCCTGCTCCTCGGATGCTGCCTGACCTGCTGTGCTTTTCCAGCACCACTCTAATCTAGACAAATATTTGAAATGTATTGGAAACAGCTGGGTCATAAGGACCGATCCATGTGATATCCCACGATATTTGCACTCCAAAAAACACGTTTTACTTTTATATAATGTTTCCTGTCAGCTGTCCCATTCAAAAAACCATGTTCATGTATTCGGCCCATTCCAACAAGAATTCATTTTGCGCACTAGGATTGGGACTTTATTAAAAAGCTTTCTCAAAAGTCAAATGCACTGCGGCCATTACTTCTCCACAAGGTATTGGACAGTCAGTTTCTCAAAGATGATTCACATTTCATAAATCTATGCTGACTACGTCTGAACCCATTACTTAGAGTCCCAACAGTTTATGCCAAGTTGTCTATTTCCGAACTTCATTCTATTTCTTTTTTTTCTTTCCAGACTTAGGTTGCCCAGTATTACTGGGTGGTTTTTTTTTTTGGCTTGTTTTCTACTGTGAAGACAACAACTGAAGTATTTCTTTCATAATTCTGCCATTTCCTTGTTCTCCATTTTCCATTTTCTGGTTTCTGACTTTGAAGAAGCTTCACTTGTTTTCTCTTACCATTTACATTGACAATTCATTCTTATACTTCTTGTTAAAACACACTTCAGAAACCCATCCATTTCTGTTTTCAAATTCGCAATGATAAACCTTCCAGAATCATACAGCCACAGATACATAGTCTCTGTACCGTCGGAAATACAGCACAATCTACATTAGTCTAACTGTCCTACGCAAGACCAGTAGCCATGAATATTATGACACTCAAGTGCTCGCCCACAGACTTTGAAATGGTTATGAGATTACCCATGACAACTCCCCTCGAAGGAAGAACATTCCAGAACCCAAAACCTTCTCTGTTAAAAAATATCAATTCTTGAATCATCTCTAAACCTCATACCCTCCAGTTTAAAAGTGTGCTGTTCTTATTCTTGGCCCTTTAACTAACAGGAACAGCTGATGCCAATCCACCATTTCCATGTTCCTCGTAATCATTTCCTTCTGAATTACGTCCCCCTCAACCTTCCCTTCTTCTTCACAAATAACCGAGCTTATCCATCCTCTCTCCATAGCTAATATCCTCCATCCCAGGCAACATACCGGTTAATCTCCTCTGCACCCCGTCCAGTGCAATCACTTCCTTCCTGTAATGTGGCTTCCAAAACTGTACACTGTATTCCATCTTGGCTGAACCAAATTCTTTTATAAATCACGTAATCAATGCCTCAATGAACAAAGGCAATGCCTATTGTCTATAATGCATGCATAACAAGCCCATTAAACTGTCCAGTTACATTCATTGATCTGTGGAGATGCAGCCTATGAGATTACTCGTGTGGAGTCATTCACTCAGTACCCCCGTGTCTGGTGCCTTCCTCCAAAGTGCATTTCCTCATATTTATCAGGGTTGCAATTCATCCGCCATTTTCCTGCAAATCTGACCATTCAATCTGAACCTTCCCGTAACATGCGACATTCGTCGTCACTGTCACACTTGCATTTCATCATCACCCCACTGCACTCCGCATTCATATCCACAATATTAATGAATACCACACATAATAAAGGAGACAACACTGATCCCTGTGATACTGGTCTACAGTTACACCAACAGCTTTCATACCACTCTCTGTCTCTTGCCAATAAAACAATTTTGGTTTTAACTTGCCAAGGTAACTTTCATTCCATGACATTTTACATCCTTCATCAGTTTTCCATGTGGGGCTGTGTCAAATGCCTGGCTCAGAAACCACAGTTGAAAAATGTGGTGCTGGAAAAACACAATAGGCCAGGCAGCATTGGAGGAGCAGGAGAATCGACATTTCGGGCATCAGCCATTCTTCAGGAATGAGGCTGGTGTGCTACGCGGGCTGAGATAAATGGTAGGGGGGAGGGAATTTGGGGGAGGGACGCTGGGAATAAGATAGGTGGAAGGAGGTCAGTGTGAGAGTGATAGACCAGAGACGGGGTGGTTTTGGAGAGGTCGGAAAGAAGATTGAAGGTCAAGAGGGCGGTGCTGAATCCAAGGGTTGGGACTGATATAAGGTGGGGGAAGGGGAAATGTGGAAGCTGGATAAATCTACATTCATCCCGTGTGCTTGGAGGGTTTCTAGGCGGAAGATGAGGCTCTCTTCCTCCAGGTGTCGTGTGACCACGGTTTGTCGATGGAGGAGGCCAAGGACCTGCATGTCATTGGCGGAGTGGGAGGGGGAGCTAAAGTGTTCAGCCACGGGGCATTTGGGTTGCCCCGGATGTGTTCTCTGAGACGTTCCTCAAGTAGGTGGCCGGTCTCGCCAATGTAGAGGAGACCATATCGGGTGCAGCGGATACAGTAAATGATGTGTGTGGAGGTGCAGGTGAATTTGCGATGGATATAGAAGGATCCATTGAGGCCTTGGAGGGAGGGGAGGGGGAGGTGTGTGCGCAAGGTTTGCACCTCTTGCGGTTGCAGGGGAAGGTGCCAGGAGTGGAGGTTGTGTTGGTGGGGAGTGAGGACCTGACGAGGGAGTCACCGAGGGAGTGGTGTCTCCTGAATGCTAATAGGGGTGGAGAGGGAAATATATCCATAGGGGTGGGGTTTGTCTGGAGGTGGCGGAAATGAACGAGTAAACTACATCAATGATCCCCTTGACAAAATGCAATAAAATTCATCAGGATTCACTTCCCTCTAATAAAACCATGCTGGTTATGCGTGATCAAATATCCCTACTCATAACGGAGATCAACTTTTTGTTTTCCTATTTGCTGCAGTAGTTTCCCTAACAGTGAGCTAATACGCACAGATCCATAGTTCTCTAGTCTATCTGCACCACCCTGCCCGCAAAGTGGGACCACATTAGTTCTCCTGCATTTCTTCTATGAACAGATTCGACTTAAAACGTTTGGTCAGGGCCTTTCATCTATGGAGAGAGAGCAAGCTAACTCTCCCAGTGTGGATGATACTTTATCATCTACATCTGATTCCCTTTAAATGAAGGTAAACCTAACGTTTACCTTCTTATTCGCACATATTCCTCCCAATACATATTGCTTCAATTTTTTTACTATGTAAGTGGGAGAATTCTTTTTAAAATCCAACTGAATATCCAAGTATATCACATCCATTGGTTTTCCATTCTTTATGTCTACCAGAGATACCTTCACACAAAACGTTTGAAAATTATAACTTCACTTTCATAAGTGCAGAATCATTTTCTGAAATTTTGCTGTTATTTTATAAATGACCAATGTCACATTCGTTATAATACATTACAATAGATTCCCTATTCTGGATGTCAAGGTAACTGGTCTGTAGTTCTCCCCTCTCCCTCTTCTTCAATGTTTGCTTCTCCTTGCTGTTTTTAAACTCCACCTTACTGGATTCAGTGAGATTTGAGTGACGAGGGCTCTAGGGAAGAGTATGGCAGATCAGGCGATATGTTTGGCAAGGCAAAACCCTACTTTGATATTATCACGCTACATCTTACCCGTTCTTATCAAGCGTCATTGAAACATTTTCACCAGATCTCTCATTGTGCTGGTGGAGTGAAGAAAGACAAAGATCTTTCACCAATGCTGTGCCTTACGTCAGGTGGCTGTGAATGTTCTAATCTGAGTGGGAACCTTACAGCAGGCTGGCAAAGTGTTGTTGCTACTGTACAGGATCTAAGTGAGACTACATCAGCAGTAGCGGGAGCGGATTTGATCTCCTCACTGAAAATAGGATATTGGAATTAACTCAGACACTGTTCCCTCATCTGATTTCAGCAACTAAAATGATAATCATAGATGCCCTACAGAGTGTAAGCAGGTCATTTGACCCATCGACGCCGAACTGATTCTTCGAAAACCATCCCAATCAAGCACATTCTCTACCCAATCTCAGAAGACCTGCATTTTTCATTAGTAGTGAACGTAGCCTGCCCATCCCCGGTCGCTGTGGGTAATTTAGCAAGGCCAATCTAACTATCCTTCACATTTTGGGACTGTAGGTGGAAACTGGAGCACCAAGCAGAATCCCTTGTAGGCACGGGGAGAATGTGCATACTCCACACAAACAGTGACCTGAGGCTGGATTTGAACGCGGTGTCTGGTGTTGCGGCGCAGCAGTACTAACCACTGAGCTACAAAATGTGGGCAACAGAACTTGCCTGCACAATGAAGTTGCAGCATAGCCTTGTTTCTGCCCAAAGACCTTTCACATGTGAGGTGAATGTGATAAACACAACACTATATTGGTTACCCATACAGTGTGGTCACTGGCCCACTGAAGTCTCTGTGCTATGTTGCATCACAGATCACTTTACAATGAACAGATTGCATTCTGATGTCCTCATTTTAAGCAGAAGCCATTCACAAGATGATTCCGCATAACAGCTTTTCAGTACAAAAGGCCGCAGTGGGATTCAAACCCACGTATACTTTCACACTGAAGCCTAAATCCTGCACCTTAGCCTACTCTGGCAGGCTCCCACACTGAGTTGAAACCATGAGCAGGATTTGAATCTTATTCTTGAGGACATTGCTGCATCTCTGGCTGCACAGCCAAGTGATAATACCAGTGCATCATCACCTCAGCTGTAACATTCTCTTAAGTTTGCAAATCTAGGCAACAGGAGTATTAGCACTGTTTCCTGTAAACACATCAATCACGTTCAGCCAATTCCTGTCTCCATCCAGAGCATCAGTTTGGATTAACAAAATGGCGGATCAGCAACATGGCATTTGTGAGAAATTTGAAAATGGAATGTTTAATGTGAGGTGCAAGCACTGTTCGGGTTTGGACCCGAGCTCTACCTTTTTACTAAGAAGACACTTTAACCAACTTAGCCAGAGCTTCACGTTAACTCACGAGGGAAGGATGAGCAGGTTGAACCAATTCCTATCAAAGTTTACAAGAATGACAGGTAATCTTGTTCTGAGATTCAGCAACAGAAGGCTGTTCCACAGCAAACTGAGGATTCAGTTCCACTTCTCGAACCTGAAACACCAGAACAGCAGAAATAGATTATTTGAACTTGTTACAGCAGGTCAGGAGGAGACTGTTTAATTTCTGGATCCTGACGAGCAGTGTCAGGAAGAGGCCAATCAGACTCCGTAAATATAAGACAGGACGAATAATAAACCATGAGTCAAGATTAGAGTGGTGCTGGAAAAGCACAGCAGGTCAGGCAGCATCTGAGAAGCAGGTAAATCGAATTTTCGGGCATGAGCGATTTTCTTGCTCATCGGATGCTGCCTGCCTTGCAGTGCTCTTCCAGCACCAGTCTAATCTTGACTCATGTCTATTATTGGTCCTGTGTTATATTTAGAAGGTCTGATTGGATTCTTCCTGACTCTGTGTATCAGGATCCAGAAACTAAACTGACCTGCTGCAAAAAGATCAAAGAATCTACTTCTGCTGTTGCTGTGTTCTCTGGCCTCCTGCCCAAAACGTCAACTTTCCTTCCCTCGGATGCTGCCTGATCTGCTGTGCTTTTCCAACACCACTCTAATTTGATTCTAATCTCCAGCATCAGCAGTTCTCACTTTAGCCACAATAGACCTTGTTGCACCTGTATCCTATCACACAATAGCAGGACGAGGCCATTCTGCCTTCATAATGCACAATGCACAATTGGAAAAATGCAACAAAGTGACTGGATATCGCTACACTAGTTAAGGCCATTCAGCCTATTGAGTCTGTTGCACAAGAACTGGGGAAGGAAATTGAACCGTTTGAGATGTTTTTATGTGAACAGGAGGAGGTGATTCAGCCACGTTTTTGTTGTATGGGAACAGGAGAATACCAATCACTTCTTCACTCCTATTTTAGGGATAAAAAAGGAGACTGTTTTGTACCTTGAGCCTGTTATGGAGGAATATGAGGAAATATTTCAGTCCCTAGAAAGTATGCACTGCTGCAGGAAGATAGCATTAGTCCCCAAATATCTCACACAGCAACAGCAGAACGAGATTCAGACATTCACAGCTGCTTGGTCAGGAACAGAAGCAGGACGTTTCGCCCAACGAGGCAACAATCAAGGAACACCAGGAGGACATTCCGCCGATGGAGATTATAATATAGGAACACCAGGAGGATATTCAGCCCATCGAAATAATAATGTAAATGCAGCAGGAGATCATTCACCATGTCGAATGTTTAAACCTGGAACAAAAGGAGTCCATTCAGTGACTCAATCTTTTTTTTACACAGCAAGCAGAGCAGATATTTTAGTCTTGTGCCTGTTACACAGGAACCCAGGAAAGGAATTGTCGACGTTATCGAAAGAAAAGAAGTTAAAATAACAAATTTTACTAGGAAAAGAAATGTGGTAAGTAATTTATTGGGATCGAATGCAAACAGTTAGAATCTTTTCGCAATGCATTAATAACGGGAGATTGTGAAAGTCGAACTGTAATTCATTACAGTCAGCATGTGTTTGTGAAGGATAAAACTTGCTTGAATTATTTGCCTGAGGTTTTGTTTAATGTGACGAGTAGGTGGTCATTGGGGATCCTATAGAAATTGTATACTTGGATTGCCAGAGGCGTTGCATCTGGTGTCTCACAAAAGTTTAATGTGCAACATAATAGCACTTGGGAGTTAAGAAAAACTGATTCGCTTGGAGAGAGAATGGGCTAACCACACACAAAAAAAAAACGATGTGGACATGCCGGTGTTGGACTGGGATGGACAACATCAAAAATTCCACGATTCCATTTTATAGGCCAACAGATTTATTTGAGAATAATACCTTTCGGAGCAGTTCTCCTTCCTTAGGTGTTAGAGAGAGAGGAAGAACTTCAACACAGAATTTGAAAGGAAAAGATCAAAGCGTCGTACTACTCATGCACATGAATTGAACACATCGAAGATCGCTCATAAATCTTTAATCAGTTAGACTCGGCATGCAGGTTTTGATAGATTAATGGGTAAAATCCCAGAATTTCTTTCAAATTACTGTCCGGAGGATTGAAAACAAATCTGATAAGCAAGGTCGATAAAGGGGATCCTTTCGATGTATTATATCTGTACTTCCAAAAGGCATTGCTTAGCGTGCCTCACAAAAGATTAATGTGCAAGGTAAGGGCACATGCAGTTAGCAAAATATTATTTGTTTGGAGAAAGGTATGGCTAACCAATAAAAGCCATGACGTGGAGTTGCTGGTGGACTGGGGTGGACATTGTTAAAAATCGCACAACACCAGATTACAGTCCAACGGATTTATTTGAAAATATGAGATATTTGAGCGCTTTCCCTTATTTGTTGCAGAGACAAACGAAGACGTTAGACACATAAATTATGAAGAAAAGATCAAAGCGTTGTACAACACATGAGCATGAATTGAACACACCTAAGATGGTGCTTAAAACTTTCATCATTTGGAATGGATGTGCAGGTTCTGATTGCATAATATTCAAATCCCAGTCTTTCTTTCAAGTCACTGCGTGGAGATAAATTAAGGTATTATCGATGGAAAGGCGATGAACCCCTTTTGGTCAGTCAACGTATTTTAGGACTGCGTTTTTCACTGTAACGCAACCTGGAGTCAGACTGGGTTTATTTCCAATGTATGACTTGATAAAATGCGATATTGACTGTCTACAAGCTGAGTGCTTTTTGAACAAAATGTAATGTATCCACAAATGCAAGTCTGGAAATCCACATTCACTCTGCAGATTTATATGTGTCACCCTATGGGTGGGGGTGGGGTGAGGAAGTGTGTTTTATGTTGGGCGAGGTGCGGGAAAGAGAGAGAGAGAGATTGATGTGAGTGTGTGTAAGTGGGAGAGTGAGATTGTGCGCGTGTCCAGTTTAAGACTCAGACCTATATGACAGATCCTATCCTCACAAGCACACTCACTCCGTGGTTTCTGAGCTTGCCCTCTCTGCAACCTCTGCTCCATTTTCTGTTCATGTTACAGACCCAGATGCTGTAACTGCAGTCCCCATTCTCCATCCAGAGTTGGTTCACCAAGTCGTCAGGTCTCCCTGATGGTCTGAGTCAGCTGACAGCACAATATCTTGGAAATCATCCCAGCACCTCCACTAAAGTTTTGATAACGGGAGGGAGTCAGAAGCCCCTCAACGACAAGTTCGATGCCTGGTCCTTTTTAATAATACTCGAGGGGCTTGCTGGTGTCACTGACTGCACGATTAACTGAGATTGACAAAGACAGCCGTTCTGTGGACAAACACGGACTGAGTTTCAAAGACGTGAGTCAAAGCTACAGGAAACCCCGTCCAGCATGGAGCTCCACACAAGACACACCTGGAAGTGAGCAACAGCCCAATGGACAAACTTCTCATTGTTTCTGACCTTCTCAATGCTAGCACTCGACACACTGAGGAGCGAAAAACCAAGACTACGCAAAGATGCAGAAGGAGATTAACATGAAAGATAGATACAGAGAAGTAATTAACTGAGAACATTATGTGGAATAATGGGGGAAACAAGAAGGCGGGGACGGGACTAACTGGAGCAGTTAGACATTGGTGGGTCCAATCAGAAGAAAGAGATTATGAATAAAAATATTGCTCGATGAGATGAAATGTTTCATTATATCCAATTCTGAATCTCCCCACACAGAAACTGCCCAGACACCATAAACTAGGACCAGTAACATCCAAGCATGGAGACCTTTGCAGACTATACTAGCGTATTGCTCGGTAAGATGAACTATCTGCCCAGCATGAGGAGCACTGCAACACTTTGTCAATATATGTTAGCACTATACTTTCATTGGATATATGCCAAGCCTGGAAAGATTTGCAGCCCATACTGCAAGTACCAGTAAACAGAAGTTACAAAAATTAATGTCTCTAAACATCCATGCATCAGCTCGAGGCAAGTGATTTTATGTGTGCTTGCGTGTCTCTGCCTGGAGCGGAGATAGATGTGAAAATCGTTGTCTGTGAGAGAACTTGCATGGAGGATCTCAGTCTAAATATGAACAACTGGCAGGGGTGGGATAATGGTAAGAGAGAGACGGAGGATAATTACATGGACACCTGTTAGTTCGTGTTTGAGAATATTAAAGTAAAGGCATTGTCAGAACCAGTAACAATATAGATCAGTGTGCACAGGAATGGCGGATGAATGGGGATTTTGGTGTGAGTTCGTGCACAAGGCATGGAGGTTTGACACAGAATTGCGTCTGCACGTTTGAAGTTGGGAGTGTCAGCAGCAGAGTATATGGCTTCATTAAGATTGTATTTCATAGTTAAAGATTCAAATAGCAGATGGGAAGAGCCAGTGAAAAATATTTTGGAGCTGTCAGCTATTGAAATACTCATGGTATGGTGTCAAGAACCTGCTCATGGCCAAAGGATCAATGTCCCTGTGATTCATCAGTTGCAGCCTCAGATGTTGGCAAGGAATGGGATGGAGTTAGAGGCAGCAAATTCAGTTTGCAAACAAGAACTGGCGATGGGTGACCTACATGTTCGCAGGTCTTAAATAACAAGTGGAGTCATGATTCTTTGCTCACAGCTGAAACTGAATAGGCCAACAATGAGATCCACAAGGGACGCTGTCAGAATAAGAGTTGAAAAAGACATACAACACCAGATTATAGTCCTGTTCACACTGACCTATATCGTCATTGGGTTTGACAATGTTATTACTTTGGATGATAACCAGGTTTTCAGTCATTTTTAACTTTGTCCCCCTTAAAGAGGGAGAGAATGACTAAGCAAGTTCCCTGATGCATTTCGTCGGGAGCTGCGGAATATATGAATTCAAAGTCTCAATAGGAACAATTACTGCAACAAGGAGAGTAGAGTCTACGAAAAGAGTAGTATTACTCTCAAGCATTGTTTATAACGTAAAGGACTGAACGGCGCTACTTACCAGGGACACCAACAATAGCCAGGATTGGAGAATAAAAATATTGAATATGGAAAATTGGATATTTGATCCGAACTGGTATTGACCATCGATCATAATATGGAGCTAGACTCCAATCCTCACAGTGTAATGACATCTCCATTCTTGGAATATTCCAAACTAATGTTGTCAGATTTTGCTTTCTTCTCACCCTCGCTCTGGAGCTGTTGATCCTTGTTTGTGCTCTCGGTGATTCTGTCGCAAATAATATGGGATAACACATTGAACAGAGACCATTTATCATTAAAAGATGTCAACCTTCCACTGGGATAATTGGGACACATGGAAACTGACTTTAAAAAAAGTCACTGAACAAACATGCTCAGTAAAGGCCATCCTTATAGTAATTTGCAAACCACAATAAAACCAAATATTTACGCCGTCGGGATGGAAAGGATGACGGGTGCTTAACGATGGGCCATAGATCTTAAAATCATTTTTATTCTTTCTTCCGAGTATATGGGATTAGTGCCAGAACACTGCTGAGTTGTATATATTGCATACTGTTTTAAAAAAGAGGCAAGAATAACGTAACATACCAGCCGCATAAGGTGACTGGTGCGGACATTTCCAGAGATAATAAACCAGCGTACAATGTCTATTGTCCATTGCTGCTCCTGGTTTTAAGTTAACTGATGTCAAATCCTTCAATAACCTTGAAACATCATTCTGCATCAAGACGGCTGCTCAGGAACAAGAAGAAGCAGTTCTGTCCTCATCGTGCCTGTTACAGAGGGATAGGAAGAGACCATTCATCCTCATTATACCTGTTACAGAGGGACAGGAGAATATCATTCACCGTTATTGTGCCTTTTACAGTGGGAAAGAAGGAGGCCATTGCTTCTTGAGCGAGTTACACAAGGACAGACGGAGGTGTTTCTGTTTCTTGAGCCTTTTATGTAGTATAAGATTTATTAGAAACTGGGAGATTTAATATACTTAGAGAGAAGAGCAGTCTTGATGTCGGTGTCAAATGTCTGAATTGAGTCAGGCGAATTTTGAACATTTTATGCTGGCTTTTTGAAAAGCTGTTTGGGAGATGTTAGTGCCAAGAAAGTCGGAGGCCTTCATAAATATGATTACAGAGTTCAGCAACAGTATGTTCCTGTTCATGAGGATGGCAAGGCTGGTAGGTGTAAGGAATGCTGAACCGTCAGTGAAATTCAGGTTCGAACCAAGGAAAAGAAGGATGGAAAAGATAGGTATGGAGAGCAGGGATCGAGTAAATTTATCGAGAACTGCAAGGGCAGTAGGGTCATACTCTAAATGGAAATCAGGGTGAAAGATTGCGTGCATGAGGATTTTCAGCAAATAGGATAAGGGGAATCGAGAGATTCTACACAGACATTAAGGTCAAAAGGATAACCAGGGAACAAACAGGGTAGCGTGAAGAACAGCAAGGCCGCCTCTTTGTGGAACCATAGGAGTTGGCTGAGATACTAAATGAATATTTCATAACAGTATTGTCTGTGAACAAGGATATAGAAGGTGCACCTAACCTGCACGTTTGGGGACTGTAGGCTGTAACCCACAACAACGTCGGGAAAATGTGCATATCCCACATAGTCAGCCAAGGGTGGGATCAAAACTGGGTCCTTGGAGCTGGGAGATATTTGTAATAAACACTGAGCCACCATGCTGACCCAGTCACCAGGCCGGAATGACTGCATTCTCTCACATTCTCTGTAACTTTCACATCTTTCAGATGATGTTGAATTCCAGCTGGGTACCTCCGACATGTACGCCTTTTCCTTCACCCAAGGATTCACTGTCACCCACCCTGCTCCCCCAACCTCTGATGCACAGTGCTTTCGGCTGGAACTGAGTCATCTCCAGCAATTCTGCAATGACCCCTTCCCCTCCTGCCCAGATAAAGTCGTCCATTAATACTGCAGCACTCACAATATTTGCCAACCTAAAATAAAACAAAGAGCTGCAGATGATGGAAATATGAAACAAGAACTGTTCTGAAGAAGAGATCCCAGTTTTGAAATATTAACTCTGCTTTCTTCCTCAAAATGTTAGCATAATAGCTCAGTTTTGCCAGCAATTTCCTGCATATCTAATTCACTGTTAATGATATGCTCGAAATCGACCGTGCGGTTTTTGCCTTTGATATGTAAATCCCACCAGTATTTGTTTCTCCTTGCTGTTTCTAAGATCCAGACAAGTGATTTCTGTGTAATCTGAGTGTCGTGGTCTGTGCTGGCATTTATGGGAGATTCAGCGGCATGTTTCCTGAGGCCTGTATTGATGTTAACATCATCTCGCTGCCTCGTGTTAATTCTTCTCAAGCGGAATGGTGAGATTATCCCTGGGTCTCTCTGAGGCTGCCGGAGTGGAGAAAGACAATATTCTCCCAACAATTCTGTACATTCGTCCTGATGACTGAAACTGCTCGAGCCTGGGTACAACTTCGGAACAGGCAGGCATTGTCTGGTTACATGGCCTCCATTCTGGCTCAGGGGAAGGGGAAGGCCTGCCTCTACGTCTCCTCATACAGAAGTAACTCCGTGTCAAAGCCCACATCACAGGTTTGGGGAAGGAAGTAATGTCTCGCTGCTTAACACGTGCAAGGCTCAATATCAGGGGTAGTGCAGGGTAGCTACGCATGGACTGTGGCTGTCCCAGTGCACTACGGGCAGTCAAATGTGGCAGTGGCTCCTTGGACACTGGGGAAATCCAGGTTCTCCGGTGAGTTGGGGGGGATGTGTGAGTTGCTCTGGGAATGGTGTGCAGTAAGACGCGGGGGATAGCCAACATGATTCTGAATGCGAAGGCTCGAGCACCAATTATCGTGGGGTGTTTGTTGAGGTCACTTCAGCCTATCGGTCGAAACCTCTGCCAAAATTCAATTCATCTGGCACTTTGCATAACAAATAATTTATTATTATGGTTAATCCACAAGAACATGTTGGTGGCACGGTGGCACAGTGGTTAGCACTGCTGCCTCACAGCGCCAGAGACCCGGGTTCAATTCCCGCCTCAGGCGACTGACTGTGTGGAGTTTGCACATTCTCCCCGTGTCTGCGTGGGTTTCCTCCGGGTGCTCCGGTTTCCTCCCACAGTCCAAAAGATGTGCAGGTCTGGTGAATTGGCCATGCTAAATTGCCCGTAGTGTTAGGTAAGGGGTAGATATAGATGTTGGGGTATGGATGGGTTGCGCTTCGGCGGGGCGGTGTGGACTTGTTGGGCCGAAGGGCCTGTTTCCACACTGTAAGTAATCTAATCTAATCTAATCTAAACATCATGAATAGGAGCAGGGGTAGGCCATCTGGCCCCTCAAACTGGCTCAGCCATTCAATTCGATCAGGGCTGGTTTTCCATAGACTCAGATCCACTTATCCACCCTCTTACCGTAACCTTTACTTCCATTACTCTTCCAAAATCAACCTTTGACTTACAAACATTCATCTAATCAGTCGCAAATACTTCACTCAGCAGGGAATTCCACACGTTCGGATGAAGATGTTCCTCCTCAACTCAGTCCTAAATCAGTTCGCCCTTATATTGAGGCTATTCCCTTTATTTCTAGTTTCACCCAACCGTGGAAACAAACTTCATGCTTCTATCTTATCTATTCACTTCATAATTTTAACTTTCGATGAGATCACCACTGGTTTTTCTAAATTCCAATGAGCATAATCCCAGTCTATTTTATCTCTCCATATTCTTCAACACTTTCTACTCTAGAATCAACATAGTTAAACTCTTCTGCACCAACGACCGTGCCGGTCCATTCTTTGTCAAGTAACGGGACCACACAGGTATACATTAGACGAGGTGTGGCCTTACCAGCACCTGATGCAGTTCCAGGAGAACATCTCTGTTTTTAAATTACATCCCTTAAGCAGTGAATGATAATATTCTATTTTCCTCCTTAGTCATTTGCAAACCAACGTTTTGTGAGTCCTGCATAAGGACGTCCAGGTCCCTCTGCACAGCAGCATGCTGCACATTTTTCACCATTTAATAATAGTCATTTTTGCAGTAATGCCTACCAAAATGGATGGTCTCACATTTGTCATCGTTGTACTCCGTCTGCCAGGCCTTTGCCCACTCTCCTAAACTATCTCTATCCTTCCGCAGATATTCATGTGTCCTCTGCACTCTTTGCTCTAACACTCATTGTCTGTCACACTCAAAATCATCTTTGCAAACGTTAATCATCTGATTCGCGATCATTCTTTACCATCATACAGATGTCATTCTTTATTCGGAGACCTACCCTTACCTCATCTTCAGTATTGTATAACATTTCGAAATATTAAATCTGCTTAATGTTCAGTCCAAAATGTTGGTCACTCTGTCCCAATGTCTCTCTAACGCCATTCAATCATATGCATTTCAAAATCGCTTGTAAGAATATAAAACACATTCATATTGACTGTCTTTAATTCAATGTGTATTTTTAAAAGAACAATTATTCCTTGATCAATTTCACTTTTGTTCCTCACATTGACACGAACAGCAAAAACAGGCTGAAACCGTTATACTCACAAAATCTGACGTAGTGGCTAATATTTCATGGAGCCCCATCACTATCCCAGTGTATATCCTGTCTCAACGGCAGGACAGACCCGCCAGTGGTGGGGAACCCTTGGGGTACAATCAGGAAAGGAGTTACACTGGTATACCCCACAATTGCTTCCAGAACCCGGGAAATCTCGTGGTAACAGGTCACAGATGGTCATGAAAATCACGAGATGATGGATATCTACTGCCACCCATACCTCCAATTCGTGATAAATCAGTTCCCTCCATGTTGCAAACCAATCAGATGAATTACTGAGGTTGACAAGGACACAGACAGTACTCTGGATGTGGCTCTTCAAAATCCATCACCAAGAGTGTCTCGACAGGCCCAACAAGGACTGAGCAGGTACAACATCACAAACAGACAGCAGCCAGAGTGTGAGAAGTGATGGGGGCACCAAGAAGCGAGAAATAATCTCACCAAACTACTTATCACAGATGGATCTGTCGCAAACGGTATCTGTATCAGCAGCTAGAACACCGTCCGGGCGTAGGGAAAGCCTCAGCCTCATATTGAAGACACTGCCCACTTTGTTCTCTGGCTCTATCACCTACGAAGTAGGACATAGGTCTAAATGACCGAGCACATGGATACTGGGCATCCATGAAGTACTGTGGGATATCGGCAGCTGCAGCATCAATAGCCTTCCCTCCATCATAAAGTCCAAAGTGGATTGATCAATGTTGGTTCCAAGAAGTTCAGCACCATTCACAACGACACTACACTGAAGCAGGATGTTCACCCCATCAAGAGTTTTGAACAGGAGAAGGATGAGGTCATTCAGCCAGTCAACCCTCTTATTCAGCAATTGGATCAGATCTTTTAATATCTCATATCTGTGACAATGGAAATGGAAGGGAATACGCAGCCTATCAAAGCTGCTACACAGGAACATTGGGAGGATTGGTTACCTTGCCGGAAGCATAGATAAATATGGGATTAATTAGTATATATCAGTTTCACAATGAACAGTGCTGCGGCCTCAAATATTTACAAACAATATCAACGGTTTGCATAAATGAAAAAAAAAGTGTTCTAAAAAAAGATAAAATGACACTAAGATAGACAGGAACTGAAATTATCGAGAGGAATTCAAGAATATGTAAATGGATAAACGATAAACAACAACTTGGTCGATAGAATGTAATGTGGGTCAAAATGAACCCGTGCTTTTTTTTTCCCAGGAAGATTAAAGGGCTATATATTACATAAATGGAGAGAGGTAACAAGACTTAATGAAACACTGAGTACTGGAAAGTTCACTCTGACCCAATCAGACATTAGAATTCTTGCTTCATCTCCCTTATGGTCTTTTCACTGATGCTCCCAGTGGCCCCATACGTGGGATACTTTGATGTGGTTGGTTGGCTATCGGGAGGGGAGGGTGTTTTTTTTTGCCAAGAGACCATCTTTTCCTTCGTCGTGGAAACCCTAAGATGATGGGAATGGCTGACTGCTTCTGAATGAAGAGCCTGTGGGTAGTCACCAACATGATGCACGGTGCATGGTCACACAACAACATTAAAATCATGAGTGATGGAGGGTCCATTCACAAGAATTAGATCTAAAGGCATTGCAAGATCAGCTGACGTGATTAGTTACATCACATTCTTAATCCAGCTCACAAAACCAGTCCATTCACCATAGCCACAGCGGACATGCATGTTCACCATGGAACATTGTGTCGAGCAGGCTATAGTTCTGCTCAGTACAACTCAGCAATCTGTCCAGAGTGGAACACTGTGAAGATTCATACATTGCACTGGTCAATATAATCCAGTAATCTGTCCTGAAAGAAACACTACTCCGATCATATCAGAGCTTGATCTAGAAACACGGGATAGATATCTGTTCAGCAACGGGAGCTTTGCAGACCACAGCAGAAGAATGATTTAGAAACTTCAACTGGAATGTCTGACCAGTACAGGGAACTGTGCAGCGAGCACTGGTGAATAGATCTGTAAACCATGTACCACTTATCCTCCCAGCATGGAGAGCTATGTACACCACCCCTGTTCAATTGTCGCCAACACTGTGTTTGATGGCTTCACAGCGTCAGGAAACTTGCGTACATACTGTAAGTGACAGGGTGTGCAGCTCCCATTTATTTACAGCTCCATTTCTCCATTGTGCCATGCCAAGGGGTGCTGCGGGTGTGAAGATCGTTGCCAGAGAGCAATTGGGGGGAATTATTTATAAAACCAAGAAATGGGAGGGGTTGGGGATATAGACAGAGAGGGAAAGATCGACAGACATGTTTTGGAATGATGTGTACATTGGTTTCAGAATGCTGAAACGTCGACATTTCGATTAGATCGTGTAACAGGAGCCAATATTCCCAAGAATGATGGGTCAACAGCACACTGGTTTGAGTTCAGATGATGGAGAGTTTTGAATGGGCATTTGCACTGCAACTTTCCAATAATAATTTGGCACCGTGGCATTTTCACCGAGTGTGAAAGCGGGATTCTGTGCATGAGGCCGAGCTAGTTTCCTCGTGCTATCTTAACCAATGCACCTCATTAACTACATAACCCATCCAATTGTGCCCCTCTCTTTTTTTCCAGCTCGATTCTCTCACCCATAACAGCTGCATGTACTCACTATCGCCCCAATGTCCCTGGTTATTTCGTGATCCCTGGGAATGATGCTAACTTTAAAAGGCTAATGGGCACACAGTTCAGCTTTTTCAGCTCGGAACTGTACTGCACGTTTTAATCCGAGCCTCGCAGATCAGCGGCAATTACAACACGATTTGTCGACAGGGGCGCAGCCGTGCTTTTGATGTGGTAGTACAAGGGATGCCCCAACACCAGGCCACCGACCAAGTCTGAGCTCACCACGCAGAGCAGTGCAGTATCTGTCGTCTGATGAAATGTCCAGCCACACAGTCCAGGCATCAATAACCTTCACCGCTTTGTCAGAATAAGTGTCACCATATTCTGTCTCCTCCCTAACGCTCACTGTGTATCTGTGATAGCACCTAACCACGAAAAAGACTCATGCTCCAGCATGGAGAAGGTGAGGACTGCAGATGCTGTGATCAGTCAATATTAGAGTGGTGCTGGAAAACCACAACATGTCAGGCAGCATCTGAGGAGCAGAAAAGTCGACAATTCGGGCAAAAACCCTTCAACAGGATGCCGCGTGACCTGCTGTGCTTTTCCAGCACCACTCCAATGTTGACTCATGCTCCACCACTCTCACTGCTGCATGCCCCAACGTACCTCTTTCTCTCTTCCCCCCCCCCCCCACTGCATCCATCCACACTAATAATACTGCATAAATACAACACTGTGAACTGTCTCCCTCCAGAAACCTCACCATTTCCCTCCACGTGCATCACGACGAACAGCAGGACCTCCCGCTCGCACCATCACACCCTCCCTCCCGTTCTACCATTCGAGGTGAAACAACCTGAAAAAGAACAGAAAGGGCCAATCCGTGTGGTGGAGTCCCCGATACCAGTGCCTCATGCCCCCTCCCCTCGCCATGTGTGGAGGACCATGGCACGAGCCGGAGAGGACAGTGGAGATTCTGAAACATCCACATCCCACGAACTGAGTAAGGCACAACGTTCATTGAAGGGAAACTTTCACTTTAAACCCACTGTCACTTCCACTTCCACCGATGCAACTTAGAGGTTGTGGCCCTGCTTCGCTCTCACTTCGAGCTGGTGCAAATGGAATTTCCACGGTCTTGGTGGGCAGAAGTTTGGGCTCACAACACATCGTCTCCTGCTCCTCCCAGGAAGGGAGCATGGAGACTCATTCCTACCTAGTCTCCTGTAAACAGCTCAATTACTGAAAGTAATCTGTGATGTTAAGTTGTCCTGGCATCCTCAGTTCTCTTTGGTCATATAAACTCAGGATGCCTGCTCCTGCTGCACTTTTATAACGGTACAGCCTGTTTTAAATTGTTCTTGTGGTTCTGTCCGACGAGCTGGAAATTTGTGTTGCAGACGTTTCGTCCCCTGTTTAGGTGACATCCTCAGTGCTTGGGAGCCTCCTGTGAAGGACTTCTGTGATGTTGCCTCCGGAATTTATAGCGGTTTGTCTCTGCCACTTCCGGTTGTCAATTCCAGCTGTCTGCTGCAGTGGCCGGTATATTGGGCCCAGGTCGATGTGTTTGTTGCTAAAATCTGTGGATGAGTGCCATGCCTCTAGGAATTCCCAGGCTGTTCTCTGTTTGGCTTGTCCGATAATATTGGTATTGCCCCAGTCGAACTCATGTTGCTAGTCATCTGCGTGTGTGGCTATTAAGGATAGCTGGTCGTGTCATTTAGTGGTTATTTGGTGTTCATGGACACGGATCGTTAGCTGTCTTCCTGTTTTTCCTATGTAGTGTTTTGTGCAGTCCTTGTCTGGGACTTTGTACACTATGTTGAGACAATCGGAAGTGGCAGCGACAAACCGCTATAAATGCTGCAGGAAACATCACAGAAGCGATACACATGAGGCTCCCAAGCACTGAGGATGTCACCTGGACAGGGGACGTAACGTCTGCAACACAAATGCCAAGCTTGGCGAACAGAACCACAAAAACGAGCACCCGAGCTACAAATCTTCTCACAAACTTTGTTGAAAATTGTCTTTCAATGTCCTTTCTGCCGCACACTGCTCTACATTGTCATCATCTGCCATATACTTGAGCACTTCAACAATGTTTAATTGTCATGCTAGAGTTTCAGACTGTCCTGCACACACGTTACGTTCTTCCAAGTTTACTGCCATCTGGAAGCACTGAGATTGTCGCAGCGTCACAGTCCACACAAAACAACGGAAGTCCTGTCACATTCACGATTGTGAACAAGTGAAATACTGATCTATGCCCCACTGATGGAAAGAAGTAACGACATACTGCTAACCGGGCCATAAAAATCCTGAGACACACCAGACAGAGTGAATGAAATATTGACAAACCAAGGAGCAACAGAAATCCAGGCAGGCTCCACTTATCTGTATTGACATCAGAGTATTAATGTTATGAAGCTGAAGGCGTTAACTGTATCTTTAAGAGACTCTGAATGCTGTTCTAAACTGCAAGCTTGCAAGCACCTGTGTATATGAATAGATGGCATCTCCGGCATGTAAATGAAAATTGAAAAAAAAAAAATACGTTGTGAAATAAATACCTGAGCTGGTTACGGTTTTGACAAAACATCGAGTTCAACCGATCAGTTTAAATTATGCCTCAGGATATTAAAAACAAATCGTTTTAAACTTATTGTTTTTCCAACATCGAACCAATGAGACGATCCAATATTGTGAATATAAGAAATACAGGAATTTTGAAAATTGCAGACAGAACAAATGCTATCAACGCACTTCCAAGAAATTTGAAAGCACGCTCTATCAAAGGCACATTTTCTTAAGAAAGATCTCCATATTAAAAAGTTCGAAGATGACCCAGGGAGATAGTCAGCAGGAAGAAGACACCGAAAACAGCACTTGCTGTGTGATTTTGAAATTAAGTTTGTGTAATTTGAATAAGTGTCTTATTGAAACAGTATATTGTTATAGAGTTGGATGCAGGTAATAAGCAGCATAGAGAATGGGGCTTAGCGTTGTGAATAGTTATTGTTTATTGTTCATTTTCAGAGCTAAAAAGAACTTGATGTTTTTTTAAACAATGGAATTTGGGAGTTCCTTGCCACACATACTTGAACAGATTACGAGGCGAGGTGAGCTTTTCTACGCGTTTAGTTGACATTACCAGAAGGGTTCCACACCGTGTCATAACAATTCCTGTGTCTGTATATCTGTGTGTCTCTGTGTGAGGCAAGTCGAGCAATGTTGCTGGAATTTAAATTGAAGCAATGCGACCCTCTGCTGGCCTCTCCACGCCACTGCATAAACATTGGTTCAGGGTGAAAAAGAACAGGGATTCATTCAGATGTGGAGTGGTCGAGGGCAGTTGCTCACAGCACCATCCAAACTGATTTCTTATCAATGTACTAGTCTAAATGTCTTTTAAACGATATAACTGTTCCAACTTGCTCCACTGCCTCTCCAAATTCATTGCACGCACAACCCTGTCTCTGTATAAAATAATTGGCCACATGACTTTGGTGAATCTTTCACCTCTCATCTTAAAATATCCCCAATCTTGTATCACCCAGTGTAGGGAAAAGACAGCGGCCTTCAATGTATCTGTGCCACTCATGGTTACAAACCTCAGTGAAGTTACCAGTCATTCTCATACTCTGCAGGAAAGTTCCAGCATATCCAGCCTCTCGTTATGACTCATTTCCCCCATTCCCAGCAAAATCCAGGTTAACCTCTTCTGAACCCACTCCAACTGAATATTATCAAAGTCAATAATATCAAGGTGAATAATCAAGGCATTTTCTAAGCGCAGCAGATTCCAAAACTAGCGGGCGTAGCTTTTGTGTCAGAGGGGAAAGATTTAAATCAATCGGGTACATGTTCTGCGAAGCAAATGGCTCTGTATTTGAGAGTAGCAAAGATGCTCTTATATGGAGCAGGAAATGTGATAGAGTCAAAGTTCTGACAATGTTCAAGGAGATCTCACATGGTCCATTTTTGTGTAGGATAACATTATGGTCTGTTTCAATAAAGAGGAAGAAAATGAAATCTGCTTGAGAATGGACGGCCCATTGCACTTTCTATCCTTCCTTGTTCCGAATAACAGCAATGTGGGCGAGTGAAAAACAACCGAATCATCTTTAAGACTCGTCTGGTATTCCTGACCAGAATGCATTGGAATCTCCTCACTGACGAAAGCAGAGGGAATTTGTCCAAATCCAACTTTTTTAGATAAAATCAAATTGTGCGCAGCCTGTATGAGCAGAATATTTCAGAATCAGAATAACATTTTGCACAATATCTCAATTTTTCAGTTTGCCATGAGTTACACTAATATTTGTACTAAGTCCTTTCAGGATAAAACTGTAGAAATTTTGATTTTAGGTTTGCGTTTGTTTATGCATGTGTGTGTGCGTGCGTGTTTCTGTGAGTGTGTGTGTGACCGTATATTCGTTCGTGTGGGCGTTTGTGTGTGTGAGTGTGTGTGTGTCAGTGTTTTTAGAAACAGAAATATCGATTATATTTTTGCACTAGCTAAACCGTTTACCATCCATCTTTCCATCATAGTTTCAGTAACTTCTCCTTGGATCACAAACGTGCTATTTTGGCAGATGAAAGAAACCAGCCTGACTTCTTCCAAAAACTGACACTGACCCAGTCTGAGACATATATCATTGGCGATATAACCAACCTGTTTACATTTAAAATTTGTTGTGAGCAGTGGTGGAGTGAGACTCGAAAAATGAAACAGTGACCTTTAAAACGGCGGAGGTACAGACCAGTAAGCCCACAGTCACTGATGGGTAGGTTATTGGAGGCAATTCTGTGCGATAGGATTCACATATATTTGGGAAGGCAAGGACTGATTAGAGATTGTCAACATGGATTAGTGCAGTAGAACTCATGTTTTATTAATTTGATTGCGTTTTCTAAAGAAGTGACAAAGAAAATTGATGAAAACAGTTTGCCAGTCATTGTATATATTCCAGCAAGGTGTTCATAACGTTCCGTTAGGTAGACAGATTAGGAACGTTATGTCACATAGGACACGGAGGAGCTAGTCAATTGGATTCACAATTGGCTTGAAGGAAGATAACTGTTTCTTTGATTGGAGGCTTGTGTCCAGCAGTGTGCTGGAAGAATCAGCACTGAGTTCACTACATTTCATCATTTATGTAAATGATTTGGATGTGAATACAGGGGCATAGTTATTAAGTTTACAGATGACATTAGAAAGGTGATGTAGTGAATTATCTCAGGGTTCAACGACTAGACAATTAAATGGGCCAATGGGGCAAGGATTGTCGCATGAAGATTCATTTAGATAAGTATGTTTTGCATTTTGAAAAGGCAAATCAGGACATGAAATATACACTTAATGGTAAGGTCCTGGGGTGTGTTGTAGAAGAGCGAGATTTTGGTCACCAACTGCATAGCTCCTTGAAAGTCGAGTCGCAGGTAGACAGAGTGGTTCAGAATAAATTTGGCACATTTGCCTTAATCACTCAGGGCAATGAGCGTAAGAGCTGAGGTGATGTGTTGCATTTGTGCAGTATGTTGTTGAAGCTACATTAAGAATACTGTGAACAGATCGGTTCGCTGCAGAAAAGATTCAAAACAATGTTCAGACTAGTGGGTCTGACCTCAATGGAGAGGCTGGAAAGTTTGAGATGTTTCCCCCGGAGTGTCAGACGCTGATGGGTGACATTTCAGATATTTATAAAATCATCAGGCACATGCTTTGTCAGAATAGCCATAGAGTGTTTCCCATGACATGTGATTACAAAACAAGAGGGCACAAGTTGAAGGCGAGCGGAATATGATTTGTAAGGGACCATCGGGGCAAATGTTTCACACAGCGAGTGGTGTGTTTATCGGAAGTGCTGTCAGATGAAGTGGTGTAGGTGGGTATGACAGTACATGTGAAAAGTGTCTGAAATAGGACGGATGTTGGCCAAATGCTGGCAAATAGGACAAGATCAGATTTGGTTCTCTGTTCGCAGTGAACAGATGGAACTACCGTGTATGATTCTATGCTGTATGACTCCAATTCCATAAGAGGGATGATGAGAAAGTCTGAAAGAATCTTTCGAATTGGAATTCTGTTCACCCCGTTTGTGGGGTCTCTATGTCCACATTGATTCAAAGCTAAGTTAGTTAAATATTTGAGAGTGAATTGAGTCAGGGATAATGGGAAAAGGACAGGAAATATTGGCTGAGATCACAGCCTGATCAGCCACACTCCTACTGCCGGGAGGAGACGGCTTAAAGTGTGTAAAGACCCACTCCTGCGCTTCAGTCCCATGTTCCTAGGTTCCAATCAGCCCCTTAGACCTGCTGTAAGGAACCGTTGGTGGCCACTTACTCCTATAACCTGGGTGCACAGAAACAGAGGAGACCATTCAGGCCCCAAAGGCCCTCAGACACGGTTTGGAGTAGTTCGGGAAATGTAATTTGAAAACCCAGGTTGGATTTCAATGAGGCCACACCGTCTCTCTTCACATAGATTCCATTATCTGCAACTTGTGCTTCATTTATTGATTATATTATAGACCCATTCTCACTGTGAATACAGCCCCAAAAGCTCATCCAGAGAAGGAGAACAAAATCGTCTCCGTGACTGCAACATTCAATAACAGAGCTTCCAGAAAAATAACACCAGCTAAATTTCCAACAATACATTGTGAGAACATCAGAAACAGGGGCATGTCGTTCACCCCGCAAGCCTGCCTTGCCCTTCAAATAAGATTGTTGCTGATCCCCACTCGGTCTCAAATACTCCTTCATGCCCAATTCTTCTTCGACCTCAACTATGTGACAGATCAGTATCCATCGAACTCTTCTTCAAATACTATCTCTCATCGAGCTCCACTTACACTCTGCTGAGAATACCTGACATTCATTCACCTGTTTGAAATAAACAATTGCTATTCCTATACCATGTCTGTTTGATATTAACAAAGAGGTGAAAACAAGAGTTGAGTTAATATTGACTGGTAGTGTTATCAAGGCACTGGTTGACTGAGGTTGATATCAACGAGCTACGAAAACTGGGGTTATTGGGAATCAGAGTAAACTCTCCAGTGTCTGGAGTCAATCCAAGCACAAACGAAGATGTTTATGGTTCGTTAATGTCAATCATCTCACTCCCGGGACATCTCTGGGAGATCCTCAACTTATCTTCCTCGGCACAAACATCTTCAACTGCCCTCTCAACGTCCGCCTGTTCCCACACTCTACCTTCCCCACAATAAGATCAGAAATGGGGATTGTCACTGGAAATTCCAAAATGTTCAGAATAATTTGTCCACACTCCGCCCACAAACTTGTCTGTATTCATGCAAAGCAAGACCCGGACAGCACTAAGGCTTGTGCTGTTAACATTCATGTAACAGTATGGCCTAACATTGCACATTGCAACAATAAACTAAACAGTTCATTCAGCATTTCGTGCTGCTTTCACAGGAATATGAAGACGTCATTCAGACTACAGACATTACTGGAGAAGAAAAGGGATTGCCCATTCAGTGCCTCCAACCGATTAGCCAGGAAGAGAAGAAGTCTAGTGTTGTGGACCACACCAATGCCCGTTGAAATTATTTGAAGGCAGTAGCCTAGACGCTAAAGTTTTCTTACTTAATAGGAAATGTAAGGCGTCTGCTCCAGATGTATTGTGACTGTTGAAACAACTTGGTTTTCAGGAAAACACAATTTATTTAAACATTGTAGATAAAAGCAATTTAGAAGAAATGACCTCGATTGGACAACTGAACAGAATAATGTGTACAGGAACTTTTCCGAATTGACTGTTTCAGTACAGGATCATCCCATAAACACACCCCTTAGATAAAAGGAAGATGCAAGCGCAGATTGTCACAAGTAGTTCTCCAAACCATGAAGCGAAACGCATCATCAAGAGTAAAGTAACAGAGAGTAGCAGCCAGAAGACACTCTGTGATTCTTCCAAATCTGTTGAGACTCCAATAGGTTCTTATATTACTGAGAAAACAAATCCCAGAAGAAACCAAGGACAAAATAACCTCTTTAAGCTAAAGCATTGTTACACTAGTCGACACATCGAGCTGTTATACAAGAACCAGGTAAAGCCGATCAGGACACTGGCCCTGTCCAATCTGACGAGAAGTAATCCATTCCTTCCCTTGATGCACTTACACCAAAAGAGAAGGAGGACGTTCAGCCCTCAAATCAATCAAACAGGACAGAATGAAGTGATTGATGCAGATTCCTGAAATGTTTTATGCTGGAAACGTCGATTTTCCAGCTTCTCGGATGCTGCCTGATCTGCTGTCCATTTCCAGGACTACACCCTCTGTTCTGTTCTCCAGCATCTGCAGTCCTCACTTTCTCCAAATTGACGCTCTAACATGGTAAATAAGTTGTGCAGGGGCTGCACAGCCAGACTGATCCACATTTTTCCTTGTGGCTTCATTGTTCATAATACACAAGTGGGACTTTAACATCGTTTTCTAGCACTAAGGAGGAAATCAAATGTTTTTTATGAAGTCTCAAGAAGGCATCTACCATCTCTGAGAAGACAGATTGGTATTCTCTGTGGAAATCAGACGCTGGTGGGAATGCCTAACTGAAGACTGTGAACAACATGACGTTCAGTACATCTAAACACACCGACTGCACATCAATGTGAGGAGTGTTAATTAAGGCATTAAACGTATCAGGAAATCAGAATTAGTCAAATGAATGGACTCTCTAAGATCAAATAATGATGTTCTTGTTCATGTCGATCTTGTGCAGTGCACGTTTACTATGATCTGCCTCCACTGGTCATGAATGGTGTTTTATATTTCCCCTGTAGGCAAGACAATAAATCAAATCATTCAATCCTGGTTAAAGTGTGGTATTTCTCACCCTATCCATGGCTGTTTTGGAAAGAAGTCATCGCTGCGGAACCTCACGTTTCAGCGTAACCATCTCTTCTGCTATCACAGCTCTGCAGGAAAAACACTCAGTTTCTTCATTATCTCTTCATGGTATCAACATCTGAGTCTGTGGTAAGGAGCTCATTCCTTACAAAGGAGATCAAATCTATAGAGAGTGCCCCAAATACTCTCTCAACAAGGCTGTATAGCTGCCGGAAGATGGTTTTACTTATGTACTTGAATCATTTTACCACGAAGGACAACATATCACGTCCTGCTCTCATCACTTAAACAGGGTTTGATTAGCAGCAGTCAGCATGGGACTGAGTGGGAAAGCTTTATTCACAAATTTGTTTGAGTTCTTTGATGAAGTGACCAGGATTTTTGACGAGGGCAGAGCGGTAGACATAGTCTCTGCAGATTTCAGTAAGGTGTTTCATAAGGTTTAATATGGAAGGATGGTCTTGAATTTCATCACATGGAATTCAGGGAGAGATGGAAAATTGGATGCACAATTTGCTTAATCTTAAGCAGTAGAAGGTAATACTGGCAGGATATTTGTCGGACTGAAGGACTGTGACGAGTAGAGTGCTTCAGGGTTCGGTGCTGGGACTATTGCTGTTTGTTATCTATATCACTGAGCACCTTAAAACGGACAAGACCTGATTAATAGCTTTGCAGATGACACGAAAATAGCTGGTATCGTTGACGGTGAGGAAGTTTATCAGAAATTGAAGCAGACCCTTGATCACCTGTGGAAGTGGGCCGATAAATGGCAAATGGAGTTTAATATAGATAGGTGAGAGGCTTTGCATTTTGGAAAGTCGCATTAAAGTAGGAGTTTCGCGATGAATGGTCGGGCCTGAAGCAAAGAAACAGAGAGACATTGAAGTTCATGTTCACAGTTCTCTGAAAGTGGAGGCAGAGTTAGGCAGGGCAGGAAAAAGGCTTTTGGCACACTGGCCATCGTCAGTCAGGGCACTGAGTATAGAATTTGGGAAATTATGTTGCAGTTATTCAGGACTTCGGTGAGGCCGGACTTGGAGCATTGTGTTAAGTTTTTGTCAACTTGTTCCAGAAAGGATGTCATTAAACAAGAAAGAGTGCAGAAGAAATTTGCAAAGATATTGCCAGTTCACAATGGCCTGACTTTAAGGGAGAGGTTGAACAATCTCGGACTTTTTTTTAGAGCAGAGGACGATGAGGGGGCCCTCATCGATGTGTATAACACCATGAGGGATACAGAGATGGTGATTGCTCACAGTCTTTTTCCAAGGATCGGAGAATCGAAGACAAGAGGGCATCTGTGCAAGGTTAGAGGGGAAAGAATAAAAGGGAGACTAGTACTCATAATGATTGAGCTGCAAGTGGATTTGGTTAAAGTGGGTAATAAACTACATGTAAAAGACATTTGGACAAATACATGGATAGGAACGGACTAGAAGGATATCAGCCAACTGCAAGGAAATGGCGTTAGCGTGGATAGACATTTACGACACGGAGGTCGAACCTCTATGTTAATTAAATCAAACATCCACAAAAGCTCGCTTCGTCTCTTAATGTGATGAAACATGAGCGGCAGGGAACTCCTACATTCCAGTATTTCAAGACAAGTAACAATTTAGATTCTTAACTTTAACAGTGCAGACTAAACAACAACTGTTCACAAATCCAAGCCCCCCTTTTCCTCACTATGTATTGTCTGACTCCAACTCCATAAATTTATGCTGTTCCAATTACCCTCTTATAAACATTAAATTTACTTACTCTCAAGATGACGCAGTCTTTGTCTTCTCCACTGTTTTCACTGTTCCAGCTGCTGATCTCCCTGTGTCACCTTCTTTCTTTTTTTAATTACAAGTAGGTTTTACATGTGAAGCTTTGTTTGACCAAGATAGTGTTCGATAGCCAGTTAGCTCTCCGACTCTGCAGCAGTTGCTTTGCTGTTCATTCGCAATTGTTCACCCTCTAATTGCAAAATACCTGGCTAATATACTTCTGCATAAATTCTCATAATCTGATTTGATTCCAGGTGTCAAAACCATAAAATTCAAATTCCATTTTTTCTGATATCCTTGCCATAATGTAAAGCTTTATTCTCATATTCGAATTGTTTTCAAATCACAACCAAACCTCAGGTGTCCATGGACAGCCACTTGTTACATTTGGAACAGTCTGTCCTTTAGATGAGATTCCCTATAGTGTGGAAACAGGCCTTTTGGCCCAACAAATCAACGCCGACCTCCGAACAGTAACCCACCCCAACTAATGCACCTAACAGCTATGGACAATTTAGCACGGCCAATTCACTTAACTTGCACATGTTTGGAATGTGAGAGGACACCGGAGTTCCCGGAGCAAACCCACGCTGATACTGGGAGAATGTGAAAACTCTACACAGATAGTCGCCCAAGACTAGAATTGAAGCTGGGGCCCTGGGGCGGTAAGGCAGCAGTGATACCCACTGAGCCACGGAGCCACCCGCTCGCATTGGACCTGTACTTTAAATTCAGCAATGCACTTTCCATCTTAAAATGACCAGACATTTCATCGACTTCATAACACCTCACCCCTTAAGTAAAAAAAAATTAGAATGATAAGATGCGCTCATACCTTTCCTTTAAATATTCATCCTATTATTATGAAATAATCAAAGTTATACCTTTCATATTAATTCTGTACACATACATAACCTTGGAAAAAGTCAAAATTTATCTGCACATTTTCCTTTAAATCCGCAATAACACATTTGCTATCACATATTTACGAGCCGCAACATGCACGTTTTTGAAATTAAAATACTGTAGCATAAGACGACAATGAAATAGTCTTACATTTTAGTCTTTACATCGTTCGAAAAACTTGAGAGAATTGATGATATTGAACACAATTGCCTCTGACAATTTGTATGTCACCGAAACACAAAAGTGTGGTCAAGCCAGTACCAAACTCAATAATGCTTATTCAATAATGAAGTTTTTTTTCTGTTGTACAATGAGTTTTGTTTTTGACAACAAACCAATTGGCCATTCAATTCCATCATCATCTCCCTGCAAAAAAAAATCTTCAATCCCTGTATCGCTCGCATCAGTCGCAAATTCGAAGGGTTTCTAAATATTTTGTACAGCTAAATATGGCGCAGTTGTTAATACTGCTTCAAATGCATC
Organism: Chiloscyllium punctatum; assembly: GCF_047496795.1. Lineage (NCBI taxonomy): Eukaryota > Metazoa > Chordata > Chondrichthyes > Orectolobiformes > Hemiscylliidae > Chiloscyllium > Chiloscyllium punctatum. The sequence goes on along the minus strand of NC_092789.1, from coordinate 2,905,442 downwards.
CTGGCAATGTTTTGTCCTTCAAAAGTCTGTGTTCTTCTTCAGTGAATGCACCAGTGGTGTCACCACACTGCTGAAGTTGGAAACACACTTGAGATAGAATCCACTCAGACCCAAATATTGCAGCACCAATTTCTTTGGAGATGGTCGTGGAAAATGTTCAATGGCCTTCGTTTTTTGTTTTCTTTGGTATCAACCTTCAATGCCCAATGTAATGTCCCAAGACGTCACCACTGTCTTCGTGAATCCTGTTTTCTTTAGGTTTATTTCCAGTTTTGCTTTTTTTTAATCGGTCAACGAGCTCTGCCATACCTTCCATGTGATCTTGCCAGGACCTTTTTGTTTCATAGAGGTCCCTACCTGTAACCACGCAGTAACTCCAACTTCTTGATGTGTGTGGCTTGTCATAAATTATGTTTGCTGTTCTTCAATCTTGGTATTGGATCCCAGTCCGATTTTGTTACAACGTTAACCTTCTGATAGTCCACACAATACCGTTGAGTCACACAACGTTTATCAACTAACACAAAGACCGAACTCCACTTGCTCTGACTCGGTTCCATGATGGCTTGGCTGGAAGTCACATGCAATTCCTTCTGGACCTTTGTAGCTTTGAGAGGATTTAGCATGTAGATGTGTTTATTTTATCGCAACAGCATTCCATACTTCCACTTCATGCACAATAGTGTTAGTCCTCCCATCTTGTTTCTGCATATGTCCTCATACGGCAGCAACAAATAAGCAACTGGGTTCTTTGTTCCTGCGACAGACAGCTCACTATCCGTTGCCAGTCCTCAAATACTTCCTTGGTATTTTAATATTTTGAGACACATCAAACTGCATGACATCATGGATTTGATTCCTCACTCTGAGGGGCGGCACGTAACACCTGTTTCTCGGTGTACTTTTCTCAGTTATAGAAAGGTTTCAACATATTCACATGAAATCCCGAATACAGTTGATTTTAATATCCGGCAGTTTTACCAGATAGTTTACCAAACTCAATTTTTTTCAGTTTGGAAGATGCCACTATACCTGGTTTTGAAAGGATTTACTTCTAATGGTAGGAATACTAATCTGTCATCCACACGTAAAAACTTTCAAATTTCAGAGTTATTATTTGCTGCCTGTGTATCTCTATGTTGTGCCCTCTTCAGGTGCTGTTTAGATAACTCACTTATTCTATTTAATCTCTCCCTCACCTCATACACATAACCCAATTGTGAGATCTCCGATTTCGGTTCTGTCAATTTCTTTTCAGTAATTTGAAAAGACCTCTCACTTCATGTCCGAATATTAACTCAAAGAGATTAAACTGCGTCGACTCATTTGGGGCATCTCTAATGGCAAACAATATAAATGGGACACCTTTATCGCAATCATTCGGGCAATCATGACAGTACGTTTTTCACATGGTCTTCACCGTCTGATGCCAACTTTCCAAGGATCCCTGAGATTCAGGATGGTAAACACTTGATTTAACGTGCTGTATGCCGAAGCCATCCATGATTTCCCTAAACAACCGAGGGATAAAATGAGACTCTTGGTCTGATTCAATCTCTCTTGGTAGCCAATACTGAGTAAAGAAAGCGAACAAATCCTCCACCACCTATTCTGCCTTTTCACTCTGCAATAGAATTGCGTCTGGAAATCTTGCATAAACTCTATTATGGTTAGCAAATATCACACTCGCATTTAAGAAGGGGACCAACACAATTACTCATAACCTGCGTGGGATGTTCTTTAAATTCAGGAGTCGGTAATAAAGTTGCTCTTTTTATTACTGCCTATGGCGTACCGACTATTGGGAATGTGTGGCATATACGGCCAAGACAAACGTCCCTTATGCATTCTAGGTCACGAGATATGCTTTTGTACCCGAGCCTGAGTCTTCCGTGCACCTAAGTGACCTCCTACAGGTAGTTTATGTGCTCCTCTGAACAGATCCTGTCGATGTGCGACTGCCTCATTGTCTGGCGCATTTCCAATTTCCCATCTGCACTAACCTGCTGTGGTCTCTATTTTCATCTAAGGATAATATCTTTAAGTTAATGACGCTTGAAAATATATTTTGATTCCTTTCCTGGACCGTTACATCAAACAGGGTGGCAGCTATATGAACATCAAGTCTTTCGTCTTTTTCTTTAGTTTTTGATTCTTGCTGTGACATATGAGAGTGGGAGCTTGTTACTACACAGTGTCGAAAAATTCCAGGAGATTTTTCTTTCAACTTCTCTGATCGATGGTCTTCCTTTGGCTTCTCAACCACAAGTGGTGTCACATCCACCTTGGATCACACCAAATCGTTCCCACGAACAAACTGGATTTCTGGGACTGACACTCGTCAATCGCTCTCACAGTCTTGATTTGGCTGTCCAAACTGCTTTACACAGGATAATCCTACATTTCGGTTCGTTATTCCACAAATTATCACCGGCTTGGGTAACATGTCAGAAATAGTGCAAATATTAACATCTCTTCCGATTAGAAGCTGAGAGAAACTGAGGACTGCAGATTCTGGAGAATGGAGTGTGGCACTCGAAAAGCACAGCAGTTCAAGCAGCATCCGAGGAGCAGGCGAATCGAAGTTTCAGGCGTAAGCGCTTATTAACGAAAGGGCGTTGGAGGAAAGGGTAGAGAGATAAGTCGGAGGGTGGCGGGGGAGCAGAGCGGAAGATAGCTCGGAAGACGAAGGTAGATTCAGGTGGGGAGTTATGCTGATAGTTTGGAGGGGAGGATGAAGCCGGTAGGTGGTAGAACATTTTGGACTCTCCAACCACCCTCCAATTATACAGGATCAACATCGAGTTCACCAGTTTTCAGATCTCCCCTGCCCCACCATTTGGATACAAAACTGGCTGAAAGGAAGAAGACAGAGGATGGTGTTGGAGGGTTGTTTTTCACTCTGGAGGCCTGTGACCAGTGGAATACCGCAAGCAATGGTGCTGGGCCCACTACCTTTCAACATTTATGTAAATGATTTGGATGTGAGCATAAGAGGTAAAGCTCGTAAGTTTGCCAATGACAACTAAATTGGAGGTGTGGTGGACAGCGAAGAAGGTAACCTCAGATTACAACGGGATCTTGATCAGATGAGCCAATGGCTGAGAAGTGGCAGATGGAGCTTAATGCGTGCAATTGTGGTCTCCTTCCAATTGGAAACACGTTGTGACACCTGAAAGAGCTCAGAAACAATTTGCAATGATGTGGCCAGGGTTGCAGGATTTGTGCAACAGGGGAAGGTTGAATACGATCGGGTTGTTTTCCCAGGAGCGTCAGAGGCTGAGATGTGACCTTACAGAGGTTTAGAAAATCATGAGGGGCATGGATAGTGTAATTAGACGAAGTCTTTTCCCTGCCAGTAGGCAAGCCCTGAACTAGAGGGCAAAGGTTTAGGGTGAGAGGGGAAAGATACAAAATTGACCGAGGAGGCAACCTTTTCACTCAGAGGGTGGTACGTGTATGGAATAACCTGCCAGCGGAAGTGGTGGAGTCTAGTAAAATGGCAAAATTTAAAAGGCATCTGGATGCGGGTAAGGTGCTGGTAGGTCGGACTAGATTGAGTTGGGATACCTGGTTGGCATCGACGAGATGAACCAATGGATCTGTTTCCGTGCTGTACATCTCTGTGACTCGATGGCTGTATGTGTGTCACAGAGAGTGACAGATAATCACAGAGTCACAGAAAATCAGAGAGTCAGGCAAATTCACTTCATTCCACCTCCAATTCTACAAATTAGCACCACCCTCTTGATATGTCCGAACTGTCCACCTTCCTTCCCACCTATCCACTCCAGCCTCACCTCAGACCTATCACTATCACTCCCACTTTCATCTTCCTGTCGCCTTCCTAGTGCCTTTTGCGCCAGCACAACTTCTTTCCCTTCTATTTATCTTTCCGACACTTGTCCCCTCCACCACATTGCTGATGAAGGGCTGATGCCTGACATATGGATTGGATTCTGTCTGATCCGTTGTGCTTCTCGAGCGCCACACTTTTCGATTACTCGAGACTTAGCAAATACCATATTTCTCAAACTTTAACTTGTTGACTTTCTCCCTCTCCTCTTTCTGAGTATACTTTACATAAAGAGGCGAATTCTTTATTGAGATCATGCACTAACGCCATGCACAACCCCTGCCCAGACTTGCACTCCACTGCAGCTCTTCAACTTTTCTTGTGGTTTCCTTTACTACTTGCCCTAATATCACTGACTGAGCCGCTTTTCCAACAATGCCTTTCCTCAATCACTTTGTCTGTCACAAATTACGACAGTAAAATCACATTCTCCCAGTGTTCATCTTAAAGCACTGACTCTGTAATTTTATGTGCTCAACTCACTTGTAGTGAAAATACCTGAGGGCGTTCACTTCCTTTCAACACTCTTGGGTTCAATTTTAACTTTTGGTAAAACATTACTAGTGTGCTGTTCACTTTGTTTTGTTGAGTAAGATCCTCCTACTCTCACTTTCTGTCCCTCACGGGAGGAACATGACTGCCAGAAGCTAAATTTCATAAATGCATTTTTACATGTCATCTCTGCAACTCTCCTCACTTCATGAACTTTCTGTTCATTCACATGAAATCTTATCATACCTAGAAGAGAACTTATAAACTCTGTCAGCAGAATAATCTCTTTTATAGCCTCATACGACTTGTCTATTTTAAAAGCGCACGACCATCTATCAAACTTAATGTGTTTAAGTAATTGAAAATCAACTTAAGTCTAACCTGGTTCCATCTTTATGTTTCGGAGCCGCTATCTGTCTGCTTCTGGTACAGATTCTTAAGCACTCAAAATGGTCTGTTCCATATCTGCGTAATCTCTTGATCCCTGACCTGACAACACTGTGCATACATGACGAGCTCTGCCTCCTAGCTAGCTCTGCACTAACCTTATCCACAAGTAACTAGTAACTCCATCTGCCTAGCCAATACTTCAAATGAAATAAAAAGCATTCGACATTTTTTCCTCCATATGTGGCAAAATGTTAACATACCTGCACATATCACTGCTGTCTCCCCTCATCTCCATCCTGTTACCTTGACTTTCCTCAATAGTTTACAACTTCAGAAGTTCAAATTCTGTCTTTCTCATTCCAGTCTCTCTCCGTCTCTCTCTCTTTCTGTCTCTTTCTTTAACTTCTAACTCCAGTTGTCACATTTGCAATTTATTTTTATCTGACTCCACTGAACTTGTCTGGTTATCTCATTCACCTCAGTTTTTTAACAACCCAGTCACAATTTCTGATTTACTTTTGTCGCTGGTTCAACATAATTCTAACGTATTTGTTAATTCTAAAAATATGCCTTTCTTCTGTCTTTCGAAACTTACTTGGCAAATTTAGAAATCACTTTCAAACCCCAGTCCGTCTTTAGCAATGTTAAGAACAATTTATCTTGTTTTTAATTGAATCAACCACAAGAAGCCACAATTGAACACATTTTCTCACCTACGTTTTACATAAAGATCCATAACCCAATTGCCAAATGTTGGAATCCGCGAGGACCATTTATGTCTCTAATCCGTTCGCATCTGCCTAAATCCCGAATGACAAGCCCCCAACTGTCATTAAGTCGATGTCGAACCATTCTGTAAATTAAGCCAAACTCCCAAAAAGCTCACCACGTCTCGTAATCTGTTAAAATATCTGTGGCAGAGAACTCCTAAATTCCAGTATATAAAAAGATCTGATCTCTAATAGTAAGCAATAAACAACAGCCCTTCACAAATCCGACTCCCTTTTCCTAATGCTTGCGATTTGAATCCAAGTCTATAAAAAATTCTGTTCATATAATCCACATATGAAAAGTTGCACTTACTTAATCTCCAGACCACAGAGTCTCTGTCTGATCCGCTGTCTTCAATTTCCGAGCTGCAGATCTCCCTAGGTCATCTTTTGTTTGCCGCAAGTAGGTTTTATGAAGAAGCATCTGTCATCGGGAGTGTTTTATTTTCTTTATTTGAGATCAAGAAGTTAGTTGACCAGTTCACTCCCCGAGTCTACAACAGTACCTCAGCTGTTCGAAGGCTGTTAATCTTCCCCTAATTTTCAAAATTACGGTTTTATATACTTCCATGACGCATTTAATTCTGATAACCTGATTGGTTCCATGTGTCAAGACAATAATGTTCAGCTTCCAGCGGCTTCTGGTATCCTGTGCATGACTAAAACGATTTGGTGAAATTCGAATTGTTGACGAGACAACAACCAAAACTCAGGTATCTGTTCAACAGAACGTTGCTACACTTGGAAATCTCTGGCCATGACCTGGCAGCTGTGGCTGTACTTTATATTCAGCAAAACACGTCCTGTCTCAAAGTAACCAGATATGCTTTTGGCTTCATAACCGGTCGGCGTGGATTACTTGGCATGCTGTCAGACTCTATGACTTTAAGACTACTGGATGTATTATTTGATGACTCTTGATCAAGGACATGCAGGTCCTTTCGGAATACGACATTGTCCAACCTCGCACAATTTAATCAATGTAAAATGAGATCTATCCTATTAGTTACCTTCATCCAAATCATGTGCCTACCTTGCAAATTGCTATGGTCTAAATACTGATCCGTGTGATATTCCGTGAGTAACGGCCTTCAGTGCAGGAATGGGCGCTGACCTTTCTATTATCTCCACTAAAGAATTCCCAAACCACGTTATATATCCGACCTTACTCATGACCTTGCACTCCCCTGCCAATAACAACATTGAAAGCATACTGCTCATGCAAATCCACCGGTGCCACTGGTTTCTCATTTGTGGATACCTCAACTGATACAAACGCAACAGGTTTCTCAAAGAAGTTTTCCCTTTCGTGACCCTAAGATGACTGCCAAGTCACATTATGATTCCCCACACCTCCATTTATCAGGTTTCTTATAAAAAGGTTCCAATACTTTCCTCAGAACAGACATCAAATTGGCCATTATTTAGACTCATTTGTGTTCACTCACCCTCCCGTTTTCAATATTTGGGGTTACAAAAGCAACTTTCCAGACATCAGGAAGCAGATTTTTCAGCATAAACAGTTTGGAATGATATTCAATCTTATTTCTTGTCGTTACAACATTTAATAGACATGAATAGGAATAGTTAGGAGAGATGTATGCCAAGTGTCAGCAAGTAGGACTAGATTAATTTGGGATTGTGTTAGTCATGGATAGGTTACATTGAAGAATCTGTTTCTGTGCTGAACAATTCTATAACTCTTTCACTAGCTCTGTTGCCACCTCCCTGAAAACTCTGGGATTGGGGCTGGTCTGATGCAGCAACTTAAGAATCTTCAGTTCAATGAGGATTGTTTGGGTAACTTCTCTTTATTAATTCTAATCTCCCAGAGAATCTCAATTTTAACAGTCACTCTGACCCGGAATATTTCTGGATGATTTTCTGTATGTTTCACTGTGGAGACAGAACTAATTTGTTCCCGTCAGTGGGGGCAGAGATGACCTCCGTCACGAAGTAAAAAAGTTAGAGCACTGCACTTGGAAGATGATTGAAATGGGACCCAATCCTGCTCGGAAAGTTCTCAACTCAAAATAGCTCATTGAATCTGTGACTTCACGGTCACTGAGAGCACTGCGCTCTCCTTAGTGTTAGGGTACAGGCTATGCTGAAAGTGGTGACATAAAGACGTGGCAACAGCAGTTTAGAAACAAACCGAATTTACAGTTTGCACTTGACATAGGTCCACGTAGAGACAGAAATCAGTTCTCGATCAAAATATCTGCAACTGGAAGACAGGCCAGAAGAGAACTGCAACGGGAAAGGTGTCGGTGATGGTTTATTCAGAAAATGCACTGAGGCAGAAGTGACGACTGCTGATATTGAGGAGTTGGTAGTGGACAGATTTGGTGATAGAGGGGTTATTGAGATATAGATCAACTCAGGACTAAATGGGGAAGTCTTGGTTATTAATATTTTGTTCCTTCTCAGATGTTTGTAAGTGAAGAGAACGAAATTCATGAAATGGGAATGGAGTATGTGATTGAAAGCGAAAACAATACTTTACAGCTTTGCTAAATATACACAACAGAAGGAGCGATGGCGTTCAAAATCATTGACAGAATTAATAAATGAGTTGAGATAGACTTACCAGGAACACCAATTATAGCGAGAATGGGATAGTAACCTGCCTGAATAATTATCAGTACACATCGTATCCGCCATGTTAACCACATCCTATCCAGAGAAAGCCAGAAAAGACAACTAGAAAAACTCCTGTCCATTTTTGTAACATTCCAATGCATTGATCTCAGATTCTGATCCAATGCGGGAACATTCCAGTCTGATGTTCTCAGATTCTGATCGAATGTTGGAACCTTCCATTCTATTCTTCTTAGATTCTGATTCATGTTGGAACATTCCAGTCTATTGCTTTCAGATTTTGATCATTCCCGCTCTCCGCAGCTGTTGATTCCAATCATGTTTAGGATGATGCTCTCGCTGATATATTTTTAAGAGTCCCTTATTAGCAGTAGAGGGAAAGCCTCCAGTGACTCAGTTGGAGACTGATGTCATTCACAGTCACTGAACAGAAGTTCCACTTAATCCCATCACGGCAACACATATATTGTAACAACAACAGCTGTTCTGGGTGGGGTACTGACGTCGCCTGCTCTTGGTCTTACCGACTATCTCCGATTATACCAAAAATGTTAGATGTAATAGAGAAAGGCAATGCTTTGTCTTCACATGCTTTGTGACTCTGCTGTAGTATACACATACAGTGTTTTACGTAACCATTTGATCGTAACCATCGAGAAGTTGTTACAAAAATTAAGATCCCTCCACGTCAACAAATATCAGTCTAAAAACTGTCTCTGCAGACAACTGCCCTAAACATAAGAAATACAGATTTCTTTGGACATTCCTTTCACTACTCTAATAAAGCAACATTTTATCTTTATCACTCTGCACTTCATGAATTCGTTTCTAAACATGCAAACTTCTTATTGCACAGTAAATTCGGCTCTTCTTTCCCAGATTTTTCGCCTTCGCCCGAAAGTAAATGTTGTGTTTACAATTGCATTTTTGTATTGGGATTAAAGGGTCAGAGACAGCATGTCTGTGTCATTGGTTAGGAAACAGAAAGGACTAGGAGACAGTCGGTGTGGACACTGGAGAGCAATAATGTGTTAGTCTCCCAGTTACCAATATTTCATTGACAAATGGAATAAAATGAAATGCAAAGAAATAAAGAGAATACATTAAGAAGAAGGAATAGCAAGTGAAAATGAAAACAAAACAGGACAATTTGAAATGGGGGAAGAATGATTTCACATACAGTAGTTAATCATTGGACGTGCAGTAAGGTAAGATTATACATATGTCTTCAATATATTCAGAATGAACAACGGAGACACAGTTAATGAAATGTGATATATACATTGTATAAAATTTATAAAACAATAAAACAATATTTGATCCTCATCTGAGGTGTAATGTTCCCAGTCTCTTAACGTTTCTCTCTTTCTGGGATTCCAGGCTCTAATTTCTCGTTCTTGTCAGGATGTATGTTGTAATATCCTGCTTCTGGTGTCCCAACTTATTTTAGTTGACTGCCTTTCCACCGGCACCAAACATATTGCCCTGCTGGGTTCAGTCAACAGCCAGTGTGTGTCATATTATTGGAGAGAAAAATTCTGGCTTCAGATGCAGCATTTGAACATATTGCTCTGTTGTACCTACACTGTACAAAGACCATAGCAAACAGGAATTGGGAAAACAAATACGGAACTGCATCTACTTCTGTCATTCATCTAGTTTTCGCGTTTTTGACATCTCTTCATCTGTATTCTCACTCTTTCTCTCTTTGTATCTGGATAATAAATCCTCCAATTAATCTCGTGTACCATTTCTCAGTTCTCCTTCTTTCAGTTTATATCTATTGCTCTTTTCTTGACGTACTCTGATTAGAATTGAGTAATTTAATTACAAATTCTTGAGGTAGAAGCTGGCCAGAGTTAATTGGGAGGGAAGCCAAGCAGGGAACACCATGGAGCAGCAATGGCAGGGTTTCTGGGGATGATCCAGATGAACATCAGAAATTCATCCCAAAGAAGAAGAAACATACTCGGAAGGACAAAGAAGCCATGAGTGATTAGGGATGTCAAGGACAGCATAAAATCAAAACAGAAAGCATACAATGTGGGAAAGGTTATTGGTAGTCCATAGGAAAAAGACGCCTTTAAATAACAGTGGAGGATTACTAATAAAAGCAATACAGTAGAGAAGATAATATACAGTGATAAGTAAGCTTGTAAATAATATGACAGGCGATTGCAAGAATTTTGTTTAAGATATATAAAATATATAGAGAGAAGAGCAAACGTCAGACTGCCGGAAAATGAGGCCTGAAGAGTTATGGGTAACCATGAAATGGCATTGGCATTGAACAGACACTTTGCATCAGCCTTCAAGGTGGAAGACACTCGCAAGTTGCCAGAACTTCAAGAGAAACAGTGGGCGGAGGTGAGTGTAGTGACCATCACTAAGGGGGAGTTGCTGGGGATGTTGAAATTTCTGAATGCGGACAAATCACGCAACCTGAGGGACTGCACCCCATTGTTCTAAGGAGGTAGCTGAGGAGTTTGTGGAGGTGTTGCTGGTGATCATTCTGGAATAATTCAGGAATCACTGGAGTCAGGGAGGATCCCAGAGGACGAACAAATAAAACCTTCCAGGTTCAGGAGAGGGACACAGAATGCAGGAAATTGCCAGTGGCTCGGCAAGCTGATTTTTTTTAGTAAGAAAGCACAGTGAATCATTGGGATTCTCAATATGTAAATAAAGTTTAATAAAGGAAGTTATAGAGACCATTGAAAATTGTATGGTTAATCTACAGCATAACAAGAGTTAAACTGACATAAAGCTATTGCAACAACAGGCTTGCAAATATGTGGTTGACTCAAACGAAATCGGTTCGACGTGGACAGAAGCACAATTGACAAACAGATTGTTACCTAAACCCTGTTGCAAAGATATGGGGAATGGTGTGTGATTAAATAGTTTAAAAAAAAACCGTCAAAAAACTTGACTGAAGCTGTTGGTGCGGAGGTCCCAATGTGCAACTATGCAGTCTACTTCGAAGAATAAATAACGTCAGGTATTTGAAAAGATCCCTGACTCATTCCCCATTTCTTAGCAACTCAGCATATACCTTCCACATGATGCAGCATTTGACCTGCACTCGTTCAATCCAGTCTCCTACTGTTGCTGCTCACGATGTAGTCTCCTTTACATTTGGAAGACCAAAAACACGACTCTGAGGAATATTTCGGTCTGTCTGTAGGAACAACACTGACCTTCTCAATCCTTCCTATTTCAATAACCTACTTTCCTCTCATGCTAATATTTCGGTCCTGAGCTGCTGCAATGTTCCAGAGAAGCACAATCAAAGCTCGAGTAACGCCTCACTTTACACGTTGATACGTTACAGCCTCTAGGACTTAATATTCAATCACTTCACAGCCTGACCCCATTATGGCTGTTCTCCATTTTTCATGCAATCTCCCTCCTGGGATCCCTATGATTGTGTTTTGTTTGTTTGCACTCAGTGGAGAGAATCAATTGTTCTAATCCAAACCTCATTTTTTCTATTTTAAATCTGTTTCTCTTTCACACACGACTAAAAGCCAGTTTCTCTTTTATGTTGTACCTCCACGCACCCTGTTTCCTGTCACCACTCCTCCACCGCTGTGAAGTAACTCAAAAGCTAATTTCCCAATCCTTTCCAGTTCTGAGGAATAGTCAGGCAGGAGTTGAAATGATAACTCTGTTTTTCTGTCTTCAAAGAGGAGATCAGATCTGTTGAGTTTCTCCAGAATGAGCAGGACAATTTTTCACCAAAACCAAGAACTGTGGATACTGGAGTTATTAAACAAACACAACGACGAGAGTCTTTGAAGAAGAGTGACTAAACCTGAAAGGTGAACTGTTTTTTCACTGTGCAGATCGTGCCATTCCTGCTGAGTTTCATCAGCACTGGTGTTTTTGAACAAGTTTCAAATACGTGTGTCAAAGCTGCTCAAACACCGTGTCCAATATGGAGCACCACATACTGGGAAATGAACGATAACACAAAATGGATAAATTTATTGATTCTGAAACCACAAAAAGCTGGTATCACTGACAGAGCTCGCAATCATCGTCAGAGAGGGAACCACAGGGAAACACATTCAAATCTAAAACAAAAGAATGAACTACCGGAGAGGAAAACAGTTCAATTAATATCAGTTAAAAGATTTTGAGGGATGTGTCAGATTAAGGCACGACACCAGGGAGATTGAGCATATTCAAATGGAAGTGTTACCATATTCAGAACCCAGAGTAGATCTCCGTTTGCAGGGCTCATGAGCGACTGGGTCTTGATGTGATTTGGGAGAGAGACAGCAGAATTGCATTGCAGACATTGCAGCTTGAAACTGCGCATTCATGTAGTGCTGTAGACCACAGCAGCAGTACAAGCAGAACTGCATTCAACCACAATATGTAACTCTTTTTTTCCTGGATATTCGCTCTGTCGAAAATTACCATTTAGTCTATCGATGGATCAGTGACGAGTGTGGGTAAACATGCCAGGGTCAGAACCAAGTGAACCTAAACTTGACGACGTTAAACAACCGCACTTGAAAGAGCAGATCAGATCAAAGCTCTGTGGTCCAACCAAATTCAGTCGTAAATTGCGACGTGCAGTTAAACAAATCACTGGAGGAGAGTGCTCCACAAATATCCCCATCATTTAGAACGTAATAGCCCTGTACATCAGCGTCAAAGACAAGGATGTAGTACTTGTACCATCCTCAATCAGAAGTGTTGAGTGGATGCCCTACGTCATTCTCCTCATGATGTCCACAGAAGCACAGCTGACAGTCTTCAAAGAATTTGGTTTGCTGCACGTGACATGAAGAAAATGTTGACACAATAGACACGTCAAAGGAAATGTGCCCTGATATCATTCTTGCAATAACACTGAAGACATGTGCTGCACAGCAAGCCGTGCCTCTGGGGAAGATTTTTCATTCGAGCTCCCTCTCTGACAGATACCTGATAATGTGCAAAATTGTTGAACAATGTCCAGTCCCCTAAGAGGAGAATAATTAGAAAATAAACAATTACCACCCCCTCAATCCCATCATGATCGCCCAATTGTTGGATGTTCTTTTATAACAGAGCTGTCAAACAGCACAGCAATAACTTACTCAGTCTGGTTTCCGTTGGCTATTGATGTGGAGATGGGTGGTGGAAATGTCATTGGATTACCAATGCAGAGCATACTAATTCTCTGGCAGCTGGTGGAAGTTGAAAACATTAACAAAATATCAAGATCCAAAACTTGGTGTCAGTATCATTGACCTTGAAGCCACTGTGGATTGTGAACACCAATTTGTTTCCCCAATATAATTTCAGAAATCAAATCTCTCTTGATTTTCTCGTCTGGTGTAAAAGTGACTCCAGATACATTTCATGTGATAAACTCTTTAATGGTCGCTGAACGGCCATGCAAGGCACTCAATTCTATGACACTGCTTCGCGATCTTAAAGGATAAAACCAGACAGAACAACCAGCCCCAGCCTCGGAATTAGTAAAGGGAATTGGGAGCATAATCCTGTCGAACCTGCAGAGACCTCCTGCATTTCAGAGATTGTGACAACAGTTACTCAGATTTCCCACAGAATGCACAGAAACGTTGGAAAAGGAGGTGATCATTCAACACATTGAAACTCTCCCATTTTAGTTCATGGCCGAACATCTCCTCAACGCACTTTTCCCGCACTGTGTACATCTCCCTAAATCAGATTACCATTAGGAAATATGCATTAAAACCTTCGGTCCTTCGAATTTGCTCCTCCATTAATATTCTCCTATAAAAAAAAGTGGTAGGCCACTTAGACCAGAGTAGAAGAGAAAAATCTTCACCCAGAGGGTGGTGGGTGTATGGAATGCTCTGCCCCAGAAGGATGTGGAGGCCAAGTCTCTGGATACTTTCAAGATAGAGTTGGATAGAGCTCTTAAGGATAGTGAAATCAAGGGTTATGAGGATAAGGCAGGTTCAGGATACTGATTGAGGATGATCAGACATGATCATAATGAATGGTGGTGCTTGTTTCGAAGGGCAGAATGGTCTACTCCTGCACATATTGTCTATTGTCTATATCACGTGTTTATTGAACACAATTTGGCTGTAACAAAATTAGTGAACCGTGGATCTTATTTTTACAATGCAAGCTCTCTTTCACTGTTGCACGATGCAATTCGTGAGACCAACTGAACGGCAAAACCCAGCTCCATTATCCTCTGCATTAAAAAAAAACGAAAAGTCAGTGTGTTCAGCGAAAACAGGAATGCAATCAGCTTTGCAAGCCTTGAAACTGAGCTTGAAACTGTGAATTGCAATCAACTTTACAAAGGAACTTTATTTCAAACCAGGGGAGAATCTTGGGGAGCACTGGAATTTGGTGTCATCATCCACGTGGTCATTCAGGTCGTGCACTTTCTGATGAGGAGCTTCGTGAAAGTTACAGTGCTGTAGTTAGTGACTGTAATGTTGAAGTGTTGCATTTACGGTGCTACTTCATTGAAATGTATATGATTTAAAGATTTATTTCGATTTAACTATCATTTTTGTTCCATTAAATATTATTTATATTTCAATATTTCGTATATTTTTGGTGATTTCCCACTTATCGAGAGGCGCCGTTATTGAGATTGTGCTATTTTCAATAGCAGTGTTCCATAGGATCACCACCTACTACAATAATTGATAACTACCTGTCACGAGAGCTAATCCTCGATCGCCACAGCATTCTCCTGCTCTGTCTCCATTACTTTCGTGTCTAGAAATCCTTTTTTACATTCAATGCCTTGATCTCCACAGCCTTATGTGGGAGAGAATTCCCCAGGTTCCCTACTCTCTGAGTGCAGCAATTTATTCTCATCTCAATGTATTTAGGCCTGTCTGTACAGAATACAGTGGCCCCTTGATTTAGACAGCCCAGTCAGGGGAACTGTCATCCCTACTTCCAGTCTGTCTCGGCATGTCAGAGTTTTTTTTTGTATATTTCACTGAGATCAGCACTCAATTTCCTAAACCCCATGGAATACAGGATCAGTCAACCTAAACTGTGCTCTCACAACAAGTTTGTTATCTCAGACATCAGTCTCGACATCTTTCTGTATACTCCCTCGATGTCAGTTGTGTCCTTTATGTGGTCCAGAACCCAAAACTGTACACCGTAATGCACAAAGTTTGAGATGAGGTCCCACCAAGTCCCTGTAAAGCTGCAGTAAGACACCTTTACTCCTGTACTCAATTCTACTTGAAACTGAGCTTAACACCTTATTTATCTCCCGAACTGCTTTCTGTTCCTGCAATGTTACTTTCAGTGACTGCCGTACAAAGAGACTCAGATACTCTTTAATTTTATAACCACCCATTTGGTGGGTCTACGTACACTGGTCTGCGTGCCAATGCCTCTCCCAGTATTGACATCTGTCTTCAGAACTCACTGCCGTACAAGGACCTCGGAGGTCTGTGCAGAAGGAAACAAAAAAGTATAATACTCTTTATCGCATAACATTTTTCCACAAATCCCTTTTCAACTGGTAGGCCGTCGTTCTATTATCTCAACCAAACTGCATAACGTTGCTCTTTATCTGCCACGTATTTGCCCATTCACTCCATTTGCCTCACTCACCATGGCGCTTTTTACATCCTCCTCAGCCACTCACAATCTGACGTCGATTCGTGCTGTCAGCAGACTGGGAAATGTTTAATTTTGTTTCCTCAAACAAATGTTAGATGTGTACTGGAAATTTCTGTGGCCCAAACCAGATCTGTGCTATATACTCCAAGCCTTCCACTCAAAAAATATTGTTTTATTCCTACTTACTGTTTCATGCCAGCTCTGCCATTCGAAAACCATGTCCATATGTTAGTCCGAGTCGTATAAGATTCGAAATTGCAGAAGAGACTTGAGGCTTTATCAATAATCTTTCCAAAAATCCAACCGTATTGCGTTCATTGCTTCTCCAAAATTTTGCAAAAAGTCACTTTCTCAAAAAGGATTCCCATTTCATAAATCTCTGTTGCATTTATCTATGTACGTTAATTTCAGTCCCAATACTTTGTTTAAAACAATTATTAATTCACTCAACGCTCATTTCATGCTATTCCCTTTTTTCTCTCCAGACTGCAGTTTCATAGCATTGCTGGGAACATTTATTTCTTTGTTTACTTTTCTTTTGTGAAGACAGAACTGTAATCTTTGATTCATAGTACTGCTATTTCCTTATTCTCCATTTTCCACTTTCTGGATTCAAACTGGAAGGGAGCTGCACTTTTTCTCACCAAAGGTTTGACATGGACATACTTTGAGAAGCTGTTACAAGTTGACTCTTATAACACTTGTTATTATACTCTTCAGTGGCACATCAATTCCTGTCTTAAGCTGCTCAATCATTTTCTTTCCACACCATCCAATCACACAAGCATAGTCTCTGTACCGTCAGAGATACAGAGCGAACTACGTTAGTCCCAATTTCCAACACAATGCCCATCGCCGGGATTGTTATGGCATTTCATGTACACGACGATACAGATTCAAAGTTGTGAGATTCCGTGACAACTCCACTATCAGGCAGTGAATTTCAGACCACAACACCCTCTGTGTATAAAGCAATCCTAAAATTCTCACCAATCCTCAAAACCTCCTTTGTCCCTCTCCATTTCACTAAAATGAAAAGCTGATGTCTATCCACCCTGTCTATACTCCTAGTAATCTATCCTTCTGAATCACATCATCGTCAGCCTTCTCTGCTCCAAAGTAAACAAGCCGTGCTGATGCAGCCTCTCTCCACAGCTGATATGCTCCATCCCGGGGAATATCCTGGTGAATCTCCTCTGTACCCTTTCCAGTGCAATCACATCCTTACAGTAATTTGGGGAACAGAACTGCACATGGTACTCCATCTTGGCTTAATCGTAATTCTGCATAGCTCTTATAACCTATAATTTGATGAATAAAGGCTATAATAACGGTCCTCTTAAGCTTTCTCAACTTGTGTATTCACCTGATTATCGGATTCAGGGATCTGTGGAGAAGCACCCCCTGAGCTTCCAAGTGTGCGGACATTCATTGACTACTCCATTGTTTGGTTCCTTCTTCCAAAGTACATCGCCTCTTATTTATCACTGTAACATTTCATCTGTCATTCATCTCCCCATCTGACTTTTTCAACTGTATCTTCCCGTAGAGAAGACCTTCCCCCTCACTGGCAACCACCTATCCAATCATTGTTCCAACCCCAAACTTACTTCTCACACTCTCCCCACCTCCGTCCACCTTCATCTCTGTATCATTTGGAAATCCAACAAATGACAAGTTTTAAAACCACACAACACCAGGTTACAGTTTTATTCAGTCATTAGCTTTTGAAGCACTGTGTATTTATCAGGTGGTTGTGTGTTTTGAATGCTCGTGACTCTGAATAAACCTGTTGGACTATAACCTGATGTTCAGTGATTTTTAACTTTGTCAACTCTCGTGCAACACTGGCACTTTCAAATCACAAATAAAAAGGGACACCACACTGATCCCGATGGACACCATATGGCCTCCAGTCGCACAAACAGCCTCCTACCAACACCCTCGGTCTTCTACCACTAAGGTGATTAGGATGACACTTTGCAAGTCACGAATATGTCTTCCCTGTTGCCTTTTAACTCTGTTGGCGTGATACACTTGAAGATTAGCTGGGGATTCCCCCTCATCTTGCCTGACAGCAGGTTTCCATGCCCCTGTGTTAGTCAGACCAATCTGAGTGAATAACCTCCTTATTCAGGTTTAAATGAACTTCCACTTATCCTGCCATAATTTGTCTTGAATGTGGATTTGACCGCCAGAGAAACCTTCTGCTCATTTCCACCTGAACACGTGTTCTGTGTATTTTCCACGTTTCACTGGGCTCCACCTCCCATTCTTTGGAACTCGAGAGAACACAGTCCGAGTTTCCTCATCAGGTAATCTCGCCATCTGAGGTACGAATCTGGAGAATGTCTTTGCACTTTGTCAGTGGTCAGTATAATCGTTTTCACTAAAACTATACGCAATACATCAGGTACAGTCTTACTAAAACGCTGTGAAACTGCTTCAACTGATCTTTCATCTGGAGTGTGACTCCCTGAATTGAAAGCGAACGTAAATGTAACTTTCCACTTAAATATATTGCTCCAAATACCTTTCACATTCATTTTATTTACAAACTCATTTACAAACTTATTTTAAAAAACCTCAGAAAATCTATATTTCCCACTTTCACTTGTTCCCCAATGATTTTGCTGCAAGAAACAACTTCAAACAATTCCGAAGTATATCAAGTATGACTTCTCTATGAGAAATGCATATCAGTTCTCTCCAATATTACTATTAATTTTTAAATACTCAGTCATACATCCTCTGTAATAGATTCCAACAACTTCCCTCCGAATATCAAGTAAATTGGTCTGCAGTCCTCCCCACTGTCTCATCTTCCCTTTGTAGATGGTTGGATCCCTTCCAGTCATCTAAAACGCTTTGATTACGTTTCCAAACTTTTGGTTATCTGCAGTGGCGTCATGCCTCTGTGGATATACAGGAAAATGAAGCATGTAATTAGTACTTTTATTTTTGACTTATTTCTGTCATTCTAATAGTTTGTCAGACTTAACAATGCACAATCAGCTATATTTTCAAGTATTACCTTGTCACTGAGACGAACTGACTCCATGTCTTTCGTTCCACAAGCCCTATATGATCACTTAGTATTTCTGGGTGTTTTTTCCTGGATCTTCCTCCATGAAGACCGATGCAAAGTAACTGTTTTCTTTTCACAGTCATTTACCCGTTCTTCACTATACATTTTCCTATCCCGATTACGAATTTCCACACTTGACCTTGCTTTTATTTTGTTTTCTTTGAAATATAGAATGTAAATTTGTGCAGGTTTTCTCTTCCTCTTTGATAAAATCATAGAATCCCTGCAGTATGACAAGAGGTCTTCAGCCCAGCAAGTCTACACGGACCGTCCAAAGTGCATCACACCCAGATCCATTACCCTATTACTCCACATTTTCCCCAGGCTAATTCACTAAACCTTCACATACCTTAAAACTGTGAGCAATTTTGAATGGCCAATTCACCTAATCTTCACATTTTTGGATTATAGGAGGAAACCAGAGCACCCAGAGGAGACTCACGCAGCCATGGGTTAATGTGCAAACTGCACACATCCAGTCGCCTGTGGCTATAATCGAACCCGTTTCCCTGACGCTGTGAGGGAACAGTGCTAAACACTGAAACTTCGTGCAGTCCCGCATATTTCTGCGCATACATGATCTCTTTTTGTTTTACTTATCAGTTTCAAAACACTCATTTTCTGGGTCGTAAATTCCTGAGAGTTCTTATGTTTCCACAATAATTGAAATTCTTCTCAAGTCACTTCCAATGATTAAGTTAATCTTTAATTTGTTATGTTAAACATTATTATAACGCTGTCCTTTTCTTGCTTGCACCTGAAAGAAATAGATGCGTTTCTCAGACTGCAGTATTTCTATAAATTTCCTGGTCCTGACCAGATATCTCCAAGAACTCTGCAGAGGATAGAGAGAAATTGCGGGGACATTGGCAGATATTTTTGCAACCTCGTCAGCAATGGAAGAGGTTCCCGAAGTGTGGAACGCGGTGACGTTTGGGTGCTTATTCAAGAAAGGCTGCAAAGAAGATCAGACAACTAAAGACCAGCTAGCCACACATCTGAGGTAGTAACATACATGAGAAGACTTTGGGAGATAAGACACACATGCATTTAGAAAGACAGAGTTTGATAGGTAGTAGTCAGCACGGCTCCGATGGAGTGATCAGGAATCTTGGTGAGTGTATGGAGGTATACGTATTTTCTATAGACATCAAAAGGACCTTTGATAAGGGTTCTACGTGATAGGTTGCTCTGAAAGTGTTCGATCATATGGGATCTAGCGGAAGCTAGTAAATTGCACGCACCATTGGCTTGATGGTCGGGAGCAGAGGGTAACTTTGAAGAGATGTTTGTGGGACTAGAGGCCTGTGAATAGTGGAGTGCCTCATGGGAACGTGCTGGGCCCATTACTATTTGTTGTCTGCAACAAAGATTTTGTTTTGAGAATGTGCAAGGCACGAGTTGCAATTTTGCTGATCACACCAAAATAGGTAATATCGTGGAAAATGTGGAACGTTATCAGGAATTTCATCAGGCCCTTGACCAGCTGGTGAAGTGAGCTGATAAATGGCAAATGGAGTTTCATGCAGATAAGTGTGAGATCTTGCATTTTGTAAAGTCATATCAAGGTCGAGATTTCAAGGTGAATGGTAGGGCCTGAGCAGGTGAAGTGGAATAGAGAAAACCTTGCAGTTCAGGTTAATGGTTCAATGAAAGTGGAGTCAAGGGCAGACAGGGCAGTGAAGAAAGCTTTCGGCACACTTGTCTTCATCGTTCAGGGCATTGCATATCAAAGTTGCAGAGTTATGTCATTGTTGCACATGACGTTGCTGAGTCCACACTTGGAGTATTGTTTTCAGCTTTCTTCATTGTGCAGGTGCAGTTACGGTCGATCAGGGATTGCATAGGGAATTTATGCATGGAGGCTGATCAGAAAGGAAGAACCCTGAATGGCTTGTTTCCTTCGGTTTTCACTCAGGAAAGGGAGGTTTCTGTGTATAAGAACTTTAAGGAGTGGGGAAACAAGCTTCAACAGATCGAGATTGAGGAGGTTTATGTGCAGGAAATTTTGGCAAATATTAAAATTGATAAGTCCCCAGATTAGTCCAAAGTCGGGTGAGAAGCGAGAAAGGAAGTTGCTGAGCGGCTCGCGAATTTCTTTGTTTCTTGTCCTTCGGGACTCATACTAGTGGATTGGAGGGAGGTGAATGCAGCTCCTCTTTTCAAGCAGGAGAGTAGTGAAATCCCTAGGCATTACAGACTTCTCAGCCTTAAGTATGTGGTCAGCAAGGTTTATTGCAATTAATTCTGGGGGATGGTATTGATGAGTATTTGGAAAGGCATAACCTGATTAAAGGCGGATAGAATGCCTTTGTGAGGGGCAGGTCTTGCCTCGCAAATATTGCTGAGTTCATTGAGGAGGTGACGAGATAGGGTCCGCGAAGGTCGAGCAGCGGATATGCTGTGCATAGATTTCAGCATGGCATTTGATCAGGGTCCTCACGGTAGACTTACGAATAATGTCAGGTGGTATGGGATGCAGGGAGATTTGGCTGTCTGGATTCAGACTTCATTGGCTGACAGAAGGCAGAGAGTGATGAGAGATGGAAAGTATTCAGCCTGGAGGTCAGTGGTGAGTGGCGTCCCGCAGTGCTCTGTTCTTGACCATCTGCTTTCTGTAGTTTTTATAAATTACTGAGATGAGGAGGTTGAGGGGTGTGTTTTTAAGTATGCAGATGACAGAAAGGCTGGAGTTGCCATTAATATTATTGTGAAATATTGTCGGCTTCAGCGCGACAGTGGCAGAATGCAGATCTGAGCTCAGAAATGGTAAATGGAGTTCAACATGAATAATTGTGTAGTGACGTATTTTGAAAGTTCGAACTTGAATGTTTAAATAGGAATTAAGACAGCATTCTTGGCAGTATGGAGGAATAGCGGGACCTTGGTGTTCAAGTGCATAGATTCCACAAAGTTGCCACATAACTGGATAAGGTTGTTAATAAAAGGTATGGTGATTTGGCTTTCATTAATAGACATTTCGAGATAAAGATCCGCGAGGTTTTGCAGCACCACTACAACACCCTTGTGAGACCACACTTGGAATATTGTGTCCAGTTTAGGTCTGAAAATGTCTTGCTGCAAAAGTGTAGCAGGTCAGGCAGCATCCAAGGAGCGAGAGAATCGATGTTTCGGGCATGAGTCCTTCTTCAGGAGTGAAACGTCGATTCTCCTGCTCCTTGGGTGCTTCCTGACCTGCTGCACTTTTCCAGCAACACATTTTCAGCTCTGATCTCGAGCATCTGCAGTCCTCCCTTTCTTCCAGTTTAGGTCTCCCCAATATAAGAATGATGTGGAGGCTTTGGAGAGGGTACAAAGAAGGTTTACCACGATGCCGCCTGGACTGGAGGGATTGCCTTACGAGGGGAGGTTAACTGAGCACCAAACTTTCTCTGGACAGAAGGAGTAAGAGAGATGACTTGATATTGGTGCACAAGGTAATGAGGGACATGAATAGAAATGATAGGCAGAGACTATTCCCCAGGGCAGGATTGACTGCAACGAGGGGTCATAATTTTGAGGTGTGAGAAAGAGCCTTTTGAGGAGAAATTAGAGGTAGGTTCTTTGCACAGGAATTTGTGAGCACAAGGAATGCGTTGCCAGCAGTACTGGTGGAAGAAGAGTCACTCCGGACATTTTTTCGACAACTGGGCATGCACATGGACAGCAGTGAAATGAAGGGAGCGCACGTTAGGTTATTTTACTTTAGATTAGGATTAATCGTTGGCATAACATCGTGGGGCAAAGAGCATATATTGTGCTGTATCTTCTGTGTTCTTTGTTCTATTTATCAACCATGACCTTCCCGTGATGAAATCATTCTGACTTTGCCCTATTATACCATGCTGAAGAAGGAGACCTTGGAGTGCACGTTCATCGTTCCTTGAAAGTGGAGCCGCAGGTGGACAGGATACAGCAGAAGGCGTTTGGTATTCCTTCCTTTATTGGTCACAGTATTGAGTACACGAGTTGGGAGGTCATGTTGTGGCTTAATAGGACATTGGTTAGGCCACTGTTGGAATTTTGCGAGCAATTCTGGTCTCCTTCTATCGTAAAGATGTTGGGAAACTTGAAAGGGTTCAAAAAATATTTACAAGGATGTTGTCAGGGTAGGAGTATTGGAGCTACAGGTAGAGGCTGAACAGGCTGGGGCTGTTTTCACTGCAGCGTTGGAAGCTGAGGGGTGACCTTATAGAGATTTACAAAAATATGAGGTGTATGGATACCGCAAATAGACAAAGTCTTTTCCCTGGATTACGGGAGTCCAGAAATAGAGAGCAAGGCTTTAGATTGAAGAGGGGAAAAATATAAGAGAGACCTCAGTGGCAACATTTTCAGACAGGTACGTGTATGGAATGAACTGCCAGTGGATGTGGTGGAGGCTGGTACAATTAAAAAATTTAAGAGGCATTTGGATGGGTATATGAATAGGAAGGGTTTGGAGGGATCTGAGCCGGATGCTGGCAGATGCGAGTAGATTGGGTTGGGATATCTGATCGCCACGGACAGGTTGGACTGAAGGGTCTGTTTCCATGCTGTGCATCTCTATGACTCTTTGACTGTATTCGGAAATCTTCACAATGGACTCCAAAATCTTCCAAAAGGCTGAGATCAGACTAATCATCATCATTATTTTAGGTTTTCTCCCTTCTTCAACATGGGCTTTACAATATCGATACCCCAGCCCTCTCTAACAGAAATGACACCTGCAGCATCACTACTGAAAGCTCCATTATCTCTTCAACAATATATATCAGAACTTGAGGATGTAGTCCACCTGGTGCAGTGATTTATTCAATTTCATACTTTTCAGTTTTGCTAGTAACTTCTCTTTGGTGATGGCAACCAAACTCATCTGTGCCGCAAAATCTCTTGAATTCGTGGGATATTATTCAACACTTCCACGAGCAAGGTCGACACAAAGTACGTTTTCAATTTCTCACCTATTTTCTTGTCCCCATTACCATTTGTCCAGCAACATTTTCAGCATTTCCTGAAGACACTCGTTACCTCATGTTTGTTTCAGCAAGTTTCTGACTTCAACTTCGATAACCTCCAACAGTGCAAGCACATCATTCCCCTAGTATTTCGATCTGAATTGCACATTATAATCCACCTGTGTTTTTCCCAAGTCTTTTAAAGCTCCAACGTTACACTTTTGAAACTATAATATTTGACAAATCAGTTAAGACAAGAGTCACAGGTACTTAATTGACTACAATATCAGCTTGGCAACTGACGTTCAGAGATTTTGATAAAGCATCCAAGTCTCCCTCTATTCCTTTGAATGACTGCATAACCTGGCATTCATTCAGTACTCGCAGAACTTACTATTTATTTCAAAGTTGATCAAATCGCACATGCAAGTGTCTGATTCAATCTGACACTGATATGCCCATTTGACCATATTGTTGCAAGTCCCCTATAACCTAACGCCAGTTGTGTCTTACCGCTGCTGTCAATTATTACTTTTATATTGCCCTCCGATATCCAGTCACTTTCTTGGGTGGAGATGGAGCGTTTTGCAGGAGACTGCCTTGAGTCCATAGCCTTGATACACTTGCAAGAGAAAAAAAACCGTCTTTTTCAGGTTTCAGTGCAACAATTGAATTCGCATCGACATCCATTTGAGGAACAGAGATCTAATTTTCTAGTTCTCTTTGCGTGTAAGTTGTTTTCTATATTCTCTCCTGAATGAACTGAGAGAACTACTTAGAATACTACATGGACGTCGCTGACTGCACTTAGTTTACTTGGCTGGCACAGATTGTTCTTGAGGAGACGGCTATGCGCTGCCTTCTGGAATCGCTGTAGTGAACAGGGTGGATGTAGGCCCAAATTATGTTCATGAAGAAAATTCAGTATTTCGTGCCAGCATATTTCTGAATTCAGCTTCAATCTGTGGAAATTCTATATATTTATTGAAACTGTCTTTCATTGCTGGTATCGTAAAGATATCGATTAGATCACGCCATAACCTTCTAAATTATAAAGAATATACATATAATTTTGCTACTCTCGCTTCAGAGCCTAAACACCGACATCCTGGTATCACGTTCGTAAAACTGCAAGAAAGTATCTCCAGGGCCAAAACGTCGTCTGTAAGGAATCATGTCCATTTCTAGTTTCAATACTCTAAGGGAGTCATGGTCTTGCATGCCAATAGCCCTTGGTATGTTTGATTGAAATACTGCCTCAATTAGTTAATGAATTCTGCCAAACGGACAGTGAGATCCAGAGTCCCGCCACTTCTGTGAAAGAAATTTCACGGTCTTTTCAAACAACCCCAATGTATTTTTCGACCCCGCCCCCCAACACCCGGCAGTTTATCTCGACATCAAGAATAATTATTCGCACTTATTGATTGTCAAAATCTCTCAGGACTGATAAATTCTGGTCAGGTTCCTTCTCAATCGCCCGTGTTCGAAAGAAAGCAACTTCACACAGTCCAGTCTCTCTGGATAACTCTTGTTCTTTAACTCAGCAAAATGTGGTCTGGTACTCATTAGAATAGAGAAGAATGGCAAGTAATTTTATTGCAACATCCAAGACTCTTGG
The DNA here is from genome assembly GCF_047496795.1 of Chiloscyllium punctatum. NCBI lineage: Eukaryota > Metazoa > Chordata > Chondrichthyes > Orectolobiformes > Hemiscylliidae > Chiloscyllium > Chiloscyllium punctatum. The sequence goes on along the minus strand of NC_092789.1, from coordinate 2,880,085 downwards.
AAGACCTGACTGTATAAAAAAGGAGAGGTTTTTTTCCCGCTTGTGACAGAGTCCAGGACGTGATGGTCTTATCTCAGACGAAAGGGTTGCACATTTTAAGGTTGAGTTCAAAATGAAATTCTTATCTTATAGAGTAGTGAATCTTTTTCACTGGCGGGTCTGGATATTGGTCCTTAAGTGCATTGAAAACTGTGAAAGAGAGACTTTTTAACCTGGAGACGAATCGAAGATGATGGGGTGAAAACAGTAAAGTTGGAGACAGGATTCTTAGGTTAACCACAACATCAATGCAGAGGACTCTTGAATGGCACTCCGGATTTGCCAAGAATGTCAGTTTGACGTCGGAGGTTAAAGACCGCACAGAGTGGTCCAGTGGTTCTCACCAAAACCGTGTATAAATTCAGTGAGGCAGCCCTACTTCTAAACTCTAATCCCTTTGTAATGAAATCCAAAGTAGCATTTTCCTGCCCAATGTATTGCTGAAAAGTCACGTAGTGTGTCAACTCTCAGCTTTCTATGAGGCATACTCAGCAGTTTGAGAAGAAAACAACGTCAAGCAGGATGGAGGCTGCTTACAATTCAGAGGTAAGTATCAAAGAAAACAGCAGCAGCTCATAAGAAAAAAAACAACCATTGGGAGCTAAAAGTGGTAAGGGTTTAAACTGAGGATCACCGCACTTCAGCCGAGTGGACAGCTTTCGATGCAGGGATACTCATCAAGTCACTGATGACATTGAGGAGGGAAGCGGACATTCTGTCGCCAAAAATGCAAACGACAAAATGATCAGTGGAAAGGCTCTTTCAGAAAGGAATCCAAGCATTTTGTAACGTGATGTTGATCGTTTACGTCACTGGGAAAAGTAAATCGACAAACAATGTATAATATAACAGGTGAATGTGTTCACTTAGGAATGGTGAACAAAAGAACAGAATATAATTTAAATGGAGAAAGCTGCAGCGCAAAGGGACATGGGTTACTTGCATATGTAACAAGTAAAGCCAGCAGATGGGGCAGCAATAAATCAGGAAGATTAAAAGAACGTTGGCTCTTACTTCCAGACAGTTTCTCAACGAAGGGAGGAAAGTCTTACGGCAACTGTGCAATTTGTTCTAAGAACACATCTGGAATACTGTGAACAGTTTTTGTTCTCCTTGTTTGGCAAGTTCCACTTGGATAATTCCACGTATGGAGTGATTGACTTGTGATAACACTGCAGTGGCCCCTTCTGCTTATTAAAACAAACACTCAGAAAAGCTCACCTCACCTTATCTCGTAATATGTTAAAGTATGCGTGACAGAGAACTCCCAAATTGCAGTACTCAAAGAGAAAGAAGTAACCATTCTTGATTGAACTCGTATCGTGAACATGAAACACGAGCTATTTACAGGTCTAAGCGTGTTTACTTTTAAATATTCGTTATGTGTCTGAAACTCTGCAACAATATTTTGTTCCAGTGAAAAGACGCATCAAAATTAAATCAACTGACTTTGAAAACCACACAGCGTCTGTTATCGCCGGTGTCCTCCTTCTTTCTGCTAATGACCTCCTTGGGTCGTTTTCTGTCGTTGACTGCAACGATGTTTCCAAAGGAAAAGTTCTTTTGAATGGCGGTCTCCCTCCATGGCTGTTTATATTCTGACTGACTTCCAAAATGCCTGCTGCTTTAGGGCCCAAGAATGGGATCTTGTCATTGATTCGTGATTGGCAACACAACAACTTCAAAATCAATTGGATTTTAACAACCTGGGACATAATGTAAATAGATTGTTTAAATTTGAATTGTTTTCGAAGGCGAAACCAACTGAGACGTCTATTTCAAATCCAAATGTTATTTTTCTCAATTTCACAGTTCACTCCGCGAATGCTGGCGCCTCATATGACAGATGCTTGTCAGTTCTCAGTGAAAAATAGAATTGACCCTCTCTTAAAGCTACAGTATGCGCCTTCAACTTCACAGCTCCTCTCCGAAGAAAACAAAATGAAAAGTCATAATAGAAAGATGGCTTATTTTTCTTTCCTAATTCTCTATCTCCTTATAATTGTTTACACATGATAGTCACCTAGGTTCACATTTTTATGACGCACAACATGTACAGTTTGTAAATTCAAAGCTGATATCATAACACTCCAACAAAATATTCTCATATTCTTGCCTTTAATTCATTCCAAGAATGGAAGACGATGATCATACTTTTGCACAACTGACCCTGACACATTGTTTGTCACACAGATATTTAAATGGTGTCAGGCCAGTCACAAACACAATACATCCTTTTCAATGGGAATGGTCGAATCTGCTTATTCCAAAAAACTGAAACACCTCTTTCCCCTCGGCTGATCGTGGAAATTTCTCAATTGTCTTCGTTTTTCCATTCCGTGGTGTCGACCTTTCAACACCAATGCTATGTCCCAAGAACGTCACCACTGGCTTTGGAAATTAGTTTTGTTTACATTAAATGACACTTTTGGTTCTCTTACTGGTTCAAAGAGCTCTGCCAACTGTATCATTTGATGTATTAATGATTCACGAAAGATCACTGTATCATCCAAATTGATGGCACAGTTTCCGACCCAGCTTCAACACTATTCATGAATCTTTCGAATGTGGCCAGTACGTTCTTCGTTTTAAATGACATCAATTTGAATGTATATCGCCTGTTTGAGGTTTCAAACAGTGAAAGGCCTTTCGCTTTCTCTTATAGTTCCCTGTCATTAATCACGCAGTAAATCTAATTTGCTGATGGAAGTGGCTTGTCCAACTTTGTTTACCCTGTCTTCCAAACTTTAAATTGGATATGAGTCCGATTTTGTTATGGCATAGACCTTCTCCGAGTCCACGAAAGTTAACAGAGTCCCATCAGGTTTGTGAAGTAACGCAACTGGTGTACAACTCTCGCACTGTCTTGGTTTGCAGACAAAGGAGGAAAGTCATGCGCAGAGTGAGAGAAAAAATGGATGGGATCATCAATTAGTGCATTGCATTGGTATTCACCAAGAACAGGGACATCACGGATGCTGTGTTTAGAGAAAGACGTTCAATTACTCTGGTGAAGCCGACATGAGAATGGCAAAACAATGAAGGTGAACGAGTCCCCAGGTCCAGATGGGATGCAACCCAGATTACTAATGGAAGCGGGAGAGGAAATAGCTGGTGATTTGTCAGATATCTTTGCAACATCATTGAACACTGGTGATGTTCCAGAGGACTGGCGAATTCGTCATCTTGTTCCCCTTGTTACAGAAAATAGCACAAATAATCCAGGAACTATGTATCACAGACATTGACGTCAATGGGAGGACATCTTCTGGAGAATATGTTCATGGACAGCACCTGTTCCCATTTGGAAGTCAAGGGACTTACAAGTGATGAATAACATGGTACTGTGCAGGGAAGTTTATCATCTTAATACAATTCTTTGAGGAAGTGAGAAAGTTGATTGATAAGGGAAAGGCTGTAGATGTCATATACCTGGACTTCAACAAAGCGTTTGATATGGTTCAGCTCAGTAGCTGATGGAGAAAGTCATGTCGCATTGGGTCCAAGATGTAATAGCTATGTGGATACATAAATTGTTTGATCATGGGAAACAGCGACTAGTAATGGAAGGGCGATTCTCAAATTGGAGAAGTATAAGAAGTGGTATGACACTGGCATCCATGCTGGAAAAAATATTGTTTCTGATGTTCACAAATATTCGACAGGGACGTATTTGTGATCTGATTAGCAAATCTTTAGACGACATGACGGTTGGTGGAGTAGCAGACAGTGAAGGGGAATGCAAGAGAATGCAACAAAATAGAGATAAAATAAAAAGTTGGGGGTAGACATGTCAGATGGAGTTCAATCCGGTAAATGCGAGGTGTTGAAGTTTGGAAGATTCAATTCTCGAGGGAAATTTACCGAAAATTGAAATGCCCGAGGGAAATTGAAGGAAAGAGGCTTGCAATGGAAGGGAGTTTCTCAAAATGGAGAAGAGTAAGAAGTGTTAATAGATCGGTATCGATGCTGGGAACAAAGTTGTTTGTGATAGAAATAAATATTCTAGAGGAATAATATTCCAGAGGAACACATCAATATTCCCTACTTTCACATTCCTGAGTGCGCTGACTTTTAACTTATTTAAATATTTGATATCAGACTTTTGCAATAAGGTTTAAACGCGAGTTTACACAGCATGAACTTGGTGGTCTTAGATTTCGAATGTAGTGACTATTCCACGAGTCGAACATTCAGTCACTGTGCATTTGATGAGATATTGTCGTCATTTCCCATGAGTGAGCAATCCACTAAACTCTTGAGATGTTTTCTGTCGACTCCCTTTCCACTGCAGAATAAAACAGCCAATTGTCTCATTTAAAAGCATTCCCTGCCAATCCATGTCCACCATTGAAATATTCATGATATCATGATAATTGTAGGGTGACAGACTGGCTCCCGTCACCTACACCTGTTCCCTAACCTCCCCCCACACCCCAACTCCACCACTGATGTGGTGCAGTTGAATTATTTAACTTTTACTCAGCGATGGAAGGGGCAACACTGACTTTAGATTTGCCATAACGCGGGGTTTCACCTCTCTCTGAACTACAAACCAATCATCCAAAGGGAAGCACCTTGCCCTATAACCGTTAGAAAGATGTGTAAGGATAGTTCTCATTGCAGAAACTTCTCTCATTTAAGTGGTACACATCCCTGACTCTGTCTTCAAAGTCTGAAAGTGACAAATTATTTATATAACTCCGACAATGAATAACTTAACTGAATTAATGACAGACCGAACAATTGTCCTCTAACCTTTAGTTACTGCCGAATATCGCAAAACTCAAATATTACTCTGTTCCCACTTACACAAAATCCAGTTACATATTAAAACAACAGAATGTAGTCTCACGAAACTCCAGCTGTGTTTCGTGTGTTCTGGAACTTCCTGTGTCCTTTCGCTCATTATTCTGTCAGGAATGTTTCCTGTAAATTGTATTGTCAGAACTTATGATGCTGTGCCCTGTTACCAGGGTAAAACAGTGATGCTTCCTGAAAGAACTGAGAGCTGTTCTCGTTTGCCACCTGCCTGTTCATTCTCTCTCGATTTTTCAAAAATGCTTTTATTTTATAACCTTGATGACCTATGGATATTTTCACATTCGGATTTGTAATGGATTGTCAGTCCATCAGATTTAAATTTAATACTTTTTTGTAACATAAGGGCCTATTTAAAATTTATTGTCTTTTTAAATCAAAAGGAAGGTATTTCTCTTGATAACTGATGCTGCTTGAAATTTTGATACAGAATATTTCAATTAGATATCTCTGTGTACCTGCAAATTTTAAAGCAACACATAAACATCCATTTTAACTCTAAGCACCGCACCAAAAAAAATCATCTTTCAAAGGGATCAGGCAATGCTTTCAGCATTTCACACTTTTCCAATTGTACGCACAATAACTTCGCAACACTGATCATGACTCAATAACAGAAGGTTAGATTAAAGTTCAGACCCGTTTCATCGGTGTTTTGCAAGGGTAACCGTAAGTTGCAACTTAACTGGAGGTTTTGTAGAATTGGAGATTATAAAAATGGTGAAACCGTGTTGCTCGGTAGATGCCTACCGTTTCTCTATTGCTGCCGCCATGACATTCAGAGAATCACAGAAAATCAAAGATAGGATATGACATCTTTCAGCTTAGCCTGTGCCTAAATCTAACTGCAGTCGCTGTAATTTGAGCTGTTCTTGTTTATGCTCATCCATTTGAGCCCTAACTCACAGCTTTCCAATCGTGAATGAAGCTTTGAACTCCAGTATTCAAAACCTGTGTCCTCTTCCAAATTTTAGAGTTGCCTTGTAAGCATCGTATTGTCACGGTGGTTGGGGGTGAGGCGGGATGTCAGTGGATGTTAATGATCAGAAATGGCAGAGAGACAGACACACCTCTCAGCTTCAAACTAGATAGGTTCACAGAATCACTGTTTTGTGTCAATACTATATGCACAACTAATACGTCGCTAAAGCATGACCAGAGGAATGATTGATAACATATTCAAACCTATGTTCACTTAAACCAGAAGGAGAAGAGGGACGGATCGATGGAAACTCTACTTCAGTGAAAATTCCATTCGACGCTACTCACTTCTGAAGTACATTGTTCATTCCATCAGAGTCATATAGTCAAAATCGAATTCCCTCCCTGAGGGTTTATTCTGAGTCGGTTTGCAGAAGACGGGCTAGAGCGGTTCAGGAAGGAATTCAGCCACAAATATTCTCAACCTCCACCTTCTCAAAGGGGGCGACGGGAGATAAATTCGGACAGCAACTCTCATGCCTTTTGAATAAATGGATATAAAAGTTTAATGAAGACATTAGTGCTGAGCTTTCACTCGGAAATAATTTGCGGGATGTACTTCTCCTATGTCACACACTCTGATCCCCTTGCAACGTCTTGAAACTTCCACTGTAAAGCATTCCATCCCTCTACTCTGGGCCACTCTCGAAAGCCAACTGAGCAACTGTTCAGTTGTTATCATCTTTTGGTCACAAATGAGAGGATCAAGGATACTTAAAATGGAACATGACAGAACAATCTGCAAGTTAATGTTAATATGAACCTCGTCCGAATATATCAGCAACAAAACAGAACACACTAAGTCTCTCTGCAGTTCTCTTCACGAACTATAATCCTCTGTTCCTCTCAGCACATTTCAGTTCCTCTCGTTCTCTCTCTCTCTCGCCCTATCTCTGTCCCTCTCTCTATCTCTTTGGTCTCTGATAAATGATTGATGTCCACATCCCACGGGTGAAATTTTAAAAGCAATAATTAACTCATCGGTGATGGTGAAAAGGAGGGTTTTGGTATCATCCAAGATCATTCATTCTTAATCTTGAATTATTGATAGTACCTTTAGACACTTACTGATACAGAAAATAAGCAAAATGTTGGCGGCCAGATGGTCGAATTTGAATTAAATAATAAAACAATCTCGAATTCAGAATCGGCTGTCTATTAATTCCTGCTTTTGTTGTCGTAATGTTTTTCAATCCGTCCACTACCGATTAGGAATAATAAATAAATAAATAGAAATTTCCCTCCTGCGTTCTGTCTTCAAATCGCCTCTCAAATATTATTGAATATGAAAGTCTTGATATCAGCCCTAGATTCAGAACATGTCACTTGATTGTGGAACAATTGTGCAGAAAGAACTAAGCCACGCCAGAATTTCCGCCCGCTGCACTACTCCACCAAAAAAGTAAAATTGACAAATTTATCCCCTCTTTCCATCATCGACGTTTATCAAGCTTCCAAGCTACTCATCGATTAATTAGACATCGACTTGTCCCTCTGGAAGACTGCCGAGTCGTTCTGAATGGGAGTACAACCATATGACTGATTCCGGATCCATCCTCAGTGCAGAACTGGCTGATCACATTGCAACACCAAATGCGGCGCGGACAAACCATCAAACTGAGATGGTGGCGAGACAACAACCTCATGGAGATCATCACACGGGTGAATCGCTCGTCTAAAACACTCAAATCTCAATCTGTCCCGCAACTCAAACTCAGCCACGGAAGGCGACAGTTTACTCTGACTGGTAATCCAAGGAGTAAAATAACCACAACACTTTTGAAGGTGTTGCCAACCCAGACACAGAGTAACGACAAACCGTGGAAGACTGGAGGAAGATGCACCAGAAAACACAATAGGGCCGCAGATACAGTAGCAATTGATTCAGGTCAATCGGCTGATAAAACCGACGTTAGCCGCGCCATGGAAAACATGAGAAAGAATAATAATGTTCAGGAATGACACATTCCAATGGCTGCGACGTAGTACACAAGAAATGGCCTGCCCAGCCAGCATGGGCACCATAACATTTGCCCACTGATACCGATTATTACTCCGGGGAGTCAAACACGACGAATGCGGGCTTCAACCCCTGTGCCTATTGGGTACTCCGTGCAAAGGATTAGAACTACCAAGCGAGATCCGCCCGGCCCGTCCAATTAACGGCCCCAAGTAAGCACAGGAAGAGAACGGTTCTGGCATGGGGAGGGGGACACCAACAACCACCCCCAATCCATTCACAGCCACACAAAGCAGGAAGAAAAATCTCCTTTCACAACCGCGTCACCGACGGCTTCGGAGGCACAAGCCTCACTCTCTAACTGCCCCAGGTCACGCAAAGGAATAACGGTCTCAGCCCGCCCCGACAAACATTACTGCCCCTTCTCCACCCTGATGTACCTCAACCACAGAGTTCACCTGTGCCTCTGCAAGCACTTGACTGCAGAGATTAAGATGATAGCACAAGGACCAACCCTCCACTTCAATGGCAGTAGGCGACGCCCTGGTTATTGTTAAGGGAACCTGTGTTCGTGGCTCATTCCATTCTCTCCGGAAAAGCACCACACACAGCCGATCTCCAGGTTTAATTGTCACCTCTTTGTCACCAGACACTAGGTCCCTCAGTTTTTCCGGTGTTTGGGTGGACTCACGAAGCAGAGTTAACTGTTACATGTACTGCTGAAGGAGAAATTCCAATTGCTTCAAACTAGGCCCGTCATATGGACATCTCCACTTGGGGACTAGCATGGATCTAACGGGACGCATTTCATGCGGTGTCAGGCAATTAGTCTGTATTTGGTCGCTGAATTCAGCCAGCAGCAGTGAATCGACCCAGTTAAGATTGGTGCGCACACAAATTTGGTTCAACTTACCCTTCGAGGTACCGTTAATCCTTTCAACCATAACCTGCGACTGGGGATGATAAACACTGCCAAACCTCTGCTTAGAATGCAAAGTCTGCAGCACCAACGTAGCCACCTGCTTTATAAAAGAAGACCTATGATTGGAACTCATCTCAGATGGATGCTAAATCACGGAATAACTTCAGTTGTGAAAATCTTTACTACAGTGCCTGCCCCTGAATTCTTCGACCGGTCACTTCTACCCATTCACTAAACCTGTCAATGATCACCAACATATATCACTTCACATCTCGAGTTCTTGCCACAATCTGATCAGTTGTTATCCAGTTACTTCCCATCGATATCAGCCTACCCAAATACTCAACCTGCTGGTTAGAGCAATGCAGCTTCTGCCTGGACAGCTTATGACCAACTATGTCAAGCTTTCCAGAAGAGATATGGTGTCACGCTCGCATTGCCCTTGACTCTGAGAGCAAACTAACAAATCATCAACATTCTAGATTATTGTTCTCTCCAATCGCACACCCTCCAGCGCCATCTTCAACACCTGAATATATATATTTCACGAATGCATAAACCCCTGAAGCATTTGATTATAAGTATACTGGCTTCCCCCATACTTAAAAGCGAACAAACATTGACAATTCTCTGCCAGTAGAAATCTAAAGACAGCTGAGCACAAGTCAATAACTGGAAACCAATCTGCTTCTGGTGGTATATTAGTCTAGGAAGTATGCGGATTTGTAACCACCGCTGGCCAATCTTACGCCATTTCATGAACCGGTCTCTAATCATGTACCAGTCTCCATTTGGATAGATCCGTTTTTGAAACAGGCAGCAAAAGAGTATGACAGGGGCGGCATGTTTCCCTAAGTATTCCTGGTTCCAACAGTCCCAATATTGTTGCTGCTATTCCCTCCTCTGCCTCTTGTTTCAAAGGAGAATGTGACCTTCTGATAAATGCGGGCCCAGTTTTAATTTTATTTCCACTGGATTCGGTGATTTCATTGTCCTGAGATCCCTACCATGTTTTGACAAGAAGCTAACTGGCAATGCATCCAATGACTATTCAAATTGATGAAACCTTCCTCCAGCTATGATTCGGAGATGCCACCTTTGGACTGGGGTATACAAAGTTAAAAAGCACACACCACCAGGTTATCGTCCAACAGGTTTAATTGGAAGCACACGAGCTTTCGGAGCGACTCTCCTTCATCAGGCGACAATCACCTGATGAAGGAGCGCCACTCCGAAAGCTAGTGTGCTTCCAATTAAACCTGTTGGACTATAACCTAGTGTTGTGTGATTTTTAACTTTGTCCTCCAGCTATCATTGCCATACTCCGTTGGGAAACCATCTCAAGCTCCTCGCGGTTCGCCAGAAAAAAAATAGAAACCGCAACTCGAACATAGTTACTATCGCTCGACATCCAGATTCTTGGTGTTATCATCTGCCAATCACGAATTATTTCCATATGCTTCGTTATGGGTTCCAAATCCTTGTACTGCAGTCCCCCATTTAATAACAGTGTCACACAGAGCAAAGTGACAGAATCTGTGCCACTTCTTGAGAAGAATATTTTGTCTTATCGGTAAAGTTGATCCCTGCTTTCCTATCACTATAGATTCACTCTGTAAATGCTGCGGGGTGACATACCTCACGTTGCCGCTGCTCCTTTATTATTTTACTCTGAATCCCGCCAAATATCACTGTGCACTTCATCTCAGATTTGGGTGGCTCAGCCAACATCAGTGAAGATAAGAAACATCTTTCCTCCATTTTTCCCAAGTTTCCCAAATATAACCATCGATGTCACCTATCCAATATATATGGCCATATGGCCACTCTGTTCTTACTAACTCCACTTTGAGTACAATCCAATTTTCATTTAATCTTAAATAAAGCATTCCAAAACCAGCAAATCTATCGGTGTCCCCTTCGAGACTAATAAAGGCAAGACGACCCTTTTACTACCCATTTGTACATTTACTGGAGCTGTAAACCTGGGCAACCGCAGTATACTCGAATATCCTACATTTATAATAAATTTACTTGATATGGGAAGGTGGGAGGAACACTGCGGTTGGACGAAAATGTGTGTAGCTCCAGTATTTATTATCATAGGTGTCAACAATCCTTCGACACTAACCTGGGCAAAGGGTTCCTTTTCAGCTTTCTGCGTTATTATAGGATATTTCCCTTTCCCACTTGGTTATCTATGCAACCCGAATACATCCCATACGGATTTTCAGTTCCCATCGGGCCTGTATGGATTTGTCACAGGACAGGCTGGACTTTTCTGACTCTAAGGTTCACCCTGGGGTTGGGATGGCTAAGTTCAATATGCGCAATCTCTCCATGAATGGTCTGGTTGATAAGACCACCAACACAATATTTCTGATCATCTCTGAATCTGACTTGTCACCATACGCTTTGTGCCCCTACCACACCTTCTCGTTGAAGACCCCAGACCCATCGAGGATGTGGTTAGTTTATTTTATCCTCAGTATGATACTTATGAAAAAGGTCCCTCCAAAAACGTTTGTTATCCTCATGGGGTTTTCGAGCTCTTGCCATGTGCCGTTACAGAATTTCCCTGTAACGGCATATTACTCACCACATGAGAGACGAGAAACCCCGTTGTCACTGAGCACATTTTCTTGCTTTTCCTGCCTTTCTTCCTTTTTAAGTCCCTCGAGCTGCAGTGGTGCCAACTTTATTTGCATCTCCGCCTGCTGATCAGTTCGCTTCTTTTTTCTTTCCGGTATCTTTCAACCACATGGTCGACAGGATCTCTGAATTCCTGCCGGGCTATGGACGTTAGACTCATTAGTTCCGCTAACTTAGATTGACTTGACAGGCATTGCCTCAACAGTAGCAATCCAGAACATTGTCGTCAAAAGTTGACTAATTTCAACATTTTGTCCTGTTTGAAACCATCATTTTTTCAACTGGGTTTCCAAACAGGCTGCCGCGCATTCAGTGTCTCCCAGTGGATCCCATATCAAAACTTTGTGATCAACCTTCGGCTGATAACAATCTCTCAGAGCCCGCCATATATTCTGTCTGAATCGCTCAAACCCAGCATCATCAGACATCGGATTGTCCACCACATTTTTCAAACGAGCTCGAATCATTATGTCTCTTAGTTGCTAGAGTCCCACCACCTTTATTAGCAGTGCCCTCAAATCACCCATAGCTAAGAACACTTCTGAAGTTTCATCTTCAAAGTAGTATGGTCCGAAGTGGAATCTGATGAGGAATTACAATGCAGCAGTGTTAATCAGGGAAAGAAGCCTCCACCTCCATTCCTTGTGAAAAGTTGGAGACAGCTTTTAGTAAGTAAGTAATCTAATCTAATCTTCAAGGCTCTAATCAATTTTCCTACTTCATCATGTAAACTGGGAACACATTTATCAATCCTTCCAGATACTGGGTTCCCCAAGCTGTCTCCACCTTTTCACAAGGAATGGCGGTGGAGGCTTCTTTCCCTTATTAGAGCTGCTGCATTGTAATTCCTCAT